>NC_140975.1:28372863-28385363 GCF_056783735.1 Eptatretus burgeri | reverse complement strand
CGTGGGCACGATGGTCCAAGTGGCCTTTTTTCCCCCCTGCATCCTATTGTTCTTCTATATGTCCTGTGAGGTTGTGTTGATATTTAAAAGTTGTGATCCTATTTCATTGTGGATATTTATCCGTACGTTTTGGCTTTGGATGTGTACGTCATGTGAACCCTGCGGGACCCTCCGCCCCGTCTCGAGGAAGCTTGGTATTTAGCAGGATCGTTGGGAATGACTGGAGAACTGTTGACTTGGATCCGCCACAACCACTTCTGCTGGAGTGCAATCCCATCTTGTTTGTGATGGTTTTTGAGCTTCTGAGGTGCCATGACCCCAGCTATGTCAAATGTGTTCATATTGTTATGTGTGCTGACTGAGGTAGTCGAGGTAGGGTAGCCACAATTAGGGAAGGAAGAATACACAGTACTTCCTTCTTTTTACTTGTTGCATTGACAAACTAATTTATTTTAAGTTTAAACAGCTTTCATGCCGCATGATGAAGAATAAAAGTTGAGACTATCATTTAATAAATCCACAAAACCACGACTACTACTTTAACTGCCCCAATTATCACTACTACTACCACTACAAAACCACCACCACTACGACTACCACTACTACTACTACTGCCACTAGTACTACTTATTTAATGGTCCCAATAATTCGCACCTTCTTGTGGGTTCAGCAGGGAATCGCTTTTGGCCCAAGTCTTTCACGAACCGGCTGGTTCGAACTGATGGTCGACTGAAGAAAATTTTGGCATTAATTTGTAAACTGGCCAGGATGCCGGCGATAACTCACATACTCTCTCTACTCTTTGTGAAAGACAACGAGGAATGTTGATTGTCCACTAAAAACCAGTGCTGGCAGACGAGTTCTCCAGCGAAGCATCCTTTTGAGGAACAGCATTGATGCGTCCCTTGAACTCCGCCTGAAACACCAGGGTGGCAGTTTATATCTGGGTTAGGATTCAAAACCAAGGCTAGACAGTTGACGGTTGACAGGTGAATGTGTGTACCTCTGAACTATTCTGCCAACCCATTAAAAATGAACAAGAAGGTGATGTTCACCAAAAATGCACTGAAACATGGATATTGACTTAATATTTTTACGTTTTACCCTCGCTGACGGAGAGGGAATTGCATTTGGGTCCGTTTGTTTGATTGTCTGTTCATTTGTTTGTTTGTCCGTTTGTCTGCCCGTTTGTTTGTCCGTTTATTTGTCCATTTGTCTGTCCGTTTGTTTGTCCGTTTCTCTGTCGGCTTGTTTGTCCATTTGTCTGTCCGTTTGGCTCTCCGTTTGTTTGTCTGTCAATTTGTTTGCTTGTTTGTCTGTCCATTTCTTTGTTCGTTTGTCTATTTGTTTGTTTATTTGTCCGCTTGCTGTCTGTCTGTCTTTGTTTGTTTGTGCGTTTGTTTGTTTGCTTGTCCATTTGTCTGTCTGTTTGTTTGTCCATTTTGTCTGTCCCTTTGGTTGTTTGTCTGTTTATCTGTCCATTTGTTTGTCTCTTTGTCTGTCCGTTTGTTTATCCGTTTTGCAGATTTGTCCGTTTTGCAGATTTGTCCGTTTTGTTTGTCTGTCTGTCCGTTTGTTTGTTTGTCCATTTGCTTGTTTGCTGTTTGTTTTTGTTTGTCTGCACAGAACGTTCATTTTTCTCCACAACTGTTTAGCGGATTGAGACAAAATTTTCACCACAGGTGTGACTACTCATGTAGAATGTTTTAATCATAATTATGATGACATAGGTCATGTGGTGTGGCAGCCATATTGGAAAAACAGAAAAAATTTGGACCTCTGTATCTCTGAAACCGTACAAAGGAAAAAAAATTGAAATTTGGCACATGGCAAGTACATTTCATGGGGAATGAGTGATTTTTTTAATGATGTCATAGGTGCCTTAGTTATGACATCATTGCATATGGAGAACACTACATCTGATCAGCATGAAAAATTTTGAGGGTCATCTTGGGATAAAATGGACCACAGAAAATTTTTTTGATGATGTCATCGGTCACGTGATTTGGCAGCCATATCATTTCAAAAATCTTCTCTGAAGTGGCTGAACAGATCGAGGTGAAACTTTACACATATGACCGCCTGTCCATGAGGAACAATGTTTCTTGCATATGATACCATAGGTCACGTGGTTTGGCAGACATATTGGATTTATCCTAAAACCTATAAAAAATATTCTCCAGAATGGCTGTACAGATTGAGGGGAAACTTCACACAAATGTTCCCCAAGCCATGCGTGTACAATTTTGTTAAGAATAATTGATAGGTCACATGGTTTGGCAGCCATATTGGATTTAAGAAAATATAAAATAATGTTTACTCTGCATCCGCTTCATCAATTGATGTGAAACTTCAAAATTATGATCCAGACATAATGGGGAATACATGTTTTCAATTTCAACTTGAATGGATGCATGGTCTGGCAGCCAGAATTATTAAATTTTTTGATCTGAGTCCTTGTTTTTGAAAATTTTTGGAATAAGGCACACTTGGCTGTGCCTGGATGGGTTTGATAGTGGAGGAGTAGCAGCTGAAATGCGAATCGTATCCAGGTTCCTCCTGATGACTTCAACTTTGCTTTTGCTTGTTCAGGTCCTTCTGATAACTACAATGCATGATTGTATCTATTTGGTCTTCCATTTGATTTGAATTGAATTTATTTTAATTCCATCCTAAATTCAATTGAATAATAATTTAAAAAAAATGTTATGGGTCAAGGTCAGGTGTCCAATCAAAGCGGGGTTACATCAAAGCAGGACGTCTTGGTGCCCGTTCATCACTGCCAGCAGTTACAAAGTGGCAGTTTTAGTTATGTTTCTTATTAATTACATAACACACCAGTACACAAACGCCACCCAAAATACATCACACAAAACTACATCACACAAAACAAGTCCTGGCAAGGGTCTGGAATCTCTCATTGCTCTTTTTCTTGTTTGTTCTGCTGGACTGACTAAGTAGGGTTGGGTAAATGGTGAAGTTTTTTTTTTTCGGTTAAGTGTCTTCGCATAGCATTTTCTATGGCCATTTTCGATGCTGAATCTGAAAACGTTGGAATTTTTTTTATTTTTTTTTTTACCTCCGATGACTTTTGACCTCCGGAACTTTAATTTATAAAAAAATGGCGACCAAAAAATGATATTTTGATGAATTTCTGACCAAATGAGAGAAAATAAGGCTTGTAATATGTCAACTTATAGGTTTTCCCGATCAGGAAAGACGAAAATGACACTTATGCAACGATTTCATGATTTTTAAAACGCAATTTTTGAAAACAGCACAATATTTTGCTAAATTGAACTGTTTTTGTCATTCTCAGATCTACATAAGACCAAGATCACACCAGTGCCGCCAACAAAAGTTCATTAATGTTATCCTCCAGGGCCTCTGGGGCTGTTCGCTCGTTCGCTCTCCAGGGCCAGAGACAGTGATATGATCGGCCTGAATGTCATATAGTTTATGCCCTCCAGCTTTGGTCGTATCGTCCAAACCTACCGTTACAACTTTCTCGTCCTTATTCAGTAAATGTTCTGCTACTACTTACAGATTGAGGTAACTTGCATCTTCCAGATACATTCGTATACACCTGCAGCTCGGAAAGACGTTGCTTAAGTCTCTGCAACTTTTTCGTTGACGTTTCTTTGAAGGTCCTGCTGAGTCAACAATGTGTTCTTCATCATCGCTACTATCCTCATCATCATCAAAAGATTCTGCTTCTGATGACAAGTACCAGTCTTGATCGAAGACCATATTGGCAGTACGAATAATAATGCCAGCTACGTCATTTTGACTCACTTTAAATTCAGAGAGACACTAAACTACACACGCCATGAGCTTTTCATTGATAGTCTTGCGAGCAGTTCTGACATTGATTCTTGGAAAATTTGTAGGCTGGTCTTCTTCCATCTCTTCGCCTCTACGCGAACAACTGGTTGACGGCCTTAATGATGTTGGGGTATCTAATGACGGCATACTCATCGGTGGCACTGAATCTTCATAAGTTTGATCGGATACTACTGGGTCCGCTACAGGTTCATGTGTTTCATCTTCGAAATCCAGTGACCTTGAGATGAGTTCCTGTTTTTGTTTCTCAGCTTCATTGAGTTTTTTTCTCCACTGAATTCTTCCTCGTTTCTTCTCGCTTCTTCTTTTTCTTCCAGTCTCCAGGTACTGTGTTGGTACAGATCGCCACGTACTCCCCGTGGCAATTATCTAAATCAAAGTTCTCATCATCCTGGGTCATTTTCACACCATATTGGTCTTCCAAACTCTTCTGCTGATCTCTAGCTTTTGGTCTAATATCATATGCCTTCATTGTCATTCTATCATTAAATGATTTTGCCTTTTCACACCACGAATCTGTTTTCGGTTTACTTGTATTTCGTTCATATTTAGCCATCGTTAGGAAAGTATCATAGTCCGATTTGATTTGTTTTGCCACACTACGAAAATTTTTGGGATATACATTCTTTGAAATCCAATCATCACACACTTCTTCTGCTATCACATTACTTGCATCATTCTTGCTAATTTGATTCTGTCCCTTTTCTACAGTCCTGCATAAAGGAATCATTCGACCGAGCAAGTATATTCCAGGGGGTAGTTTAGATTTTAGTTCATATTCAGGCACTTCTTTGTACGTTTCACCAAACAGTTCTTTCTGAGTGCTGCTCCTCATTTTTGAAACACTGGATCTTGGTCCGTCAGTCATGATTGATGATTCTGCAACGATAAAAAAAGTATACTTCATTTTTATTGTGTTTAGTAAACAGTTTGGTTGGCATCCGATTCTGGAAAGACAAAATGGATAATTAAAATATTCATAATCAGGATAGTTTTTGTCAAAAATCATTTTAGATCACATTTTTGGCCCTAAATTACTTGATTTCGGTCCTATGCAACATCCAATCAATTTAAAAATGTGATTAGCGTATTCCTTGACCTGAAAAACATATGAAATGATATATTACAAGCCTTTATTAGTTACATTAGAGAAGGAAAACATGAAAAAGGTCAATTTTTGGCTGCCATTTTGAATAAATGAAGGTTCCGGGGGTCAAAGGTCATCGGAGGTAAAAAAAAAATTTGACCGGATTCGGATTCAGCATGGAAAACAGCTGTAGAAAATCCTCTGCACAAAATTTCAATCATATTTACTCAATCCTAGACTAAGTGCATTCATCGATCCTTGATTACTGTGAATTGCATTATGCCATGAGAATATTAAGAAAATGATGGTATAAACTCAGATTAATCAATTCGGTGAGCTGTTTGCTCTTGGTTGTGACTTTTGGCTCATTCTGGTGCTGTAGTATGTTATCAGTTGAGGGGGAAGTCAGGCCAGTTGTCCACATCCACTCTGGGGACACTAAATATCAGTTTGGCTTGACCTACTCACTGAGATACGGCCTGGTTTCCTGTGTACATCTAAGTTGTGGTTGACCTTATTTTTGGCATTCAGGTCAGGTCAGATATGGAGCATGCGTCTTAGCAGCACGTCGCTGCATCCACTTTCCATTGGTACTCCAGGGGCCTCCATCTGGCCATCCCCCAGGCAGATTCCTGGGTCAATCTCATCTCCTTGAGATGCTTATCAACCTGCTGCAACTTTGTGGAATGTGGTTAGCCCCCCTGGCCTCCTCCACGCACGAGGCTTCCTCATTGAGAGAATCTGGTGAGCAGGATCAGCGTCAGGAAAGTGAGCCACATGTCCTGACGAACACAGCTGACGCTCACGGACTATGCAGGTAACAAATCTCATTTGAGTCTTTCTCAGCAACTGCTCATTGAACACAGTCTGACCAGCGATAGCCAAGGATTCTTCGAAGAGACCTGGTACCAAATGAATTAGGTCTCTGACACAGATCCCTGGTCAGAGTCCAAGTCTCACATCCATAGAGCAAGACTGGAAGCACCAAGGACCTGAAGACTTGGACTTTCATCCTCCCGCACAGGTACCGTCAGCTCCACACCCCATGATCCAGCGAATCCATGACTCCCCAGGCCCGACCCAGACGTCTGTTGGCCTCTGGCTCACAGCCAGCGGAGACATGAATATCACTGCCAAGGGAAGTGAATCTCACCATGACCTCAACATCCTCGCTACAAACAGGTGCAGACAGGATATCAGCATCCAAGATGTCATTGAAAGCCTGGATCTTGCACTGGAAGATGACTGCATCATCTGTGAAATCAAAGTCAGAGATCTTGACATTCCCAAATGATGCACCGCAGCTTGATCTCTCCGATATCCTCCCCAGAATGCAGTCCATACAAGTGCTGAGAAGTGTGGGGGCCAGTACACACCCCTGACGAACTTTAGTGCAACTGGAAATAAGTCAGAGATGGTCTCACCACATCTCACAGCACTCTCAGTACCAGAGTAGAGTTCAGACATCAGATCGATCAGTTTTGGTGGCACCCCATGAAGACCAAGAATCCTCCAGAGGACATCCCGATTCACTGAATCAAACACTTTACAGAGATCAACATAGGCTGCAAGCAGCCCCTGCCGAAACTCTCCTCTGCATTTGGTGAGGACCAGAAGAGCAAGGATACGGTTAGTCATTGACCTCTTTGGTGTGAAGCCTGACTGCTCTTGACGCTGGTGCTTAAGCAGATGGTAGCGAACCCTATCAAGAATTATCCGAGCTAAGACCTTGCCCGGCAATGAGGGCAGCGTCACCCCTCAGTAGTTGTTGCAGTCTTGGCGATCACCCTTCCCTTTCCAGAGAGTGCCAACAAGGCCCCTCTTCCAGTCAGTTGGGATGATGCCTGTGTTCCAGGCAGAGCACAGAACTGCATGCAATAACATGAGTGCAGCATTTCCATCAGCCTTGAGAAGTTCAGCGTGGATGCCACAGATCCCTGGAGCTTTACGCCATTTCAACCTTTTCACCGCAGCCTGTATTTCCACAAACAAAAGTGGACCACAGTTGATTGGAGGGTCAGCAATCGGGATTGTAACTCCCCTGACATCCAACTCGACAGCTGGTGGATCAGCCTGGCACAGTCGTTCAAAGTAACCAGCCCAGCAGGCCTTCACTTCGGACTCCTCTATCAAGAGCCTACCACTCTCTGCTCTAACTGAAGTACACCGAGGGACGGGCTTGGATGAACGCAATGCGCGAATTCCCCTGAACGTAGGACGAGAATCACTTGACCACAGGTGATGCTCTACCCCCTCACAGATTCCTCGCACATCGGCCTCCTTGTCCACCCTTAGTGCACGTACAGTTTTATGCCTCAGCTCCCTGAACAGCCATTCAGCCTGGCCCTGCAACTCTAGTCAATGGTATCCAGTCTCCCTTGAAAGACAAAATTATTCTTCGCCCTGCAGTGAGTTCCAAGATGTCTTCTGGCAACATCAAGGACGGTGGTCTTGAAGGCACTCCACAACTTTTCAGGATCTCCCAAAGCACCCAGACCCCCCCTAATCTCCACTCAGCCTGTTTGCAAACTCCTCAGCTACCCTCTCATCCTTGAGCTTGCTAACATCCAGCTTCGGCTGGGATAGTAACATTCTGCTGGATTGAAGCTACAACTTCAAAGTTGCTACAATAAGTCTGTGGTCAGTATTGAGGAACTGAGCATTCTGGTAGACCCTGCAGTTCTGGATCATCCTCCAGCGAGCACATGGCCAATCTCCTTTGCCCCACTGCCAGTATTGGAATACCAAGTCCAGTGATGAGCCTGTGGGCACTGAAACCTAAGCCCATGACTTATTGTAAAGTCAAGGAACTTAGTGCTTTTCTGGTTCACAGTTCCAGACCCATGGGGACCAACACATGTCTCATAACCATCCCTATCAGTTCCAGTCGATGCATTGAAATCCCCCAAGACTAGAAGAGTATCTCGTCTGGGGCACTGATCAACCACAAACTCGAGCGTGGGTCTTGGGATTCCCTTATCTTTAATTCCTGAAATTTCTTGAGTGAGTCTGCAGAGGGAGGACAGAAATGACCAGATATTTTCACGACCTGTCTCAATGCAGTCAATCACTTTGTTCTTCAGTTGATCGATTTCCAATACATAAAATCCCTCAGTTGTTCACAGGTCTGGCATCATAGAGTTGAGACTGATATAAGACCAGACAATCACCTGCGTGCTGTTTACTTTGTTGACTTTGAAAATTAGATGATTCTCAGTTGATTCTTTGTTGCATAAGTATTCAAACCTTTGCCGAATTAACCCTAAATCACTTCAGGAGTCAATTATTTCTTTGAAAGGTTACAAAATAAGTGTAATAGGTTTCGCCTATGTGTAATCAGTGGGTGAACTTTAAAATAACAAGAGCTCAAGTGAGCACAATATACGCCCGAACAAGAAGGTATATACAGAATTGTGCTACTTCATGGAAAACAGCATCCTGGTTGCCATGGCAACCACTTTAGATGACAACGTATGTCGCGACACACCGTCTACACAGTCTGTACCTATGTACCAAATATGAAACGTTAAAGTTGAAAACTTTGGGAGTTAGAGTGCAGACAGGAACGGACGGACGGACGTAATCACATAATACGCCCCGATATATATATATATATATATATATATATATATATATATATATATATATATATATATATATATATATATATATATATATATATATATATATATATATATATATATATATATATATATATATATATATATATATATATATATATATATATATATATATATATATATATATATATATATATATATATATATATATATATATATATATATATATATATATATATATATATGTATATATATATATATATATATATATATATATATATATATATATATATATATATATATATATATATATATATATATATATATATATATATATATATATATATATATATATATATATATATATATATCGGGAGTATAAAAATAGGGGCAATACCCCTGGGTGTTCACCTAGTAGAATAATGATACTAAGGAGGAAGTCAAAGTGGGACGGAATCAGCAAAATGTACCAATGAACCAATGATATAGCAAACAACTATTTTGGAGGGCAACCAATCCCCCTCCCCCCCCCGCCCCCGTAAATCCTTTTCGACCCTGAATTTTTAAATAGCATGAATAAACTTTGGTACATCACGGGCGATGGAGGTTGTGGTCAAGTTTCATCGGAATTATGTGTCGTTTCTGAGAAGAAGGCAAATACTTATTTTGGGGGCAACCCCCCTGCCCCCCGTAAACTCCTTCCATGGACCCCCTCACACCCCAATTTTTTTAATGCCATGAACAAACTTTGGTACATCACGGGTGATGAAGGTTGTGGTCAAGTTTCAGCAGAATCATACGTGTAATTTCAGAGAAGAGGTTGCAAGTATTTGTGAACGGACAGACGGACTGACGGACGGATGACGCGCCATCCCATAAGCTCCCCGGAACTATGTTCCAGGTGAGCTAATTAATCTCCCACACTTATCGAAGGAGTTTAAAGGTACAACTCATTTGGTCAACCAACAAGGCAAACAGGAAGATCAAGAAGCTTTCCAAAGAAGTCAGACATAAAGTTGTGTGGAAGCACTGTTCAGGAGAGGGTTATAAGAAGATTTCAGTCACTCATTATCTCTTTGAGTATGGTGAAATCCATCATTAAAAAATGGAAGACTCATCGTACCACCCAGACTCTATCCAGATCAGCTCGTCCATCCCAACTCAGCAGCCGGGCAAGCAGGAAACTGGTTCGTGATGACACTGTGAAACCAACAATGACTTTGGAAGATCTGCAAGGCTCTATTTCTGAGATGGGGGTCAGTATTCATCCATCAACAATCTCCCTTCACAAAGCTGGCCTCGATGGACATGTGGCAAGAAAGAAGCCATTGCTGAATAATACACATCTAAAAGCTCATATTTAGTTTGCAAAAAAGCATCTTAATGATACTGCAGGCATGTGAAGAAACGTTTTGTGGTCAGACGAGACAAAAACTGAACTTTTTGGTCGAAATTTAAAGCGTTACGTCTGGTACAAGCCTAACGCTGCACATCACCCAGTCAACACCATCCCTACTGCGAAGCATAGTGGTGGCAGCATCATGTTATGGGGCTGATATTCATCTGCAGGGACTGGCAAGCTTGTCAGGAAAGAAGGGACAATGGATGTTGCAAAGTACAGGAGAATCCTTGATGAATACCTGCTTGAGTCAGCCATGAATCTGAAACTGGTTAGGAGATTCACATTTCAGCAGCACAATGATCCGAAGCACAAAGCTAAAGCCACACTGGAGTGGCTGAATAAGGAGAAAATCAATGTTCTTGAGTGGCCCGGTCAAAGTCCTGACTTGAACCCGATTGAGCATTTCTGGTGAAACTTGAAGATTGCAGTCCATCGATGATCCCCATTAAACTTAGCAGAACGAGAGCAATTTTCACATGAAGAATGGGCAAACATTTCACCATCTCACTGTACAAAGTTGGTAGAGATCAACCCCAAAAAACTTGGAGCAATCATTGCTCCAAAATGTGCTTCCACCAAGTACTGACCTACGGGGCTGAATACTTTTACAACCAGTGCATTTTGATCTGTACATGATTTTTCCAGGTATTCCTGACGTGTAACCTCCTTCAACTATGACAGGGTTTAGTTTGATCTCTTCAGTGATGAATAAAAAAGTTCATTTGGAAAAATTGTTTCTACATAATAATTCACTGAAATCTATCATTGTTGGTGAAGGTCAAATACTTTTGCAGGTCCCTGTAGCTTATTGAGCTGTCTTACCTCGGTTAGAATCTCGACCAAGATACAAACTGCCACCATGGTGTTTCCCTTGCAGGGTGAGGCATCAATGTGTGCCCCGTCCATTGGAAGGACCTTAATCTGGAGGACCTGTCTGCCAGTACTGGTCATTGGTCAACAATAAGGATCCCGTGGTGTCTTTTATGAATAGTGAGCGAGTTATCTCCACCACCGTGACCAAATTACAAATTCCTGCGCAAATCACCTTCAGTCGAACATCAGGCCTGTTTTAGCCAAAAATGTTCCCTGATCGACCCTACAAGAAGGTAGCATTAATTTGTCTAGTTAAATATGTTGTCCTTCCACGCAAAGAGTAAAATGGTAATATATATATATATATATATATATATATATATATATATATATATATATATATATATATATGTATATGTATATATATATATAATATACACAAGACAACCCGTGAACCCGTTGGGTTCTTGTTGTGACAGCGGTTGATAAAAAAATCATTTCAAAAAAAAAAGATAGCTCCAGTGAACTATACTGCTGAGGTTGTTTGCATTGACCAAATTCTCCTGAAGATTCTGAATCGGGAATTCGGGAATTGGGAAGACTGAATCAGGAATTGATTTTTTTTATCATTTTTTTTCGTTGCCGGATTTGAATGAAACTTGATACTGCACACCGCAGGTGAATGGTGAGTAAGGTGGCCCTAATATTTTTGCGCTTTCGTGTACCGTTTTGGCTGTATTTCGGGAACATACATACATACATACATACATACATACATACATACATACAAGATGAGAGTTTTAGTAATAGATAGAAGATATATATGTATATATATATATATATATATATATATATATATATATATATATATATATATATATATATATATATATATATCTTCATTTTTCTCTCTTTATAATGTTCACTATATTTTCATGACCTCGTAATTTACGTGAATTGCAATGTCCTTGCCCTGCAAGTCGTTTCCATTCGACCTCCGCCATGAGCCTTAATTAGACACTGTAAAAATACATGAGCCAAACTTGTGTTGAGAGGAAAGGGGATGGTGGATACAATGGGTCAAATCTGATCTCCATTTCGGGCTTTCGCCATTCGCGAAACCTCACTGGGCCGCTGTGGCGGTTACAGATCAGGAAGGAGAGTAGCCCAATGCTCAACAAGCGAGATATCTGGAACTTGGTCAGGATATGAGTGAAAAAGACCTGCTCATTGTGAAAGAAACTTTGGAATGAGTATTCCATAATATGCACTCAATTACGGAGAGGACTGCCGACTTAATGCCTTCTGTAAAATATGGCATGCTCCGCAATGCAGCCTCCCAAGCTGGTATCACACCAGAGGCAGTTACGGTATCAAATGAGCTATCCTCCTGAATAGGTGTATTGAAAATAGAAGGAATAAAAGTTAAAGTTTCTGCCCCCCACCCCCAAACCCCACTTGCAATATTGAAAGCTCCTTCACAGTGCCCTTCCTCCCTCTTGCTCAGGCACACGTACACCCTCGGAAAATCCTGATCCGTAGTAAAGTTTTTCGTGGTTGTAATGAGTCGTAAACTAAACGGTGGAAACAATTGGAAGTATGCTCAGTGGTTTTCAGTCAGAACTTTTGTTTAGTATAATTTGTAAAGAAAATAGTTTTGTTTTCATTTTAAACTACTCTAATAATTGGCTTTCAGAAAGCCCTGCACGTCCACATTTGAACCTGAAACTTGGGGAGCAAGCCACTTGAGAACATTTTCCTTTTGGGAAAAACT
>NC_140975.1:28315363-28360363 GCF_056783735.1 Eptatretus burgeri | reverse complement strand
ATATTTGGTACGTAGGTACAGACTGTGTACCTATGTGTCTCGACATACGTTCCTCATCTAAAGTGGTTGCAATGGCAACCAGGATGCTGTTTTCCATCCGTTCCTGTCCGCACTCTAACTCCCAAAGTTTTCAACTTTCACGTTTAATATTTGGTACTGTAGGTACAGACTGTGGAGGCGGTATGCCGTGACATACGTTCGTCATCTAAAGTGGTTGCCATGACAACCAGGATGCTGTTTTCCATCCGTTCCTGTCCGCACTCTAACTCCCAAAGTTTTCAACTTTCACGTTTAATATTTGGTACGTAGGTACAGACTGTGGAGGCGGTATGCCGTGACATACGTTCGTCATCTAAAGTGGTTGCCATGGCAACCAGGATGCTGTTTTCCATCCGTTCCTGTCCGCACTCTAACTCCCAAAGTTTTCAACTTTCACGTTTCATATCTGCTATATAGGTACAGCCTGTGGAGACGGTGTGTCGCGACATACGTTAGTCATCTAAAGTGGTTGCCATGGCAACCAGGATGCTGTTTTCCATCCATTCCTGTCCGCACTCTAACTCCCAAAGTTTTCAACTTTCACGTTTCATATCTGCTATATAGGTACAGCCTGTGGAGACGGTGTGTCGCGACATACGTTAGTCATCTAAAGTGGTTGCCATGGCAACCAGGATGCTGTTTTCCATGCAGTAGCACAATTCTGTATATTCCTTCTTGTTCAGGCGTATATTGTGCTCACTTACGCTCTTGTTACTGATTACAATCTACAAATACATATCTTGCTTTAAAATTATTTGGATCAGACTTCGCTGCAATGCTTTATAAAAAAATATTAATTATTAGACGAGTCTTTTAAAAACGATAAATGTATAAACAGGCGAGCATTGGGTGGCTTTGACACCAACTCTGGTTAAATGTTTTATCTGCTTGTTATTATATATATAAAATTTAACCGAGATCAATCTAACTTTCCATTGACAGGAACTGGAGCCCCTCCCCAAAAAATCTGAGATGATCAAGTCATCCGACAGTTAAAGGATAAACTTTGAACATCATGCTATTTGAAATGTGTATCAAAGACTCATGTAACAAGTTTACAACAAAGTAATTTCAACAATGAAATACACTTCTCATAATTAAAATAGGATGATGAAATTACTTACACACAATGGGATAATATTTTTTTTTATAATGCTTTCATGATTATAATTTATAATTCACTGCCAACAAGGGGAACTGTATTTTGAAGAACACCGTCCTTCAGATAGGGATTAAAAGCCAGCTGTCCCATCTACATTTATATTGTTGGACACAATCCTGGAGTGGTCACCACTCTGACACAGGATACCAGCAAGCTGGTACTCATTTTGCTGACCTCAGAAGGATGACAGGCTGAATCAACCCCACCTGGTATTAATTCAACAGAGAAGCGGGATTTGAACTCAGGACCCTAGGATCCCAAGCCCACCACCAGCCACCCGAACTATGAAGCCAACACCAGACATACATTGTGGATGGTTAAGATACAATGATGTATAGTAGGTCGATGTGTGCCAGTACCCTGGCCAAATTATCTACCTGTAGATCTTAAAAGAATGTGGATGCTGTTCGATTAAGTTAATGGTAAGAATGCAGTAAGTGCAGAGTTTTTTTAGTAATTTGATCGACGATGTTAACGGGGTGTGGATAAGCACAGGCCTAATGGCCTGCTCCTCATGTGTAAAGTTTCTTTGTTCGTCCTTGTAAAATCGAGTCTTTGTCAAGATCCATCTATATATTATGTACACATATTATGACCCTCTTCCGTCCCTTTTATCTCTGATACATACATAACCTTTATTTTCCCTCCCCTTACTTCTTGCTCCCCAAAAATGGAGACTCATTCAGGAAATGGAAAGTGGGGGGGTTGGAAAAATCAGTAGGAAGGCTAACACGACTACTTCCACTACTACCACTACTACTGCTTTAACGGCCCAAATTAACCCCACATTCTTGTGAGGTCCGCTGGGGAAATTTTTGGCTTAAGACTTTCACATGCCGCCTGGACAGGCCTAATGTTTGACCAAATCTGATTCGTGTAGGAACTTGTAATTTGTTCAGGGTGGCGGCGCTAACTCACCCACTCTTTAGGAAAGACACCGTGGGGAATGTAACGTCGACCAACTCATGGCAGCAGACAGAACGCCTGGCTTAATGTCCATCTGAGGCCTTTGCGATGCAACGTCCTTGCGGCGAAGCACCAATCTCAGGGTTAAAACTCGGGTCGGGAATCTAACCCAAACTAGACAGCTCAGAGGTAAGTGCGCTTCCTCCACATCCTCATGTCTTTCCAGATAGTGGAAGTAATCGTGTTTTTATGCATTTTCTGTTTGTTTATTTTTTGAAGTTTAGCCTTGGGTAGCCCATGTAAATAAATAATTTATAAATAAATAATTGAACTCAATAAACAAGGCTCAGTGGAAAGATTATGTAACCACTCCGCCTGTCCTTGGGATGGAGGTAGGAATTTGTGATTTGTTCAGGGTTTTGCCAAAAAAAAACTTGCCTATACTTTGCGAAAGACAAATAAACATTATTCTATCAACAAATCAATCATAATAAGAAAGTTTCATGTCAGCAGTTTTAAAAGTCTTTTGAAAATATGTGATACAAGCTTTCAGGGTTATGGTGAAGAAAAACATCCCATTACCGTGTGATCCTTAACGTTCACCAATGACCAATGCTAACTTACGGGTGTTTCAGCTTCACGTCCATCCGAAGGATGTCACTCACACACACACACACACACACACACACACACACACACACACACACACACACACACACACACACACACACACACACACACACACACACACACACACACACACACACACACACACACACACACACACACACACACACACTGACGAATCGCCCTGCATGTGCAACACCAGGATGACAGTTTATAGCTGGGTCTGGATTCAAACCCAGGATGTTTAGCTCAGAGCAGTGTGTGCGTGCCTCTTGGCTACCCTGCCAGCCACCATAACAAATATATGGTCCCAAAAATTCCATTGGATTTGATGTGCTCGACCCATGAACTCACCACTCTTTAGTATCTGAAGCCAATTTAGAAATGGCCATGTTTTCATTTCCTAAGAGTGTGCCTGTTCCACCAGGCCACTCGATTTCAATGAGTCTTTTACATCTCCCATTGAAGTTTCTTTCAATTACCTCTGCCACGGAAGCTGGACGGAGGTTGTTTTCACCCCTGTCTGTCTGTCTGTCTGTCTGTCTGTCTGTCTGTGAGCAGGTTATCTCAAAAGGTTATGGACAGATTTTAACAAAACTTGGCGGACAGGTTAGGTGTGTGAAAAAGGATGAATTGATTCGATTTTTGGGATGATCCGGATCCAAATACGAGAATCTTTTTAATTTTTTTTTTTTAAGTGATTCTTCATCATTGAGAGATAGGACCAAAGACGATATTTTAAAAGTTGTGCACGGATTCGGACAACACTTGGTGGATGAATTGGTAGGTGACAAGAACAAGCCCATTAGATTTTGGTTCAGGCACGGATGCGGACCTGGCCTATCAGTGATTCAGTGAGATCCAAAACGTAAACTGTTTAGCCTGGTGGAGGTATGCATTGTACGGAGTGCCATTCTAGTTCGTATTGTTGTCATTGTCATCTTACTTTCATCCCTTTTTAGCATACCTGCATTATCTCATCTACCTTTCTCATCGGCATTTCCTTCCTTCTCTTGTAAAAGTATTCACATTAACTGCCATTCAAACCCCTTCACGGGCGATAGCCTTCGGCCAAATTCTGTGCCGGGATCTGGCGATAAGTTTTGCTTCAACGGCAGCTCATCTCGACCGGTGGAGCGAAAGCGAGTGCTCCAGGTGTGCAAACAGCTCCCGAGTTGATCAAAGGCTCAATTATAAGGGCCAAAGAGGAGTCAAGGCTCATAATCACGTACGCTTCGCTTCATGCACGATCTTCACACAGGGAGGCTTTCGTCAGTTCATGCTGGCAGGGTCCAAGATTCGTCATGGTGGCCAAAGTTGCTGCAACTTCCACAACTTCCACCGGTGCAACGACGGTGGAAAACTTAGCCTGAAAATATTTTTCACAAGATGAGCTTTTATTTCAGGAGGTATAGCTGGGGCAACGTCTGGAAGAAGGACCGGGGAGTGACTTTGAAGGAAAGTGGATTTATGGGATGGATTTTCTGGATCATTTAGCAAAGGGGTGGCTGTCAGAGCTAGCAGAGTGCATTGAACCCGCATTCCTTCATCGCAGTGGGCGTTGAGAAAAGCAGATAAGGGAGATGTTCAGCTTTGTGAGAAAGAAAAATACAACAAAGGATTGTACAAAGGACAATGCCACTGCATGCAAGGGAAGCAGGGGTGGGAGAGGGAGAGCAATAATGACTGTATGAGATAATAATAGTGTTTTGGGGAACTTCGGACAATTTCAGAACAGCGATTGTGGTCAAATTGTACTTTCTACCTTTGAGCAGCGGGCCCGAGGTGCATCAAACATTCATTGTTCACGTTTCCATCTGTAATCTGAGCCTGAGCCATTGCCGACCTGCAGGAAGAATTCTCCTGCCACTGCTTAATTGCACACCTGAGCCGTCAGTCCCTCGGAGGCACGTCAAAACGGTTCACAGCTCCGTGCAGAGACACCTGCGCCCCGTGAAATGCGCTTTTCCCTGTCGTCGTCGTCTTCGCAGCAGGACAGGCCTGTGTTTGCTTTCTTACCAGCGAGCTGACTGACACTTTGCTGCTTCAAGACTCACTTAATTATCAATATGTGGTCATACAAGCCCATTAGCTGTCTTTACCTGATCAGGCACAATCCCTAATTATGGTTTCACCAAAGTCTTCAAAGTTTTCCATATTCATTGCACACACTATGATAATGTTGCTTCCTGAATGACCATATATTGAGTCTGGGGAGGATGAGACGGGCGGGGAAAGATGTGTAAATGGAGATAAATATTTTTTGTAAAAAGGAAGAGAATAAAGGAAGATATTATGTGGGTCGGGGTGGTTTTGGGAGTAACGGCGAGGAAAGGGAAAGAAGTTTGGGATAAGAGAAAAAGGGGAAGGAAGGGACATTCATGGGACGAGAGAGTCAAAAAAAAAAAAAAACTCCTCCATATTAGTGTACGTAATAAATATGTTTAATTATTTGTTTTTTAATCATCCAATTTTGCAGCTTTTATTATTTGACCATTTAAAAATAAAAAAAATATCTCAACCACAAATGAAGAAGGGCTAAGCGAATGTGGATCGAATGCTCAGACCTTGTGTAGTTCTGGGGAAAGTTTTTCTGGGGGACATGTTGCAATTTACAAGGGTCTATCCAATGTGTTTTTTTTATAACCACCATCTTTATGAGCTATTATTGTAGCTGTTACGTGCAAAACAGTTCTTCCTGTTTTGACCAGATATGAATGGAAATGGCAGCTTGCTTTCGGCCTCATTATTATATTTCCGCTTGTTTATTTTGTCATCCATCGCCTTATCTTTTGGCCACCAGGAAACTTTTGTGAGTTCATCAATTATATCCACCAAGACATCATTGATTGTGTATCTTGATATTATTTCTTGATTTATTTTTTACACTCGCCCAATCTTGTACGATAATTGCACACCTGTCACTGTTACCTCCGCCACTGAAGGTGAAGGAGGTTATGTTTTCACCACCTTTCTGTCTCTGTCTCTCTGTCTGTTTGTTTGTTTGTTTGTCTTTATGTAGAGGATATCTCAAAAAGTTTTGGACGGATCCGGCTGAAAATTTTCTGGACAGGTTCGGTGTGTGACGAGGACGAAGTGATTCGATTTTGGTGAAGATCCGGATCCGGCTACTGTAATTTTTTTTCAGTGATTCTTCACCATTGAGAGATAGGACCAAAAACGATATCGTACTGAATAGCATGATATTTCAAAAATAGAATGGGCCCGAAATGTTCTCGTGGGTCAGCATTTCGTGGTGGAGGTATGCGCACTACCAAATGCCCTTCTAGTTCCATAAGTAATTTGGGGATTCCTCATAATTAACCCTACACAATGTGTGACAGGGTGGTGCAAAGGTAACACACTTAACTTTGAGCCGTCTCGTCTGAGTTTGATCCCTGAAATGACTATAAAGTGCCAGATTGGTGGTTAACATGCGTGGTGTTGAATCTCAATGTGCTTCATCCTTTGAATGGAAATTAAGCTGGGTGTTCCATCTGCTACCGTTAGTTGGTGGATGTTTAAGATCGCACGGTGTCCTTCTCCGATAGTAGGTGAGCTATTTGACAGCATCCTGAACCAATTACAAATTCCTTCCCAAATCAACTTCAATCAAATATCTGGCCGAGCCAGCCAGTTTGTGAAAGACTCCTTTACGTCTTCAGATGCATAGCGCTACCGAGGCAGTTTTCTATTGGCGAGGGGGCACAATCCTGGATGGGTCACCACTACGGTGCAGGACACTTGAACGGCATATTCTTCCCTGACAGCTGGTATTCATTTTGCCAACCTCGGAAGGATGATGGGCTGAGTCATCCAACACCAGGCTCAATATTTAGGGAAATAGTAGTCGTAGTACTTGTCGTAGTAGTCGTAGTCATCGTCTTGAGTTGCTGTTGCAACCTTACTCGATGTAAAAGGAAAGGTAAGTCGTGTGCATTGTAAACAACCCAAGTGAAAACACCCAAAATGAGGACTTTCTAAGATATTGGCTTTTTGTGCACGACCATGCTCCTTTGTATGCCTAGTGTTGGCTTAATGGTTCGGGTGGTGAGCTTGGAATCCGAGGATCCTGAGTTAAAATCCCACTCTGCTGTTGAGTTAATACCAGGTGGGGTTGACTCTGCCCGTCATCCTTCCGAGGCCAGCTTGCTGGTATCCTGCGTCGGAGTGGTGACCCGTCCAGGATTGTGTCCAATAGCCAAGGAAACTGCTTGGGCAGCACCAACGCTCTACACAGAGTATGGTCCCGATGGAATGGATGCTCCTTTACACATGGTCATGAAGATTAACACATCACAACTCTCAGTCTCTTCCCTTGATATCAGTCGACTTGGTGATTTATATTCTGCTTTCTAATTTATACTTGCGAACAAAGTCCGGACTGGGTGGTGTAATGGCTCCGAGTCTGGGTGGTCGGTGCTTCACACCCTGGTCGAGTCATGCCAAAGACTTATGAAATGGTACGTGCTGCTTCCTTGCTTGAGGTTCAGCATTTTGAAAGGAAAGATCCTGGTAAATCTTCATGGGTTGGCATCCATGTGGAGAAGGAAATCCCTCCTTCGGAAAAATGCCACGCTGAGTCCGTGAGAAAGGTGGCATCCATTGTTGTGGCATCGCTGGTACCCAGAGTGCCCCAGGAAGTCAGGGCTGTACTTCTTCCAAGCTCAGGAGCTGTGTTTGTCTTGTCCAACAGTCCTGTCTTGTCTCTTGTGTAATTCGTCTGCATGTCCTTGTGTGTGGCAGCTCCTCGACAAGCCTTATATCCTGGTAAAAAAAAACAATGTCACGATGTAAACGAATACTTTGAACGAAAAACTTTCAACATTGTGTCCAACAACGACATGAACACAAAGTTGAGTGTGCTCAATTTTAAGGAGATACAAACCAGTTGTGCCTCATTTAAGGAACTAGTGGCCCAAATTTTCTTTGTTCTTCATGGCCTTTGGCATACCTGCCTGCTTTACTGCCTGAGCAATTTGCTCACCTTTCACCAAGTCCAGAAGTACTTGGGTCAGGACGGGGATTTTACGTTCGTTAATATTATTGCCAAATGATACCACTATTATTATTGTTGTTAATATTACTTGTATTAATTAATACATGGTTTGTTATAATGTTATCATTATTTTTGTTATTTATTTTGTAAATAGAAGGCCGTGCCACGGAAGGAGTCGTGCCAAAAGCTGCTCGATACACCTTAACGTGGCATTTGTTTAAAACACAGGAATTCTTTGGGATTTTTTTGAAAGTTAATTAGCCCAATCAACTCAGGAGGTCATGACGATCATTTTTGGTGTCTCAAATTTCACATCAGAATGCGCCAGTAAAACTCCACAAAAAACATGCCTCACATACACACACACACACGTCATCCATTTATAGGAGAAGATAAGGAAATAAAAGGTTTATTAAAAGTCAATCAAATACATAATTGCCAGTTCACCTCATATTATTTATATATATATATATATATATATATATATATATATATATATATATATATATATATAATTCATGCAGAAAGTTTAAACCATAAGATCTGATGACCTTAGAAAGGCTTTATTTTTTATTTGTCACCAAATGTAACACACGAACATACTAACATGCGAGGAAGGGTGTTCTAAAAGTTCTCTGAACGAGATACTCTCAATAGTCCAAGACATGCTGAGGTTTATGTCGTTTTCTTTACACAAGTATTGATATAATCAGTCAGAATTCCTTTTCTTCCTAATTATTTATACTTCTGTTGAAAAATAAATAAACCTCAGCATTTCTTGGACTACAGTATCTCGTCCGCAGAACACTTTGAACACACACGTTCATGGATAAACACATACAGATGTATAAACATTCGTGGACTCTCTCTCTCTCTCTCTCTCTCTCTCTCTCTCTCTCTCTCTCTCTCTCTCTCTCTCTCTCTCTCTCTCTCTCTCTCTCTCTCTCTCTCTCTCTCTCTCTCTCTCTCTCTCTCTCTCTCTCTCTCTCTCTCTCTCTCTCTCTCTCTCTCTCTCTCTCTCTCTCTCTCTCTCTCTCTCTCTCTCTCTCTCTCTCTCTCTCTCTCTCTCTCTCTCTCTCTCTCTCTCTCTCTCTCTCTCTCTCTCTCTCTCTCTCTCTCTCTCTCTCTCTCTCTCTCTCTCTCTCTCTCTCTCTCTCTCTCTCTCTCTCTCTCTCTCTCTGTCTCTGTCTCTGTCTGTGTGTCTGTCTGTGTCTCTGGCTCTGTCTCTGTCTCTCTCTCTCTCTCTCTCTCTCTCTCTCTCTCTCTCTCTCTCTCTCTCTCTCTCTCTCTCTCTCTCTCTCTCTCTCTCTCTCTCTCTGTCTGTCTCTCTCTTTCTTCTTTTTATCTCTATCTCTATATATTGGACACAACAAAGGTTATGGACCCACTGTCTGGAGAGCTGCTGAGATTAAAGTGTTGAAAACATATTTTTTAAAAAACACATAAACAAAACGTATACGACCAAAAAGATTATCAATAAACATATATGGTACTCCAAAGAGCGTTAACATAATAGTTAACAAAGTACAAAGGAAACTGCCATTCATGTACAAAACTCATTCATTCCTCTTTTTTTTCCCCCCACTTGTGGAATCAACTTCCACATCCTCTTCAATTCAATCTCATTCTTCCCTTCAGGTCTTCAAGGTTGCTGTTCACCACCATCTCCATATTGTCCACCCTTTGCGTTCTCTCCTACTCCTCATCGTTACCTTCGCATCCCTTGTCTGTCCTTCTTCGTCTATTTGCTCCCTCTGCCCTGCTGTTTACGTTTCCCTGTTCTTCTGCTCCTTTTGGTATGTTGTGTCCTGCTCCGTTCTGTGTTCCAGCTCTTCCATGAGCCTTGACTCTGGGTACAAAAAAGTCCGTAGTGTGAAACCATGCAGACAAAAAAAAACAAAAAAAACAACAACCAGTGATTGCAGCAATTTAACGAAATAAGTATCAAAACAAACCAAGATTATATTTTGGAATTAAGAAATTTTGGATGAAGGATAACTCTGAACCAATAATTGACAGGTTGAGCACCATTAATACTCGAGTTAAAGCTAAATGTTCATCCACATTTGATTTCTCAACACCGTGGACGAAGATTCCTCATGACAAGTGAAATGAATAGTTGATTCAGGTGGAGAGAACATTTAATGGAGTTTATCAAACATATTATAGTCTCCCCTAAAGTTAGAACATCGGACATGCTGTATTGGCAAACCAAAAGGAACCAAAAGCAGATTTTTCCAAAGAATCTGAGCTTTCCACCATTCTATATATCCATGTTCACTTTATGTCCACATTGACAAGCTGTTTATGTCCACACATGTTGATTGACTTCATATTGAATGTTATTCTTCATCTTCGTCGTCTTCGTCTTATTATTATTATTATTATTATTATTATTATTCCATATGGCAGCTATCATTTTGTTGGGGCACGACTATGCCGCTGATGCGGTGCCCCTATACCAGTACACTGGTACTCATTCCACCGACCTTGGAAGGATGACAGGCTGAATCAACCCCACCTGGTGTTAATTCAGCAGCCAACGGGTCTCAAACTCAGGACCCTAAGATCCCAAGCCAGCCACCCTTAACCACTACCGTAAGCTAACACCAGGTTTCATATTGAATCCAAAAAACCAATTAGCACTGGTTAAAAGATGTGGTGCCATTTTCAGATTCATTGATGACCTATCAGCGATGAATGATAGACACACTTTTGATGATTTCCGTAATGATATATTATATATACAATGGAAGATGATTTTTCAGAAACCTGTATTCAGTCCACCGCAGGACAAGGGTCTTTAACAACTCGTGTCGCGGGAAGTGGTCTAATCGTGTCACACTTACCCAGAGCTGCTTAAGGAGAGAGTTTGGGAAGTAATTGGTAATTTGTTTGAGATGTCGAATAAAACTCCAACTCTTCATGAAAGTCAATGGGAGGGGGGGGGGTGAGGAGGAGGTCTTTAACGTTCACCAAAGACCAGTGCCGGCAGATGGGTCCTCCAGCTTAACATTCCTTTGGTGGATCGCCTTGAATGCGAAACACCAGTGAGACGGTTTATAGCCCGTTGGAGATTTGAACCCAGGCTGGACAGTTGAAGGGCGGGTGCGCGTACCTCTAATATATCCTGTGAGACCTGAGAAAGAGAATAATATCCTTTTTACACCTCAATATCTCAACACCTGGTGGTGGTGTTTAACTGCATTATAAAAGAGATGCATTTCCATTTTCAACAATGAGAATGCCCTTTGTACACAGTGACATTCCAAGGAAACTGATACAGGGTGCAGGTGCAGGAGAATTCACCGGAATAATTCGTGCAAGAACATGTCAGGTAGA
Organism: Eptatretus burgeri; assembly: GCF_056783735.1. Classification (NCBI taxonomy): domain Eukaryota; kingdom Metazoa; phylum Chordata; class Myxini; order Myxiniformes; family Myxinidae; genus Eptatretus; species Eptatretus burgeri. The sequence continues at coordinate 28,349,288 of NC_140975.1, read as the reverse complement.
TCTGATAAGGCAGGTGAGCAAATTAAAGATGTGAACGAACGGACAAGAAACCAAAATACATGAGTTAAAATGTACAATTGCTAAAACTTCAACAGGACACCACCGATAATTGATTAAACCGAACGGAATGTCATGTGCCAGTTGCACTAATTGCTAATGAGATAGTTCACTTATGAATAACATACTTGTTTTAAAAAATTTTTTTTAATTCAAGTTGTTATTCCATTAGACATAAGAAGTGTGTTGTTTAATGCAAGTACGGTACTGCCGAACCCCGCTATTCGCGGGGGATACGCTCCTAAAAATGCTGTGAATGTCGGGGTCTGCGGATGTCTAGGCATTCTGTTTTTTTCATGGTCTAGTCTCGTGGAAGAGTAATTACACAAAACAAATCAGGACACATCATAACAAAGGGAACAGCAGGAGAAAGGGGGAAACACGAACAGCAGAGCGGATGGAGAAAGTAGACGGAGACGGACAATCAAGGGATGCAGGGAATGAGGAGGGAGCAAAGGGTGGACAACATGGATACATAAGCACAATTGTGTTTGACCATTTTGTGATTTTGTCAAGGTCTCAAAGGGGGGAGGTTGCTGCCTGTCTGTCAGAACGATGAGAGATGTCACTGTAGAAAAGTGGAGTCATCAGGAAAGAGATGAAGAGGATTTTCCAGAGAGTCAGTGAGATCATTGATGAAGATTAGGAATAAGATGGGGGGCCGAGAACACTGCCTTGGTGGTACTCCAGCCTTGACATGGAGAGGAGAAGAAAGGGTTCCGTTGAGAGCCACACGTTGGCTACGAGACTGGAGGAAGCCAGGAATTCAGGAGTGGAGTTGGCCTTGGATTCCATAGGCAGACAGTTTGGAGAGCAAGGCAGGATGCCAGACTGTATCAAAAGCTCGACGTATGTCCAGAGAGACGGCCCTGATCTCATGTCTGATATTGAGAGCATCAATCCATTGTTGGGAGAGTGGAAACAGCAAGTCCAAGGTAGAGTGAGCAGGTCTGAATCTGAATTGATGATCTGAGATGAGTCTGTTGGAGAAACAGGAATTGTTGTTACACCTTTTAATGTAATGCTGTGATGTTGGCTGATTTCCAATTTCCCAGGTGGATCTCAGAGACCAATCCAGAAGTGTAAAAAAATTTTTTTCGACATTTATAAAAAAAGGCAAATCCGGAAAGCACAAATGTAGAAACAGGTCACACTTTATGACCTGCGAGTAGGTGTGGTCTGAGAATAGGGAATCCGTGAAGAGCAGGGTCCGACAGTACTCTCCTCTCCTTTCCTCTGTTCTCCCCTCCCCCCCCCTCCCTTCTCTCCCCTCCCTTCTCTACCCTCCATTCCTCTTTTGTCATATAATATCGGTTAATATGAATCAACACAAAAGGTGCATTGTGTAATCCGGTCCATTGTACACATTTATCAGAAAGCAAATTGCATGCAGAACGAAGAGTGCACAGAACAATGACCTTTCCACATTGGTGTCGCAGAGAATAACCGTAAATGCAAATGGCATCGTCATTCCCACTCTGTTTTAAAATGTGCTTTTGCGTCCGACGTGGGTATATCATGGGAGCACACCTGCACAACTTGTGTTTTTCACTTCGTGTCTTCCCATTGAAGTGTCTCCATCGTCGTAAGAGGCCTTCACACCATCACGTAGCTCACAAGTCACAGCAATGGGAAATCCATGGAATTTGGCTCTGCTGATTGTACAGTGTCTCACGTCTGAAAACTGACACCATGTATCCAAGTCTTTGCTGCTCAATGTCTGACCGATTGCTTTTAAAGATGTCTGCAAAACAACCGTGATGTGTCAAGGTTCAAGTGAAATCATTGCAAGGTTTGAAGTATTTCTTGGCTCTGATATCGTCTGGTTTGTGCGAACTTAAGTACGGATTTAGTCTGGCAGGATGGCCTAGAGGTACGCACACTCACTTCTGAGCCGTCTAGCCGGGGTTTCAATCTCAACCCAGCTACAAACTACCACTCTGGTTTTTTTCCGCGTGCGGGACGAGCCATCAATGTGTGTGCCATCCTTTGGATTGATGGTGACGAGCCATCAATGTGTGTGCCATCCTTTGGATTGATGGTGACGAGTCATCAATGTGTGTGCCATCCTTTGGATTGATGGTGAGGAGTCATCAATGTGTGTGCCATCCTTTGGATTGATGGTGACGAGTCATCAATGTGTGTGCCATCCTTTGGATTGATGGTGAGGAGTCATCAATGTGTGTGCCATCCTTTGGATTGATGGTGACGAGTCATCAATGTGTGTGCCATCCTTTGGATTGATGGTGACGAGTCATCAATGTGTGTGCCATCCTTTGGATTGATGGTGACGAGTCATCAATGTGTGTGCCATCCTTTGGATTGATGGTGACGAGTCATCAATGTGTGTGCCATCCTTTGGATTGATGGTGACGAGTCATCAATGTGTGTGCCATCCTTTGGATTGATGGTGAGGAGTCATCAATGTGTGTGCCATCCTTTGGATTGATGGTGAGGAGTCATCAATGTGTGTGCCATCCTTTGGATTGATGGTGACGAGTCATCAATGTGTGTGCCATCCTTTGGATTGATGGTGACGAGTCATCAATGTGTGTGCCATCCTTTGGATTGATGGTGAGGAGTCATCAATGTGTGTGCCATCCTTTGGATTGATGGTGAGGAGTCATCAATGTGTGTGCCATCCTTTGGATTGATGGTGAGGAGTCATCAATGTGTGTGCCATCCTTTGGATTGATGGTGAGCCGGTGGGCACGTCTACACGACCGGTCTATGTTTGCCTTCGTTGTTTGAGCGTGCGTTTTTGGCAATATTGGAAACAAAACTTTGTCTCGCTGGCTGTCCACGGCTCAATGAAAAGGGTGCGAATGAAAACAAAGCCACATCCTTATAACAGTCATTCTTGACATTTTTGTCAAAGCTCAAATATAATTGCATTGTTGGCGTTAAAGGTCCCACTGTGCATTTTTGTGAATAACAGTCGAGTTATCGCCGGCACACTGAACATGTTACCAAGTCCTATCCTGACTGACTGCTGTGAACCAGCCAGTACTATCCGTGCCTAGGAACTGCTTCGGAAGGCACCGACGCTCTGTTCGAGACGTCGTACATTGATGATGAGTTGAGTGAGTGTACAGATTAGGATTACAAACAGATTACCCTTCGATGCAACACATAGTCCTGCAACTACTACCCGGTCAAAAAGTTATTGCAAGACTCTTATTCATCCTTGCGTTTTCTTTAAAAAAAAAAAAAAAAAAAGTTTATTTGATAATTTTCTTTGATTTTCTTTCAAAACTTTTATTTATTTATCATGGAATACACAAATTGTATTAAAAATTCCCCTAAGAACTGCATTCCAGCTTGCCCATCGAGACTCTTGCAAAGTTCCCATTACAATTCTTACGTGACGTGGGTGAGGGCACTGCACAAGTCTGTTGGTAGAGTTACTCAATTATCCTCGTGATGTCTGTATCGCATGAGCGAGGCTCAAATTCTCAGGAACTCAGCATGCAGCTCCCCCCCTGGGCCATTTTGGAACTTGATGAACTGCGAAAAATGGCTTTTGTGACAAGGCCAATTGTGCCCATCTGTCTCGGCATCTCGGCTCTGTTCAACGATTCTGTTGTTCGCTTGGTCATTGTTCTCAAACACCGAACGGTGTCGCATCACGCACGCCACTGGCTTTGTCATCGGACGTTTGCGTCTCTCTCTACGTTCCGTATGACGTCTTTGTCCGTCTCTGTCTCTTTTAAGTTCGAACATAATCCCGGTGAACACTCTTGTTACTAGTTAATCGAGAGCCAACTCTGTCGGTGTAGCATGACTGTGAGAAAAATCCATCAGGAAACCAAATTGTACAGGTAACTTCAGTTCAGATGAAATCTTCCAAACGAATTTCGATAAAACGGTGGCAAAAATCAAACAAACCAACCAACACATGAATAGAAAAGAGAATTTCTTTTTTTTTTTAATAAAAGTTTCATGAAAAAGATTAATGTTCTTCTCCAAGATGATTCTTTTGTTTCGTGGAATTAAGAATTTTTTTTTTCCTTGCTCAAGTCTTAGACGCCATGACGGACGCCATGACGGACGCCATGACGGACGCCATGACGGACCCAGCTGACTGTTTGACTCTTGTCAGTGATGGACACCAGTGTTACCGTCATCCTCATACAAACGCTTTTTCGGACAACAGGGTCACATTTATCTCTGGAACTATATTTTTTGTATATAAGAATTTACTACTACTACTATTACTGGCCCAGGGTAACATTTTTGGCCCAAGTTCTTTACAAACTGGCTGGCCAGGCCTGATGTTTGACTGAAAATGATTTGGGAAGGAATTTGTAACTTATTCAGGGGGCTGGTGATAACTCACCGACTTTTCAAGAGACAACGTGGCATCTTGAACATCCACCAACCAATACTGACGGACGGAACACCCAATTTGACATCCATCCGAGGGGATGGCACACACTTTGAGGAATCAACCCTGCCTGTCTGTGAGATGCTGGGATGACTGTTTGTAGCTGGGTCGGGATTTGAACCGAGGCTAGACAGCCCAGAGGCGTGTGTGCGTACCACTAAGCTAGCCTATCAGTTCTTCATGAGCTCCTTTACTACCTACCCACTATTTCCATCAACATCCTGAAATGTTGAGCAAAGCAGGTAGAGTTCCACAGTGATGGTGATGTATTTAAAAGCGACCTTTCGAATAGTATCGTTGAGAGTTTTTTGACGATGACTTTATGCCCGTCGTCCTGAACTTTTTGTTGAAGGCATTTCATTCGGAACGATCCATCTCCGGCGGAATGCAATTATACATGAGCTTTGACAGAAATGTCAAGAATGACTATTGTAAGGATGCGGCTTTGTTTTCATTTGCACCCCTTTTTCATTGTTTCCGGGAGATCGAGTGAGACAAAGTCTTGGCTCGAAGATTGCTGAAACGCAGGCTTTTAAAAGGATGGCTCTCACAGAATGCTCTTTCATGGTCTGGGGTGGCTGGAGCATCAGATATGCCGACATTGCTGGCAGACAGATGCGTGCCAGATGAGAAGAACCCGACCGTGGGTTGAATGCTTCCCATCCTGTAAGGGTCACATTGCAGATGAGGTGCTTCTCTCGGACCAAGGGATTCTGCTCGCATTCTCACTGCAGTTTGTGCACTTGCGAGCTCGTCGTGGGTTGTAGTGTTTTGTGTATATTTGGGCACGCTAGGTTTCTCAATCCATAAATCTCAATCGATGGGTTGACTACGGTACGATGTCGAAGAAAATGACTCGTATGTGTGCCTCGGTGTCCAAATTAAGGAAGCGTCCACGCCACATCTTCATCACCCCATCCATTCGCCCACACAACTTTCACCGATTGGTCCACTTAGCTCGATTCATCCGGTACACAATCTCTTTATTCACGTGTTCCAAAATGTCTTGGAAGCAGAAATCCATTTGTTTGGTTGATTAACCAGCGATTCACTCAGACTGGATACCAAGCCAGATGATTCACAGACTTTTACATTGATAATGGGCCTAGTCATGGGGCCTAGTCGTTTTATGAGGCCTAGTCATGGGCCTCTCCAGCACAATATGATGTTTTATTTTTACGTTCACATTCACCGATCTCGATGAAACCCAGTTGTCCTCTGACTCACCCCCCCCCCACCCTGGATATTTGAATGTGGCCTGGATGTGTTTGCAAAGAACAATCTGATGTCTCATCCAAATTGCCTTCCACTTAAACCTCTCATCTCTCACAAACAACAAAGACTGTGGTCTGTTAGCTTAATGGCCCATCGAGGGAAACAAATATGCGTTTCATTGTGTTGGCCTCTTTTAGGAGAACCGAGGAAGCCAGAGATTTCACCACATCACATGAAGAGATACGTGCCTTGCTGAGCTTGGAGACAATGAGACCTGGGACTAGTTTTAATAGCTCTGACGCGTCTCTGTTGTTATATATATATATATATATATATATATATATATATATATATATATATATATATATATATATATATATATATATATATATATATATATATATATATATATATATATATATATATATATATATACTATGGTTCACTTGGCTGTCTTGGGGTCTGTTCCTGGCTTACTTTGTTTCTGATCCGTTGTCTTTCCACAGCTTTGCAGCGCTCGTTTGATGATGACGACCCTGGTGCACCAGTACCGACTCTGCCACCTCGAGTTGTTCTCCCTCGTGGACCACTCGCCTCACTGGCTCGGTGGAAGCAAAGTCCGACATCATCCCTCTCGAGTTCAATGCACGCCTCACCACTCTCAGCCACTGGAGCTTACAGACCCAATATAGTGCAAGCTGGAGTGAATGTAGCGACTGGAGGCACTCGGCAGGGTAGCGTTGGATTTGGTATCGGAAGCAAGCCCTCTGCTAAAGGCGTTGGCATTGGTAGAGCTCCGTGGAGTGCCGGCGGTGTGCAACGAAGTACTTCCTGCGTAGGCCGAGGCATCTTTCTCCCGGAAACTGCAGAGTGGGGTAGTTCGGCTACAACCTCAATCAATCGCTCAGCCTCGTTCCAAGGACCCATAGCAAGCCTTCGGCCGAGTGGCATTGACGGTAGATCACGGCCAACGGTATCTAGCGTCAGTCCCACAATGCCACCACCTTTTCCAATTCCTGGCCAAGTCCCGTCGAGCCAGGGGACTGTTTCCGAAGGCAAGAAGGAAGGAAAAATTCTACCTGCTTCTACCAATCACGGACCAATGGTGGTGACTCAAAATCTGGAGGTTGCAACAAAACGTGGTAAGTCGAAAGTTATTACCGGTTATGATTTCCATTATTGCAGTGTAAACGATGCACAGCAAGAACGTAAGATGCGTGTTTCATTGACAGGAGAGGAGGGGATGGGAATGCAAGTTGGTGGAGTATTTTACACGTGATATTGGTTGAATCATGCGATTTTGAAGATTGTAGGATAAATCCAAACAGTGATTAATGAAGGGAAAGGCAATTGACGGGCAAGAAGCCAAGAGATTGATGGATTTGGAAAAATATATATATATATATATATATATATATATATATATATATATATATATATATATATATATATATATATATAAAACCTGGTTAAAAGATGGTGAGCGGAAAGTGGTGTTAAATCTCAAACTTCAGAAGAAGAAAACACTCAGGCTTTTTATGAACGTGAGGTCACAAAGGAACGGCTACATAACATCTGCAAGGAGGTCATTTGGTGAAAGTTTACTCGGTGGAGGGAGTTTGAGCAAAGTCGATCATGCCACTTGCTCAGTGTGTGTTCTCAGAGGTCTCTACTGGCAGAAGTGAATTTAGATCCTGACATTGGGGCTATTAATCCTCAGAGAGGAGAATCCACCCGTTGTACCTCCATCATGCGTCCGCGTCTATTCAAATCCCCGCGTGCCTTGGCTGGAAGCCAAGAAGGACCGCTGGAATACTCTAAGTGCCGATGGTTTCCACATCAAAAGGGTTCACCGGTTCAAATCCAGCCTCACGCCCTTTGACGGCTGCTGACGAATGCCTATCAGGCCGGTGGTTGAGCAGCTGCTAATATCTGGATGTTTAACTGCCGGCCGGCGTGGCATGTGCCTTTAATCTCGGGTCCATGCGAGCCTCCGATTGAGCGATTGCTTAAGTATAGGGCTGACTGTTGACTCGAGCACCTTCTCACATGAATAAGAACTGTTGTGGTTTTGAAATGTACCTGAGCTGCTGCCTTTGAAGTACTGACATGAGATTGTTCTGCAGGTATTTGAAAGATTGATCTATTTTGATTGGTATTTGCTTCTCAAATCACAAAGCAAATGAGATTTCACCTGTTTTGCCATTTTGTCTTTTCATCTGTAAAAAGCAAAGATACTTTTGGACAATCCCGAGTTATTCTGCAGCCATATCTAATATCTGTATGACTAATAATAATAATAATAATATATATATGTATATATAAATAAATTTCACATCAAGTTATTTAATAAACGAGATGCTTTTCCATTCCACATTGTACGAATGCATTTCTTAGACAGCAACATTCCTTGGAAGCTATTCCATGGCACAGGTGCAGGTGAAATAATTAGGACTGCGAGAGCAACCACACACACAGTGCGGAACTTGTCAAAAGATTAAAACAACTAGTTGCACGTATGTTAACACAGGGAACTACAGTTAGCAGATTAACACAAGTTTTGTTCACAATCATAAAACGACACCAAATAGAACTAGAGCAGCACTTGATGGAGTGAATACCTCTGCCAGGCTGAGAGATCTAGTTCTAGATCCAAACCTTAACCAAATTTTCTTTTTTGAAATATCATGCTATATATATATAATTTTTGTCACCGATCTCTCAACGGTGAAGAATCGTTTTTAAAATTCCAGTATCCGTATCCAGACGCATATCTTCACCAAAATCTAATCAATTCGTCCGTGTCATACAACCAAGCTGTCCAGCAAGTTTCGGCTGAATCGGTCGATAACTTTTTGAGATATCCTGCTCACAGACAGACAAACAAACAGACAGACGGACAAACAGGGGTGAAAACACAACGTTCGTCCACCTTCAGTGGCAGAGGTAATGACAACATTGATATGACTACATTATTAAACTGGAGAGTTCATAGAGTTCACCTTACCCTGAGCAGTCTTGAGAAAAACAACATGGGAAGGAAGGGTCTTTTAAACTCTTGTGTTGCGTTTTGCACTAAACAAACAGTGCTACATGCTGCCATATTTATCTGGAAGCTTAATCTCACAGTTGCTCGGCTCTCAGGGCATAAGACGGCATAAAATTTGTCCAAGTACTGCTAAACAGAAGGTTTTTAAAAGTGTGGAGAAGGCAATTTGTGTTCCACAGTGTTCAAGTATGTAATTCATTTGAAACAAGAAAAGTAGCAATCGGAGATTGCAATCCCTCACCGGGACTTGTTATGTAGTTTTATGTGGTGTTAGTGTAATTTTTTTTAATGGTGTATACGTACTGGTGTTACCTAATTAATAAGAGATAATTAAGAGACATAATTGTCTGTTTGTCTGTTTGTTAATTGCCGGAATCCTTCAGATTTTGGCAATTATGTTGGTCAGTTGTGTGTGTCATTCTGTGTCTGTCTGTCTGTCTGTCTGTTTGTTTGTTTGTGTGTTTGTTTACCCTGTAGCAGCCACACCATATCAGCGATCATGACCAAACTGGGTACAGACGTCGGCCATGGTCCAACTTAGACACTTGTCGTTTTTGGTGAATATAGGTCAAAGGTCAAGGTCAAGGTCACCGAAAAACCGAAATTCTTATTTTCGCAATAACGTCCCCTAAAATGGTCATATCGACTTCAAACCAAATCCAAAATGTGCATCTTCCAATTCTGCATCCAACCATATGTCTGATTGAGGTGTCACACCAACACCCTTCTTAGCGGTCGGGGGTCGAATGTCGGGGGGGGGGGTCAAAACGTTCAAATTGCGATAAAAACGCCATTTCAAGTCCGATTGACTTCCAAGTTATGATCATGACCAAACTAAGTGCTATAACTCATTAAACAGCAGAACTATCGACTTATGAGAACCAAATTGTTTTCCAGGTTTTTGTTTTTTCAGAGATCATGGAGATATGACAAAGTTATTCTGGCAATTCCTCGCTCAACGAGGAATTTCATTTGTATGTTTGTGTGCAGGATATCTCAAAAAGTTGTGGACGGATCTGTATGAAATTTTGTGGACAAGTTGGGTGTGTGACAAGGACGAACTGATTCGATTTTGATGAAGATCTGGATTCAAATCCGACAACTAGAATATTTAAAGTGATACTTCACTACAGAGAGATGGGGTCAAAAATGATAAATATCTTGATATCTCAAAAAGTTGTGGACGGATTCGGACGAAACTTGATGGACACGTTGGGTGTGTAACCACGACTAATTGATTTGATTTTGTTGCAGAATTATTACCTCCACCACCAAAGGTGGGCCAAGGTTATATTTTTTACCCCTGTCTGTCTGTCTGTCTGTCTGTCTCCCTGTTTGGTGTTTTTTTTTTGTCTGTGAGCAGGATATCTCAAAAGGTTGTGGATGGATTCGGGCGGAATTTGTTGGACAGATTTGGAGTGTCACAAGGACGAATTGATGAGATTTTGGTGTAGATCCCAATCCGGACATGAGAATTTTTTTTCATTCTCCAAGTACTTCTTCACCATTGAGAGATGGTGTCAAAAACTACACATATATCATGATATTTCAAAAAGTTGTGTATGGATTATGACAAAAGTAGGTGGATGAGTTGGTTTGGTGACGAGAACAAGCCGATCAGATGTTGGTTCAGGTACGGATTCAGATCCAAACTATCAGTGGGATACAAAACGTAAACTGTTCAGCCTGGCGGAGGGATGTGCTCCACTGATCTGTTATAGTTAATCTCACCCCAAAAGGTATGCAAGACGATTGCAATGCTCCTGTGTGTGTGTGTGTGTGTGTGTGTGTGTGTGTGTGTGTGTGTGTGTGTGTGTGTGTGTGTGTGTGTGTGTGTGTGTGTGTGTGTGCACGTGTGTGTGTACATGTGTGTATATATGTGCGATAGATACCTGTTTGTTTTTAACTGTTGAAATTTTCTCACTATAATATGCTCACCACTATTGAAACCTGGGCTGTCTCTGTTTCATAATGTTTTCAACCTGATATTCTATCTGGCTGGAAGGATAGCCTCCGGAGCAGTGTTTCTCAACCTTCTTTGTCCCACGCCCCACTTTGATTTTCAAACAAATCGTACGCCCCACCATGATTGGAGACACTACTGTATATACTACATATGTACTCAAGAGGATTTATTAAAACTTTATTGCAAATTTTATTCAATTGTTCCTCACTTCAATGGGAGTCCTGCCCTTGATGCTGGCTGCAGATTTGTTTGATTCGAGGAACCAATTTTGTCAGTTTCAGCCTTAAATCACCACGGTTCGTGATTTCCAGTCGATTTCTCTTTGCTTGTAGCAAATCGGTAACAACACTAAATCCACATTCGACTAAATAAGATGATGGAAAATTTATCAATACTTCCCTTGCCAAAGTAGTCGAGTTTGGGTATTTTCTCTCTCCTCAGACAGCCACATCATGGTTCCTTTGATCTTGAAAAGAGTTTTCACAGACTCATCTTGTTGCAACTCGCATAACTCCTCTTGGTATTGCTCTGGTACTTCAGATAAATCCACCAGAAATGGCTGAGTCAACCAAGAAGGGAACTCGTAGCAAAGCTATGGAAGCGATCATACATCGATTCATTAATTCTGAATCCTCATGCCCCACCAAAATATTGCCGCGCCCCACCTTGAGAAACACTGGGTTAGAGCTATGCATATTCACATCTGAGCTGTCTAGCCTGGGTTCAAATCTCGAGCTGGCTATAAACTATCATCCTGGTGTTTTGCAGGCAGGGCAATGGATCATTGTGCGTGTCATCCCTCTGGTGGAGGTTAAACCGGATATCCCATCTGGCAGCATTAGTTGGTGGACGTTAAAGATCCTATGGTGTCTTTGTGAAAAGTAGGCGAGGTATCACCGGCATCCTGGCCAAATTCCAAATTACTGCTCCAACCTACAGTTGGGTAAGGGTGGGGTGGGGGTGGGGGGCACTGCAACAGCAGCAAAGTTGCACCCCTGTTTGAACCAATGCTCACACGCAGCCCTATCTATACTCCATATGACCGATGATGATAAACTCAGATTATCCTGTGATGATCATGAGTGAGTAATGGTTCAGGCGAGGTTGATTGGGGCTTAGTCTGGAGGATTGAGTGGAAGCAAGTTGTGCAACTTAGCCAGGCAAGGCCTGAAATTTTCACCAAGTGTGACTCGGGCTGATTTTGTGAGCAAATAAACGATTTGCTCATCCCTTCCCTTGTGACACGGACCACTGCAGGCTGCTTTTATTTTTTCAGGCACATGCTATTGCTTTTGGCTATGGAGACTGAGTGAACACGATGGGGAAGAATACTAACGGAAACAGGGCTGGGGTGGGGGAGTGGATGGGTGGCGTTGGGGTGTGAGCTATTGTAAATTAGAGAATCGAGATGTTCTGAAGATCAAAAGCATATACTGGCTGGAAATCGTATTAAAAATGCTTTTACATCATTTATCATTCCTCTTGGGATTTAAGATGTGACTGTGGAACTTGCCTTCAGGTATCAGTGTCACGTGACTATTGTTCTTATTAAACCTCAGCAAAAGAATAGGATGATATACTTGACTCGAAGCCAAGATTTGGAATTTTTGTTTTGCCGGTCCTTGGCTCAAGCTCAGGACGTTAATACTCGAATGCACTCGGGAGTGTAACACACTCAGTTTCAGGGTGTGCGGCCTTGGATTATAGCTTGGACTTGAGGCGTCATGATATGGACGAGCACGTTGATTCTTGGGAGCTTGGACTTGTGAACTTTGCTTAGGAATTGCGATGCATCACTTCTAAGTCACAAAGGAGTTCTGTCGTGATTTGAAGCTGAACACTGTATTCATAAATCACGACCCCCTGTTGTTTCTCATCCAAACGTCACCCGTTCTCCTGTTAGGATGCCATTTTATAAAGCACTACGGCTCATTATACGGCAGTTAAACAACCTGTTCGTTATTTAACACCTGAAACAGGCCTCTTCGCTCACTCTTTAAACATGCATGTGGCTTTGTGTCATGCAAGGCATGTTGAAAAATGTATAAGAACAAGATACTCGTGATATAGTCCAAGAAATACCAAAAGTATGATGACGCATATATACTGTACATATATATATATATATATATATATATATATATATATATATATATATATATATATATATATATATATATATATATATATATATACATACAAGCTGGTAGGCAGTGATGGGTCGCCGAGCAGGAGGTAAAGTATTCCATATATCACAAAAACCGGAATATATTTGATAGAGCATCACCTGTAGATCATTCGTGCCGAATTTCATAACCCTACGTGGGATAATGGCTTTCGGAATTGATTTTGTGTGAACGGTACCGATTTTGAAGGTTTTTCGGTTGTTGCTGGGGAACCAAAGCATCCCTAGCAACCATCACAATTTCCAAAGCACTTGGTCATAAGATGTACCTACCACCCGAGTTTGGTCAAAATCGGCCCACGTTTACTACCAATTATGCTGATGACAAACGAACAAACATCCAAACAAGCAGTCATAGACTGGTACTTCCGAAATCCTCAACTTGACCTCTGACCTTGTCTAATAAAAGCTGTCTCTCGAGAAGATAGCGACGCAAACCAGAAGTTTCTACGATGATTCTGTACAAAACCATCAAAAATCGAATGTTTGACCTCACCGTGACCTTGACCTTTGACCAATTTTGACCAAAATCTAATCAGCGCGAGCAATCACTCTCCTGAATCACGTGGTGTAGTTTGGCATTGGTAGCTTCTTCCGTTCTCGAGTTATCATGCCTACAAACAAACACACAAACACACAAACAGAGGACGGAAGTCATCAATATACTTACGAAATCTTTAGATTTCGTAAGTAACAAACAAACACAATTATAGACAATAAGGGTCACCTATTTCGGCGACCCTATATATATATATATCGTGGATCCATTCGCTATGCTTGCCTCTCCACACATCATTGCAGACATTGACGTTACAGATTTGCTGTGTTGGCATGATTGACACCAATCATAATACAAACATTTCTTCTCGATAAATTTATTTGTAATATTGGTGAAATTATATTTATTTGAAATTTATTTGCAACATAAAAAGGTCTGGTCAACAAAAATGGTCAAGGGTCTAAGCTGTCTAATGCGTCTGAAGGGTGTAAGGGGTTTAAATGGTGTTGAGGTCCTCAGGCTCTTTTTGGTCTTTCAGGCACTTTGGGGTCTTTTGGGTCCTTGGGAACTTTTGGGTCTTCAGGGTCTTTTGGTTAGTTCGGGTCTTTTAGGTCCCTAGGGAACGGGTCCCGAGGAAAGACTTTTGGGTTTTTTGGGTCCTCGGGGTATTTTGGGACATTTGGTACGTCTGGGTCTTTTGGGGTCTTAAACGGTCTTAAACGGTCTTCAATGGTCGAAGGGGCCTCAGCAGTCTAAAGGATTGAAACATACATTCTAATAGTATGTAATTAATCGACATATAGTCTTCAAGGCTTCACCGACCACCTCACAGACCAGGCTTTTCATAATATATATGTGTATATATATATATATATATATATATATATATATATATATATATATATATATATATATATATATATGTGTGTGTATATATATATATATATATATATATATATATATATATATATATATATATATATATACACACATATATTTTCATACTAATTGACACTACTACTACTTCTTTGTCAGCCCCAATTAATGCCACCCTTTGGTGGGATTGGGGAGTGAAAGCTTTTTACCCAAGTCTTTCATGAACTGGCCGGCCAGGCATAACATTCTTCTAAATTTGATTTGAGTGTGAATTTGTCCTTTTGCAGGGTGCCGGCGATAGCTCGCCTACTTTCGAAAGACATTGCATGATCTTTAACATCCGCCTTCTAATTACGACTGATGGGCCCTCAGCTTAGCATCTATCCAAGGGATGAGGTCGTGCCCTGCCGACGAATAAACAATCCGACATTTTTTTTTAGCAAGGTCGGGAATCGAACCTAGACGGGATATTAAGGCAAGAGCGCTACCTTCGCACGATTCTGTTGGGCCAATGGCACTCTTAAGTATTCAAAATTAAATGGAGAGTGAGATGGAGCCTCTGCCTTGCCGGAAAGGTGAAGCCAAACACAAAATTGGATTCAAACTCATGACTACATAACCCCGAGATCACAGAGTTAAGAACGGGCCTTGAGCTTATTATATACGTATTCATGAACAAAGGAGCTGTCTAGCCTATCCCTTATATGATCCCTCCTCTCTCCACATTTTCACATCCAACAATCCTGAGAACTTCAGCTCTTCACTGCAGCTCGGTGGTTCGAGTACAGTAAGTCCATTGACTGCACAGTGGGATGGTCCACTGCATGGTATTCGTGCCCAAAGTTTCAACACTTTGAGTTTCCATAAGGCCTTATGCACCTGTCCCTTCCAACTTGGAACAGTCTGTACAGCAATTAAAGCCAAATTTTTGTTTTGTAAGCATAATGACAATCATGCCTGGTATTGGCTTCACAGTTAAGGTGGCTAGCTTGGAACCTTAGGGTCCTGAGTTTGAGCCTTGTCGACTGTTGCGTGAACACACCAGGTGGGGTTCGCTCAGCCTGTCACCCTTTCAAGGTCAGCGAAGTGAGTACCAGCGTACTGGGTGGTGACCGGTCCAGGATTGCACTCCTTGCCAATGAAACTGCTTCGGCAACAATTTGTGACTTACGGTGCGAAAGCAATGGTATTATATTAGTAATGACAATCATACATTTATGTACTCGTAATATCAGTATCTGGTGGGATTAAGAGGAGACTTTTTTTTTTAAAACAATGCAATACTTTCCCTAACCCAACCACAAACAAAGTTTGAGATCTGTCCATCAAGATATGCTTAAGGACCTCATTACACAGTAGGAATAGGTCATAAATCGAGGTCAACTCAATGGGTTATGTCTTGCGACTCCCTTTGGTTACGGACGTAGAAAACATATCATTCTGCAAGTAAAGTACCATGAGACCCGAAGCAAGTGGCAGTCATCTTGAACTTCATGTGCACCACAACGCGGAGCATTTTCATATCATTTACCATTATATTCTGAGCTTCACAAAAGAAACCTCGAGACACATAATACCGCACACCCAACGATGTCACGGTGGAGAGAGGATGACGCTCTTTCGTCCTCTCGGCCTTTTGTGTAAGGCCTCAGTAGAGAAGAAGGCCTGTTCATTGAAAGTTAATTTTAAGCTCAGAAATAAGACCCAGAACCGTTCCAAAAGCAACAAGAGGCTTTCCGGAGGAGAAGCTCGTCCTGTTCCCCGCAAGCTGTCTTTGCTCAAAATCTTGCAAGCAACAACGGTTTATCCGGCAACGAGATCTTCTCCGCACCATTGATGGGGTCTTGCTTGCGTAAAAGACTAAACATACGGAGTCCTAAGAGACTTTGTATCTGTAAGAAGCGCAGCCCGTGAAGATGGAACATGAAGGACGGGGATGACTTTCCCTCGAGTTCATGCATCACCTGGGTTGAGACTATAAAGGTTCTAAAAATGGTTCTTCGGGGTATGCTCATGTAAATGCCTCATGCGTGTCTCGAGTCAATTTGCCATGCAAGTCCCATTTTGAAATATCTCTTAACACCAAGTAAGGTTTTTTTGTTACCAAACAGCATTTTTCAGAGGTAGCGCGCTTGCCTTTGAGATATCGAGTAAGGGGTTTGAATGCCAATCGGACTGCAAACTGTTGCATTGGTTCTTTGCAGATAGGGCTTTCCCTCACAAAAGTGTGCCGTCCTCGCATGGACGTTAAGCCGGGTGTCCATCCTGATTGCATTGGCTGGTGGCTGTAAAATATCTCACGATGTCTTTTGGAAGGAACGGGCGAGTTATCGACGGCATCCTGAAACAAATTAAATAATCCTACCAAATCACCTCCAATCGAATGTCAGACCTGGGTAGCCAAGTAATTGATCCTGCAAGAAAGTAGGAATAATTGGGGCCCTTAAAGGTAATAGTAATAGTAGTCGTCGTAGTAGAAGGAGTAGGAGTAGTAGTAATATTGCATTCTTACTTCCATGGGTTCAATCAGACAGTGCACCGTCACCTCATGTAATGACTACACCCCCAATCGTTTCCACCTCCAGTAAGCAATAACTCTACCTTCACCGGACCATCTAACTCGCAGGTTTATGTGTTTCCCACCCCTTCCTATAAACCCCACTCTCTCCTCTTTTCCTGTTCATTCATTCCCTAACTTGTGGTGTCCATATGTAGCATCAAATCCCACTGTCAGTTTATCCAAACACTGGGAGTCCCACTGTCAGCCTTTTCCCTTTTTGTCCTCAGTTACCTCCCTCTTCCACGAGACTCGATCTTGTATTAAAGACTAATAGTAGTGTATTGGACTAATTGAGACTAATAGTAGTGGGCTGAAGAGTGACCTGATTTAGTGTTAAATCCTTCAAAAATAAAAATTGCAGCACGTACCGTAAAATTATATTCACATCGAATAGATGTGTTTGGCTCATTTGGATGTGTTTGGAAAAACCCCACCTGGTGAGATATGTAAGACAGCAAGTGAACAGTCAGTTCTTGAAGTTGATGTGTTGGATGCAGGAGAAATGGGCAGGAGTAAAGACCTGAGCGACTTTCACAAGGGCCAAATTGTTATGGCCAGACGACTGGGTCAGAGCATCTCTGAAATGGCAAGGCTTGTGAGGTGCTCCCGGTCAGCAGTGGTGAGTACCTACCGATAGTGGTCCGAAGAGGGACAAACCACAAACCGGCGACAAGGTGTTGGGCGCCCAAAGCTCATCGATGCGCGAGGGCTACGAAGACTATCCCATCTGGTCCGCACCGACAGAAGGTCTACTGTGGCACAAGTCACAAGAAATTTTAATGGTGGTCACAGGAGGAACGTTTCACAATCCACAGTGCATCACATCCTGCTGCACATGGGGCTGTGTAACCACAGACTGGTCAGAGTGTCCATGATGTTCACTGTCCACCATTGAAAGTGCCTACAATGGGCACGTGAGCGTCGGAACTGGACCGTGGAGCAGTGGAAGAAGGTCGCCTGGTCCGATGAGTCCCGTTTTCTTTTAGATCACGTGGATGACCGTGTACATGTGCGCCATTTACCTGGGGAAGTGATGGCACCAGGATGCACTGTGGGAAGACGACAAGCCGGTGGAGGGAGTGTGATGCTCTGGGCAACTTTCTGCTGGGAAACCCTGGGTCCGGTCATTCATGTGGACGTCAATTTGACACGTGTCACCTTCCGAAACATCATTGCAGACCAGGTGCACCCCTTCATTGCAATGGTGATGATGGCAGTGCTTCATCCCTGATGGCAGTGGCCTCTTTCAGCAGGATAAAGCGCCCTGCCACACTGCACACATTGTTCGGGAATGGTTTGAGGAACATTATGAAGTGTTCACGGTGTTGTCCTGGCCTCCAAATTCTCCTGATCTCAATCCGATGGAGCAACTGTGGGATGTGCTGGACCGGCAAGTCCGATCCACGGCGGCTCCACCTCAACTTACAGGACTTGAAGGATCTGCTGCTAATGTTTTGGTGCCAGATACCACAGGGCACCTTCAGGGGTCTTGTGGAGTCCATGCCTCGGCGGGTCGGCGCTGTTTTGGCGGCACATGGAGGACCAACAGCATATTCGGCAGGTGGTCATAATGGTTTGGCTCATTGGTGTATGTGTGTGCGTGTGTGTGTGTGTGTGTGTGTGTGTGTGTGTGTGTGCGTTGTGTGTTAGTTCTCACACGAGCCTCGACAAAGTATACAAAAAAAAAATTGCACTCTTTCGTGTAAATTCCAAAAATTATGTTAAAAAGACAATTTCATTTTCAGTTTTTGTACGAGCAATGGTAAGTTAAAATATCGCAGAAGTGAGTTACTGAAGACGCATATACAGCGCATGTGCAAAAGGCCTTGTTATCATTCATATGTCATTTCAAAAGTCCTGTATTTCTGGAGAGGCACCTATATCTTGGTGAGTCACTAATTGTCTGTGAAACATCACATGCATAATACCAGAATGGAACTCGGTAGAGCGCATACCTCCGCCATGCACGAGAACATATTGGATCCAATACATTTTTAAAATATCATTTTTGGCCCGATCTCTCAATGGTGAATTATCACTTTAAAAATTAAACAATTCTCGTCTCCAGATCCGGATTTGGATCTTCACCAAAATCTAACCAGTT
This sequence comes from Eptatretus burgeri, assembly GCF_056783735.1. Lineage (NCBI taxonomy): Eukaryota > Metazoa > Chordata > Myxini > Myxiniformes > Myxinidae > Eptatretus > Eptatretus burgeri. Next base: position 28,330,390 of record NC_140975.1, on the reverse strand, counting down.
CGTCCTTGTGACACACCCAACCTGTCCACAAAATCTCATCCAGATCCGTCCACAACTTTTTGAGGTATCCTGCACATAAACAACCAAAGAAAGAAAGAAGAAAAAGACGTCGTGCAGAGTTCGACACTTGCAAAATCCACCCCTCCCCCCCCTCACCCCACCCCATCCCTCTCCAAAGGTTGACTTGGATACATCAAATTGTCCATTTCATGAAGATTAAAATTTACATTATTAATCAAAGTTCAGGTCAATTGTGTGAAAATTGATTATTTTTCAGATTGAAATTGATTATTTTAGAAGTTTGATCTGGAGTTGACCTTTGACCTTTGAACTTTTGACCTCAAAAAAATAGCTGCTTTCCAAATTCAGCGATGTACTTTGCAATTCCTGCTTAATCTTAAAGTCAATCGGATGAAAATTGACAATTTTTCAAATAAAATTTGATGATTTTTAGAAGTTTGACCTCGAGTTGACCTTTGACCTTTTGACCTCAAAAATAGTTGGTTTTTCCCAATTCAGTGACATAACATGCAAATATTGCTCAAATGTCAAGTCAATCGGATAAAAAATGACGATATTAGAAATTTGACCTCAAGATGACCTTTTACCTCAAAATCAATTGGCTTCTCCCTTATGACAAACTCTACCATGTGGCGAAGTTTCGTGAAGGTTGGTTTAAAATTGTGACCTGTAGGCGACAAACAGACAAACAAACAGACAAACAAGCCGGTAGGCGACATGGGTGGTCGCTACATAATTGCATACTAGTCATACAGTTTTTGATGGATCGGGCTGAAAATTTTTGACAAAGAGGTTGATTATAGTGCGCATAAAAGCCTGGAAGCCGATTTTTGATTTTCGAAAAAATAATTTTTTTAGGATTTTTGAAATATTTCAAAGTCCCGTTGCTAGGCAACGGTGGTGTCCATAGCAACGGTGCTCAAAAGCATACAACTCGATCCTGGTATGAACCTACCAGTCAAGTTTCATCAAAATCGGTTGACTCCTCTGGCCTCCAGAGCTGTCCATTACATACAAAGAGACATACAGTACAAGCCGGTAGGCGACATGGGTGGTCGCTACATAATTGCATACTAGTCATACAGTTTTTGACGGATCGGGCTGAAAATTTTTGAGAAAGAGGTTGATTATCGTGCGCATAAAATCCTGGAAGATGATTTTTGATTTTCGAAAAAATTAATTTTTTAGGATTTTTCAAATATTTCAAAGTCCCGTTGCTAGGCAACGGTGGTGTCCCTAGCAACGGTGCTCAAAAGCATAGAACTACATCCGGGTATGAACCAACCTGTCAAGTGTCATCGAAAGCAGTTGACTCCTGTCCTCCAGAGCTGTCCATTACAAACATACAAACATACATACAGACAGACGGAAAAAGTGAAAATAAGGGTACTCTCGCGACCACCCAACAGACAGATGGAAAAAGTGAAAATAAGGGTACGCTTGCGACCACCCAACAAACAAACATACAGAGAGATGGAAAAACTGAGAGTAAGGGTAGTCTAGCAGCGACCACCCAACAGACAAACAATCAGACAGACAGACAGTCAGAATACCAAAATCGACTGACCAATATATTTGAAAAATCTTCGATTTTGCAAGCAACAAACATACAGAAAGGGGTGAAAACATCACCTCCTTCACCTTCGATAGCAGAGGTAATGACAGCCAATCAGGGACCTCCAACAACAAGATATGGCTGGCATGACAGATATTGTTGTGAAATGCACTCATTAATTGCCTTTGCTCTTTAATCAGACAAGGATGTTAAATTGAAAAAATAAAAATCAATGAGCAGGCAGAGTAATTGTCATTTTTGAAGTTTGAGTTTAGTTTTTCTTTAAGCCGATATATATATATATATATATATATATATATATATATATATATATATATATATATATATATATATATATATATATATATATATATATATATATATATTGTTATTTTAATTATAATAGTCATAACAAGTCTGGAGACGGCAATGGTTCACGAGCGGTATTTGACGATGTAGATTGTTTCAGAAGTCAAGGATGAGACAATGTGATAATGTTTGACCAAGTTATAAAAATGATCAACATGATGTGGTTCGAGTGACAGGTTATTAGCTGCAAAATGTCGAAAACCCGGTTACGTTCAACAACTTTAAAAATTTGACCTTTGCATAACCTTTAAAGGTCACAAAACAATGTTGTGGACATTAAATAAGGAAACAGGATACGTGCTATAGCTTATTGGAGTTAGTTCGTCGAATAAGGTCGAAAACCCGCTTCGATTCCCACAACTTTGAAAATTTGACCTTTGTGACCTTTAAAGGTCAAAGGTCAAGGATTATGACCTTTGGTGCAAAACCTCCTCTGGAACATTCCAGGAACAATATAACATCAAAAAAGCTATATGGCATTTCACACTCCTCGGATTATCCATAATTTGATGAAATCAGCGTACAAACAAACTTGAAGGGGGCGCCACGGGCAAGGTGTTCGAGATAGAGAAAAATGGTTTCAAGACTTTAGGTGGGGAATGACCTCAAAATTATGCATAAAAAATATTGTCATCCTAGCTCTCAAAGTTTGGGCGGTCATATGATTTTTATGTAAAAATTCTAAATTTTCTAAGTTCGTGACCTTGTGACCTTGACCTTGGAACGAATAGCAACGGTTCTCATTTGCACACAACTCGGTCATGGTATGAACCTACCAACCAAGTTTCATCGAAATCGCCATTGTATTGACTGAAATCACCATTTTGAATACTGATAATAAGGGTAGAACAAATCTGAATTTTTTTTTTTTCGACTCGATTGACCAAATTGTCACATTGTCACAGAATACCAAAATCGACTGACCCATATATTTGAAAAATCTTCAATTTTGCAAGTTACAAACATACAGAAAGGGGTGAAAACATCACCTCCTTCACCTTCGATGGCAGAGGTAATGACAGCCAATCAGGGACCTCCAACAACAAGATGTGGCTGCCATGACAGATATTGTTGTGAAATGAACTCATTAATTGCCTTTGCTCTTTAATCAGACAAGGATGTTCAATTGAAAAAATAAAAATCAATGAGCAGGCATAGTAGTTGTCAGTTTTGAAGTTTGAGTTTGGTTTTTCTTTAAGCCGATATATATATATATATATATATATATATATATATATATATATATATATATATATATATATATATATATATATATATATTTTGTTATTTTAATTATAATGCTCATAAAAAGCTGAACACTGGTGGATGGAAGCACTTACATATCGACAATGAAATTGAAAGGAACAGACCGTCCTGAGATGGTTCAGGAAACAGGGTAATCCAGAATAGAAAAAGATCATGGGTATTACGGGAGGTGGTGTTACATGTTTGATGAGTTACAATTTTAGACTGTGTGGCAGATCCAGATTTGACAAACAAAGGACGCTAATTCCACTTGCATAAATAAAGCAACACAAAAGAGTGAACAGGAGGAGAATGCTTCCATTTGAGGAGTGGGTTACTTGATGAAGTCTCCCTGCAGTGTGCAGGTATGGAAGGGGGGGAATGGAGGTGGCGTATGACCAAGTGAACATGAGACTTGAGGTGAGACGAGAGGCTATAAGACACTGAGAGTCTACTGACCAGCCCGTGGAAAGGGAGAGGGCGAAATCCTGCACCTCAGTTTTACAGATGGTAATTATCAACGATACCCAACGCTTTAGCCTGACCGGGAAAGTTATGTGGGAAATTGAGTTCTTGCTCACAATGAAGAGCTTGGATCCATCTCAACCCCTTCAATTGACATGACAGAGCGATTTACTTGGTAGTACTATTCAACTCGCATATTCTGCATCAAAGTTGCTTCATCTACACTAGATATCTATATTGCGATTTAATCTGTACTTCGGGATACATTTTCCCAAATGACCTTATTTGTTGGCATGTATGCAGGGCAGCACAGCCACAGCCGGACGTCTTCAAAAGGACGGTGTTCCAACGTGGAGCTGCCTCCCACACCTCCTCAAGAGAATGGCACTTGTCCATGAATTTAACTCCGCTGGTAATCAAATGCAGAACTCATGAGCAGGCCACCAAGTGAATTCCGTTACCCGAAAGTATTTTGTGCTTTGAAGCATTTGGAGCGAAGTAATGGCCGCTAATCGACCCACATGGTTCTCAACTCCTCCTAGTTCAAACAGGCTGTGATAATGATACCGGAGGAGGAGAAAGGGACTTGGATTTATCCCAATGTCCAGGCTGCTGTTGTATGATCTATTAAACTGAAGGGACCACAGATTAAATAAGCACAAGTGACGTGAAAGCAAACGACGGTGTCCCGGTGGCCATTGATGATGTTTTGTGCCGCCATTTATCGTACTTGGATGGTGTGGTGCGTTTTCCCATGCCACTCTGCACGTGCACACTTTGGCAGGGCTGTGTTATCACAGGCCCGTGTTTATTTTCCGAAGCACAGGCGACGATAGCCTGAAGCGTGGAGCCCTGTTTTGCCAGTGTTAAGCTCAAAGATCTCGGCCCGAAGGAGCAGAACCCTGTACGGTGGAGCGCCAGCACCGCCACGCGCTGCCAGCTGGCCGCCCACCGTGAGGACTCTCCCAGGCCCGAGTGACACAGAGTGTCGCCACCATACCCGAGCACTGCGACAAGAATGCGATTTCACATTTATTCATTTCTGCCACTTTAGCTCTTCGTCCCACTCAATCAGCCATTATAAAGGGGACGCAAGGGCCAAAAGACTGGGTGATAAAGGAGATAGCAAGAGATAGTTCAAAACAACTGGATCATTATTCATTCCTCTCAATGTGTCCTTGGCCGTCCACCATTGTTTCATTCACACGGGTCTCATCAACACGGCTGCCATAGTTGAATAAAAAAGGAAGTTTTTTCAAGAAGGGGTTAAAGAAATAAGGGAGATTTTTGTGGAATCACCACCACAAGCATGCCTCGGTGTAACATGTGCCATGTTATGTCGGAGGATAAACTAATGCAGCTGTCTTTTGTACTTTCCTTTCCTTCCATCCTTTCTACTTCCACTAAAAGGATACTGACATTATCCCAGCTTGTTTTTGCTTCTCCATGGTTTGGATGAGATGGGATAAGGGAAAGTCATACAGATTGTTTGCAGCAGGATAACATATAGAGTGAGAACACGCGGTTGGTTCTTCAGGAGTGACATGCCAACGAAGGGCGAAACAAAGCAGGTTACCGGTGCTGGAGGGGTCGGCCCAAAAGCAATGTGTTTTCCATCAGCACTCCATGGCTTTTGGCAAGGCCTGCAACATGTGTTTCCTTTAGCAAGGATCCCAGCTCCTTTGTTTATTTCCGCTGCCCGTTTCAGGGTCCTGCAGCCCGGGTGTCTCTCTGAGAGTTTCCCCAATTCTGGTCGATGGTACGTTCTGAACTGGCACAGTTGGAAACCCTTAGTGGGAATTTTCTTTCTGTCCAGTGGGATCTTCGCTCTGCTATGTTCCCTTTTGAATCTCTTCAACATGGCTTTACCCTTTCATTTTCTTCTTCTACTCCCGCCTGTCCCACCCCTTCCTCTTATATAATTGTTTCCTATGACCCTTTCACAAATTTATCAAAATTCTGTTGATTTATTTTATTCGAAGTTGGTAGTTGAAGTTAATTATTGAAAAAAAAACTCCTTTCTTCTTCAATGTATTCTTTCAAATCGCTCCTTCCTGCTTTTCCTCTTCTTCAACCTTTTCTCCTCTTCTTGTTGTCTTTGTGGAACTGCAACTCTCATGTGTACACCTTTCCTTCTCCAGCATCTCGGCTTGTTCTTCAACATGTAATTTGTTCTTGCAACACCATGAGGCACCTGCTCATATCTCTGGCATATTCTGGATCAAAATCCACGGATGCTCGAGGTTTTCATCATTGAACAGAGCAGTTGCCATTTGAGCATGATTAAAAAAAGCATTTAACAACCTCATTATTATGGCTTCAGGCAGTCCGAAGTTTGATCAAGGTGTGGAATTCCACAAGTGGGAAAGGAAGGAGGTGGGTTGTGCAGGTAGATTGTAACGTGAGATTACGGGAGGGAAACAAAGATCACACGGAAAGAACAGCAGGTGATGTTTTCCACTGCTGGCTATACGCAGGTAACACAGAAGAATTGGAGTGAGAACGAAGAAGTGTGGCTTGAAAACTGCAGGTCTGTATTAATAGTTTCTTGACGAGACAATACGAGGCCTCTTTCAATACTTACATCAATGTGCCATCTCATTAAGACATGTACGTTTTAACTCTTTGATTACAAGTTGCAATAAGAAGGGAAAACAAGAAACAAAGGGTAGCCAAGGCAATTGCGGCAACCTGACCACCGAGCATACAAGATTAACTTTACCCGGCACAAGATGGTTTGTGATCTGCCATCTGAGGCTTTCATCGCTTTCTTCTCCTCTTTCAATGAAGGATAGCGAGTGATCTGCTCAGAGAAAACAAGGCCTTTAATGATTGAACGTCCCATGGTAAGGTCACACAGAGCTGGACCTTTATGCATATTAATGTGTCACCTTGGGAAGTTCAGTCCTTGCTGTTGAAATATGATGTGTATAGTCACTGGCCTGTGTGGCTTGAATCTCATAAATGGATCACCATTTTCTACGGTTAACTCATCTCAACTATGCAGTCACCTGTCTTATGTGGCCAATAGGTTAGCATTGCCTTTGGCCACATTATACATATTTTCTTACAGTGTGTTAATCAGTTTACTGAGTCCCATCTTCGTCTAATTCCCATCTTAGTTCCATTCCATTGTCATAATCATCTTACTGACTCCCACATTCATCCCGCTCCTGTCTTCGTCCCATCTGGAATGACCAGTGTGAGACCGTTCCTTCGTGTAAACTGTGCAACAGACTTGTGGAGATGACGATGGTCCTTTTAAAGATATAGTTACATTGATAGAGAGATGCTGATTTTTTTTATAGATGAATAAATTTGCAAAAGTCACTTACAGTAACAACTAGTCCAAACACATACATTATTGTTGCTATTTATCACAAAACAAAAGCAATTCTAAAATCTGAGTCAACTAATGAAGAACCCATCCTTATGGAAGGGATAATGGAATGGATTCCCATAAGGGAATGAATCCCTTATGGAAGGGATTCCCCCAGCATTGGCAGATTTTAGTATGACTTGTAATACCGACTACCACCAGGTGGTGCTATATGATACATATTTACAGAGAGAAATTGGGACCCAATCCCCACACTGAACTTCCACCCCCTCCTCCCCGCCCACCCATCCCTGGCTATGAATTTTTTTTACCGTCTAAACCCTTCCCGTACACACCCACAGTACAGCAACCACATTTCAACTCATTCTGTGCAGCAGCGCATATAAGTCAAACAAACACACAAACAAATACACAATTACACAAACAAACAAACACACAAAGAAATGTACAAAGACATACACAAATACACAAACACGAAAAAAAATCATACACCACACAATGAAATACATAAACAAACAAACGCACAAACAAGGAAACAAATGAAAATGCTCATTGAGCAAGGAATTGCCTTCCAAAGGAGCAAGGAAAGACTTCAACTTTGTCATATCTCCATGATCTCTGAAAAAACAAAAATCTGGAAATCAATTTGGTTCTTAGAAGTCGATAGTTCTACTGTTTAATGAGTTATCGCACTTAGTTTGGTCATGATCATAACTTGGAAGTCAATCAGACTTGAAATGGCGTTTTTATCGCAATTTGAAAGTTTTGACCCGACCCCCCTGACATTCGACCCCCGAGCGCTAAGAAGGGTGTTGGTGTGACACCCCAATGAGACATATGGTTGGATGCAGTATTGGAAGATGCACATTTTGGATTTGGTTTGAAGTCAATACGACCATTTTAGCGGAAGTTATTGCGAAAATAAGAATTTCGGTTTTTCGGTGACCTTGACCTTGACCTTTGACCTAGATTCACCAAAAACGACAAGTGTCTAAGTTGGACCATGGCTGACGTCTGTACCCAGTTTGGTCATGATCGCTGAAACGGTGTGTGGCTGCTACAGGGTAAAAAACACACAGACAGACAGACAGACACACACACACACAGAATGACACACATAACCGACCAACATAATTGCCGAAATCTGAAGGATTCCGGCAATTAACAAACAAACAAATGAAAAATCACTCATATAGTGACACTTGGTAAAACAGAACAAAGTAGAACGGCACTCGGTGGAGCACATACATCCGCCAGGCTGAATGTGTTCATGTTTTGCATCCCACTGATGGGCTGGGTCTTAACCAAAATCGAATCTGCTTATTCTTGTCACCTAACCAACTCATCCACCTAGTTTTATCATAACTCATCCACAACTTTGTGAGATATCATGATATATATATATATATATATATATATATATATATATATATATATATATATCTATATATATATATATATATATATATATATATATACATATATATATATATATATATATATATATATATATATATATATATATATATATAGTTTTTTGCCCTATCTCTCAATACTAGAAATTAGGCCCATGTTGACCTTTTGACCTTAAAAATAATCGGGGGTTGAGTTAATCTGATATGCAAATCCTGTTCAAATTTCCAGTCAATCGGATGAAAATTAAGGATTTCAGAAATTGCCCCTAAATTGTTGACCTTTGGTCTATGTTGACCTTTTGACATATACTGACGTCAAAAATAATTGGTGGTTGTATTCAGTGAGCCGATGTGAAAACCCAGTTCAAATTTCAAGTCAATCGGATGAAAATTGAGGATTTTAGAAATTCGAACCAGAGAGTTGGTGTCAAAGCCACCCAATGCTCGTCTGTTTATACATCTATCGTTTTTAAAAGACTAGTCTAATAATATTTTTTATAAAGCATTGCAGTGAAGTCGGATCCAAATAATTTTAAAGCAATATATGTATTTGTATATTGTAATCAGTAAACTAGTACACATATTTAATGAATGGCAAGCGTCTAGTATAAACAGCTGAGCATTGGGTGGCTTTGACACCATCTTAGGTTGAAATTAAATTTTTTTTTAAATCATTTGTTAATTTCAACTTGACTACACCAATAGTATACCCCAAAGGAACCTCCATGCGAAATATCAGCATCCTAGTATACATATTAAATGAATGACAAGCTTCTAAAAAATAACTTGCACCAAAAACTTTAACGTTGATGTGCTACATAAAAGGTAAGTTCAAAACAGGTCAAAAATTTAAAACATTCGAAATTATTTTTTAATTTCAACTTCACTACACCAATAATATACCCCCAAAGGAACCTCCATGCCAAATATCAGCATCCTCGTACACATATTAAATGAATGGCAAGCTTCTAAATAACTTGCACCAAAAACTTTAACATTTTCACGCTGACGCTCACGCCGGGGGTATCGCTATAGCTCTCTGTTCTTCGAACATGCGAGCTAAAAAGAGGATTTTAGAAATTCGAAAAAGTTGTTGACCTTTGGCCTATGATGACCTTTTCACCCATTGACCTAAAAATATATACGATTCTGTCAGATCACTAACTCCACCATTTGGTGAAGGTTCGTGAAGATCGGTTTAAAATTGTGACCTGCAGGCGATTAAAGGTGAGCGGACAGACAAACAAACGAAAGTGATCGACATACCTATCAAAATATAAAAACTTGCCAAGTAGCAAACAGACAGACAAGACAGGGGTGAAAATGTAACTTCCATCCACCTTCGGTAGTGGAAGTAATTAGCTGAAAATGATATTGTGAAAGATTAATATGAAAACGTGTTAATGAAAGTAATAAATAAAAATATAAATCAATAATTTCATTGTTCTTGAAACTTTATCATTAATTAAGAAAAATAACATCATATTAACATTTTGATAACTGTGCTACAGATGAATAAATACAGTATTTACTTATTTACCAAAAGCCTGATCCCTATTTTGCCAAGTATTTTGCCAATATTGCCATGATCTTTCCTGGGAAAGCCAGATTTCCAACCTGGCCTCTCCGGTTCCAGGTTTGGAGCGTCGACAGGTCTCATTCGGGGCTCTCTGCTGACAATCTCAAAGTTAAGTTTCCGGTCGTTATCTGTCCCATTTTAACTGTTTATTCTCTCACTTACATGTTACTGTGTGTTCCTGGTTCGGTTTTGTTTCAAAAATCGTGCTATTTTGTGAGATTTTGTCGACTTTGTCTTACCGGACGCTTGAGGCCTACCCTTGAAGCTTTAGGCCAACCGGTTCCCCTCGGTGTATGATCGTGTTTTGTTTTTTCTCCCCATTACCTTCAATTTCTATCTTCCCCACTTTCCTAACGTCCCCCATCCCTCCAAACTATATCACTCTATTTCTTATCTTAAATAAAAAAAAAACGCTACCTTTCTCCTTCCTCACTCACGACTCTCGATTCTTCTTCTTCTTCTTCTTCCTCACCTTCTTCTTCTTCATCTCTTCTTCTTCTCTTCTTCTTCCTTGATTTTTTGACAACACTTCCATGACCTAATCTGTTGAAAACTCTCTCAAACATGAATAATAAAAATAAAAACGATCTCTTATAATGCTTCATCTTCCTCTTTCACACGTGTGGTACTCTTTACTGTATCATAATGCACTACTCTTCTATTATTTAAACAGATTGCTCTGAATTCGACCTCTCCTTCATACCTTGCCAAAAAAATCCAACTGTTACAGCGTTTCTTCTCTCATTTCTCTGAATTTGCCTCTATTGCATCCATCAAGAAACGTGTTTAATCGCATCTCTGACCTAAAACTTAAAAAAAAACCCAGTTTGCTATGAATGTTCGCTTTCCATCAACCATTCTTTTTTTCCAACTTCAGTGCCAACTCACCCCTCTCACCCCTCACTCTCAAAGCAACCATCCCACTCTTCTCCGTCCAAACCTCCCTCTCACCTCTCTCAAAAACTCCCCCTTCACCTTTCTCCCACCATTCATCCCCCTCGCTCATCCTTCTCAAAGTTGCCCCCCTCCCATCCACAAAGCTGCCTCCTTCCACTGCCCTCTCACCTCCATCTCCTCACTCCACCTCCTCAAATCCTCAACTGCCTTCTTCCCCTCTCTTGTCCCCCTCTCCCCCAGTACCACAGAGCCTTTTCTCCTCCTCATCCGGCCCCCTCCCCTAGCTATTCTGCAATCCCCCACACTCTTTCAACAACACTCCTTACCTCCCGCCCTCGTCCCTTGTCCTACCCTCCCCCCCCCCCACCCCCTGCACCCAAAGCCTCCCTCCATCCCTCTTCATTAAAAGTGTGGACCTCAAATATCTGGGGCCTTTGCTCAAACCTTTCAGATCTTTCCATTCAGGTTGCTACTGACAAACCAGACATAATCTGCCGAACAGAAACTTTCCTCCCCCAAGATGTGTCTGACTCCCAAGTATCTCTCCCTGGTTACTCCCTCCTCCGGTATGACAGACCTGAGCCTCGCCCTGCTGGAGGAGTTGCTCTCTTCATCAAAGACTCTATTCCTCACTCTCCATGCACTGCCCTCACTCCCCCACACCCCACACCCCCAGGAATACCTCTGGCTACGGCTTCCCCTCCACACCAACCTCATGTTTATATGTGTTCTGTACCGTCCACCTAACAGTGATGACTCCATCGACACCTCACTATCCAAAAACATGGCCCAACTTCTATCTTCTCATCCAAACTCTCTCTTCCTCATATGTGGCGACTTCAATTGTCATTATGCCAGTTGGCGAGGTGTGGGTACCTCTCTCACCTGTCATGGCACCTCAGCAAAAGCTTTCTGCCACTCATTGGGACTGACTCAATTGGTCAACTTCCCGACTTGGATCTCAACCAATGGTACTCCATCTCTTCTGGATCTGATTTTGACAAATTTCCCTGACAATATCTGCTGCTCTTCCCCTGCTCCAATTGGTTCTTCTGACCACGTCCTTGTCAAAGTGGACATCTCTCTGGCTATTATCAGAGAACCACCTCACCGCCGTCGAGTCTGGCATTTCACTCAAGCCAACTGGCAGGGTCTCCAAGCAGCCATTAAACTTATAGTCTGGTCTCCTATCGCTACTTTCTCCAACATCAACTCATCCTGGGAATTCTTTCAAAGAAACTTGCTCTCCCTCATGCACAGATTTATCCCCTCTCGTGTTCAGTTCTCTTACCCTTCCTCCCGCCCTTGGTTTACTGAAGCTTGTGGCGAGGCAGTTGTCCTGAAACAACTTGCCTTTGCCTCATGGAAAGCAAACCCAACTGATGGTAATCTCAGTTCCTTCCATAAAGCTCGGAACAAGTGTGTATCTACCCTCAGGAGAGCCAGAAAACAACATCTTTCTAAGCTCAAGTCTAAACTTTCAAACCTCTCTCCCTCCTCAAAATCCTGGTGGCATCTAATGAAATCTGTTTCTGGTGTTTGTTCCCCCTCCATCCCCTCCCTTACCTCAAATGGCCGCAATGCTGATACCGCACATGAAAAGGCTGAATGCCTAAACTCGGTGTTTGCAGCTAAATCTTGTGTCCGAAACCCATCACTTTCTCTACCCACCTTACCCAGTCACACCCAATTGTCCCTGGACTCTGTGTCCTTTTCTCCTGACAAGGTGGAGAGCTTGCTGTCAAACCTCGACTCAGATTCTGCAACCGGTCCAGACGGCATCAGCCCACGTGTCCTCAAACCCTGCTCTTCTGCTTTTGCTCACCCTCTCTCTGTTCTATTCACCCTCTCGTTTGCTCAAGGTCATCTGCCATCTGCTTGGAAATCAGCAAACATCACTGTCCTGCACAAAAAAGGTATAAAAACAGATCCCTGCAACTACAGACCAATCAGCCTTCTCCCAATCATCAGCAAGGTTATGGAATCCATCATCGCTTCAGACATCAAATCCTTCCTCTTCTCCAATGGCTTGATTTCCGATCATCAATTTGGTTTCAGACCAGGTCACTCTACCCTGGATATGCTGCTTCTGCTCTCCCAACAATGGATGCAGGTTCTAAATGCCAGACATTAAATCCGAGCCATATCCCTGGACATATCATGTGCTTTTGACATGGTCTGGCACCCTGCCCTGCTCACCAAACTCTCTTCCCATGGTATCCAAGGCCATCTCCACTCATGGCTCGCAGACTTCCTCTCCTGTTGCAGTCACTGTGTGGCCCTAAATGGAGTTCTTTCATCCCCTCTTCCTGTCCAGGCTGGAGTTCCTCAAAGTAGCGTTCTGGGCCCCTTTCTTTTTCTGGTTTTCATCAATGATCTCTCCGACTCTCTGGAAAATCCTCTATATCTCTTTGCTGATGACACCACCCTCTGCCGTACCATCAGTCATCCTTCAGACCGGCAAGCAGCAGCTTCTTCGCTCACTGCAGATCTGGGTAAAATCACAAACTGGTCCAACACGTGGAACATGTCTTTCAATCCGGACAAATCTCACACTCTCACTATGTCTCTCCGAAAGGACCGTTTAGAACCCCCCCCCCCATCCACTTTCTCAACAATCCTCTGGAAGAAATCCTTTCTTTCAAGCTTATGGATCTCACTATCTGCCATGACCTTTCCTGGGAAAGCCACATTTCAATCCTCACCTCCAAACCCAGTCGCCGACTGGGAATCCTCCATCGTGCAAAGTCCTTCCTCGGCCCACCTGAGCTCCTGACCACTTACAAAGCTTTTGTCCACAGCCTGATGGAGTACTGCTCTCCCCTCTGGGCTGGTGCTCCTGCCTCCCACCTTTCTCGGCTTCACGCTGCAGAAACCAAGGCATTTCGGATCATTGGCATCTCCCGCAATGAGGCTGAGTCTTTCGGCCTCTCACTCAATCACCGCAGGTTGGTCGGTGGTCTTTCTGTCTTCTACCGTCTCCTCTCCAGCCTCGCCCCCCCTGCTCTCTCTGTGATTTGTCCCCACCACATTTCCGCAGGGCGCTCATGGTCCGCCAACAACCCCTTCTGGTAAAACTACCAAGATCACGAATCACTGCTCACCTTCACTCTTTCATTCCTCTTTTTTCCCGCCTTTGGAATAAACTCCCACATTCTCTTCAATCCCATTCTTCCCTCCAGACCTTCAAAACAGTTGTTCACATCCACCTCTTATCTTCTCCCATCCAAAACCATGATCTCCCCCCCCCCCCGTTAATCCACCCCAAACCCACCTCCTTCAAATTCCCTGCTTTCCTTCCTGAAAGTCCCTGTATTGTCCATCTTGTATACCCCATGTTCCCCGCCCAATCCCTCTCCCTTCCACAGATCTCCTAATGTCTCTATTCCCCAGTTTTGTCCTTCCCTCTCCCACCCCTCTTGTGTTTTTCCCCCCTTTTTGTGCATTGTGTGTTAGCTCTCATACGAGCCTCGACACGGTACACAAAAAATTAAAAGTTGACAACTTCCCCTATTACTACAACGACGACCACAACTGCTTTTCTGGTCGCACTTTCTTGTCTGGTCAGCTCGGAAACGTTTGGAGCCCAGGTCTTTCACAAACCGGCTGGCCAGGCCTGACATTTGACTGAAGGATGCAGGAATTTAATTTGTCTTTCTGTGCTGGCAATAACTCATCAACTCTTCGTGAAAGACAATTATTGGGATCTTCAACATCCACCAACGACCTCTCCTCGTTGGTGGATTCTGGCAGTTGGGTCCTCCATACTAATCTCCTTCATATGTATGGTGCACCCGTTGATGCTTCAGCCTCACTCCGAATGCAAAACACCAAGATGACAGTTTATAGTTGTGCCAGGATTCAAACCCAGACCACACAGCTTAAAAGCAAATGCGCATACCTCAAAACCATCCTGCCAACCCAATTTTACCAACTCGGGTAGTTCTTCAGTAAATTGAAGAAACAGTTGTGTTGTGATGCCGCTGGATTCCTGCTGCATAAAAAATATCGACGTTGTGTAATAAATGAACAATTGTTCCAAAATAAGTACGAAACCTGTTTTTGGAATGTAGAGGATATTGGGGTATTGCTGGTTGAGGGGGTTGGGAAGGATCACTGACACAATGGCAAACTGAGAGTC
>NC_140975.1:28272863-28312863 GCF_056783735.1 Eptatretus burgeri | reverse complement strand
TCAAACTTGTCTCCCTCCTCTAAAACCTGGGGGCACCTTGTTAAGTCTGTCTCTGGTGTATGCTCCCCTTCTATCCCTTCCCTCTCTTCAAATGGCAGCACAGCTGACTGAGTGTGAGAAGGCTGAATGCCTCAGTTATGTGTTTGCTTCCAAGTATTGTGTCCCCATCTCCTCAATCTCTATACCCATCCTTCCCAGTCACACCATACTGCTCCTGGACTCTGTGTCTTTTACACCTGAGAAGGTGGAGAAGTTTCTGGCCAACATGTTGGCCAACAAGAACATGGTGTTGGCTGATTCTGGAAATCAGCCAACATCACTCCACTCTGATTCTACACTGAACAGCATCAGCTCACGTGTCTTAAAACCTGCTCTGCTGTTCTTTCACTTCCTCTATCTGACCTTATCATGCTATCATTTGCACTCGGTCATCTTCCATCTGCTTGGAAATCAGCCAACATCACAGCATTAAAAAAAGGTGTAAAAATGGATCCCCTCAACTACAGACCAATCAGCTTACTTCCATTCATTAGCAAGGTCATGGAATCCATCATCGCAGTTGATATCAAATCCTTCCTTTTCTCCAACAACCTCATCTCAGATCATCAATTTGGTTTCAGACCAGGTCACTCCACCTTGGACATGGTGCACCTTCTCTCTCAAAAATAGATGGAGGCCCTCAATGTCAGACATGAGATCAGGGCCGTCTCTCTGGACACATCTCATATTTTTTTATACAGTCTGGCATCCAGCCTTACTTTCCAAACTGCCTACCTATGACATCCATGGCCAACTCTACTCTTGGGTTACTGACTTCCTCAACTCTCATACCCAATGTGTCATTCTCAATGGAATCCTTTCATCTCCTCTACCTGTCAAGGCTGAAGTACCCCAAGGCAGTGTTCTGGTCGAGTCCTTTTCATGATCTTTATCAACGATCTCTCTGACTCTCTATAAAATCCTCTCTATGTATTTGCTAATGACTCCACCCTCCACCTTCTGCCATGACATCCCTTATCCTTCAGACAGGCAGGAAGCAGCCTCTTCCCTCTCTTCAGACCTTGACAAAAATCAGAGTGGTCAAACACTTGGAATATGTCTTTCAATCCTGACAAATCTCACACTCTCATTCTCTGAAAGGACCGTCTGTGCTCCCATCCACTTTCATTTTTTTTCTACAAAAAACACATTTTGGCAAATATAGCGCAGGATTGGATGTGCCTAATGGCCTCCTGTGTTGAAGTTCCTTTCAAGGAAACTCATATTATTATATTATATTATTATTACTATCTATCTATAATTCCAGCAATGTGTGTGTGTGTCTGTGTCTGTGTCTGTGTCTGTGTCTGTGTCTGTGTCTGTGTCTGTGTCTGTGTGTGTGTGTGTGTGTGTGTGTGTGTGTGTGTGTGTGTGTGTGTGTGTGTGTGTGTGTGTCCGCTGTTTCTGGACAACCACTGATCCGATCTAATTGAAAGTTGCCAGATATATTGCTGGGGACCTGAGGA
This sequence comes from Eptatretus burgeri, assembly GCF_056783735.1. NCBI lineage: Eukaryota > Metazoa > Chordata > Myxini > Myxiniformes > Myxinidae > Eptatretus > Eptatretus burgeri. The sequence goes on along the minus strand of NC_140975.1, from coordinate 28,311,358 downwards.
TGTGCCTTTTCAAGGTTTGATATTAATCGGACAAGTGCTTCCCAAGTTATGGCCATTTACTTACCAACCAATGACAAGACACGTTGTTGCGTGGGCATGGCCGATGGGGAAGGGAACCTCAGCCACGTTCCCCATTACGGGTCACAACGTACGGACTTCCGGATAGTGATGACTTCGAGTATTCTAATAATTTCTCGATTTCTTATGCGCATTTAAAGATAATAGATAAACAGAATGCCCCAATTTATGATCGTTTTCATATTAGACGGTGCATAAATTTCGGTAACATCAGAGTGAGCTGGTATAGTATGCTCCGAAGCAGGAAGTAATTTTATTTTTTTTTGCACGAATTTTTTTTTCTCTCTTCTCTTCTCTTTGTGTTTTTCCTTGCGACGACATTGTGAAAAGGCAAAGTACGTTGGCGCTAATTGAATAATTGGCCATTAAAACTAATAATTTATCAAAACGTTGGCAGATCCAGCATCCTCCGCATTCTTGCCCTGGACGAGGAAACAAAGAAAAAGCGCCGTTTCCTCAGCGATGTTGTTTATGAAGAAGTGATGACGAGACGAGATAAAGGTGTGTACATGGAGTCAATTTTTATTATTTATAATCGTCGTTTCCTCAGCAGTGTTGTTTATGAAGAGGTGCGAACGAGATAAAGGTGTGTACAATGTACATGGAGTCAATTTTTATTATTTATAATCGTCGTTTCCTCAGCAGTGTTGTTTATGAAGAGGTGCGAACGAGATAAAGGTGTGTACAATGTACATGGAGACGATTTTTATTATTTATAATCGTCGTTTCCTCACCAGTGTTGTTTATGAAGAGGTGCTAACGAGATAAAGGTGTGTACAATGTACATGGAGACGATTTTTATTATTTATAATCGTCGTTTCCTCACCAGTGTTGTTTATGAAGAGGTGCTAACGAGATAAAGGTGTGTACAATGCACATGGAGACAATTTTTATTATTATTTATTTATTGAAGAAAAATTGTTCTGAAAAGAATTTATCAAAATAAGTGCACAACTTTTTTTTGTTTCCAATTGTCAAAACGTTGTGGCCTTTGAAGTGTTAAGGAATTCAGCTCCACTCAACATGTTTGCCAACGAAATATATCTCAATTTGGTGGTAAAAACGATTCACAGCGACGGGTTTCCTTACTCATTGCTCTGCAGTCTGTATTCAACCCCTTCATTTGTCATCTCATTGACCTCATTTCATCGATCTATAATTCCAGCAGTGTGTGTGTGTGTGTGTGTGTGTGTGTGTGTGTGTGTGTGTGTGTGTGTGTGTGTCATCTATCTATAATTCCAGCTGTGTGTGTGTGTGTGTGTGTGTGTGTCATCTATCTATAATTCCAGCTGTGTGTGTGTGTGTGTGTGTGTGTATGTGTGTGTGGTCTATCTATAATTCCAGCAATCTGTGTGTGTGTGTGTGTGTGTGTGGTCTATCTATAATTCCAGCAATCTGTGTGTGTGTGTGTGTGTGTGTGTGTGTGTGTGTTCTATCTATAATTCCAGCAATCTGTGTGTGTGTGTGTGTGTGTGTGTGTGTGTGTGTGGTCTATCTATAATTCCAGCAATCTGTGTGTGTGTGTGTGTGTGTGTGTGTGTGGTCTATCTATAATTCCAGCTGTGTGTGTGTGTGTGTGTGTGTGTGTGTGTGTGTGTGTGTGTGTGTGTGTGTGTGTGTGTGTGTGTGTCGTTTACGAGAGCAAAGAAACGGCCTGTGTGGTTGTTGTTTCTGGCACACGGTTTGAAAGTTTTTCTTTGTTTGTTTTGTTTGCACGTACAGCCATGCACGTATGGGCACGCACCTACGGGCATGCACTAGTCTATCTATAATTCCAGCAGTGTGTGTGTGTGTGTGTGTGTGTGTGTGTGTGTGTGTGTGTGTGTGTGTGTGTGTGTGTGTGTGTGTGTGTGTGTGTGTGTGTATGTGTGTGTGTGTGTGTGTGTGTCTGTGACTGCTGTTTCTCAACAACTACTGGTCCAATCTAATTGAAACTTGCCAACTTCATTGCTGGGGACCTGAGGATGTGCCTTTTCAAGGTTTGATATTAATCGGACAAGAGCTTCCCAAGTTATGGCCATTTATTTACCAACCAATGACAGGACACGTTGCGTGGGCGTGGCCGATGGGGGAAGAGAAACTCAGCCACGTTCCCCATTACAGGTAACAACGTACGGACTTCCGGATAGTGATGACTTCGTGTATTCTGATAGCGAACGTAGTGATCTTCATACTTAACGCGTGCACATGAGAGAATAGGAAACAACAACAACAACAACACAATACCCTGGCAATTTGGAATCTGTGTCGTTGGCTATGACCCTTTTGCTTCTGGTTTTTTTGTTTCTGGTTTTTGTCATGGGGAATGATGCATGCCGGGAGATAAAGGCATCGTCGGAGACATGAAAGACCCAAATATCAGACACGGTCTATATTTCCTCCACTGATTTTAATAAAGATATCTCCTGCATCATCAAAAAATAAATTTTAATCGTGATTTACATTATTTGATCTCTGATCCCGAATCCAGGTCGAAGTGACCGGAAATTGCGTATACAGTTGTGAACAAGTTATAGGTAAAGTCAGAAGCGAATGTAAGAAGAATTCTACGTTCGCTTCTAGTATTTTTTTTTTCGATGAGATCCTGTTCTAGGCGGTGTAGTTGTCATTGTGAAGGTAATGTTGAGGATTTTTTTGTTCAGATGAGATCCTGTTCTCGGTGATGTAGTTGTCATTGTGAAGGTAATGTTGAGGATTTTTTTTTTTTCAGATGAGATCCTGTTCTGGGCGGTGTAGTTGTTGTGAAGGTAATGTTGAGGTAATTTTTTTTTTCAGATGAGATCCTGTTCTAAGTGGTGTAGTTGTTGTTGTGAAGGTAATGTTAAGGTAATATTTATTTTTTTCATAGCAAAAAGACTGTTTAATTTGATATATTTAAGAAGCGAATGTAAGAAGAATTCTACGTTCGCTTCTAGGCTTTGCCTATTCCATATTGATTTCTTGATTACTTATGTGCACTTACAGATAAACACAATGCCCCAAATTATGATCGTTTTCATATTAGATGGTGCATAAATTTCGGTAACATCAGAGTCAGCTGGTATGCTCCGAACCAGGAAGTACATTTTTTTTCTCTCTTCTCTTCTCTTTGTGTTTTTTCCTTGCGATGACATTGCGAAAAGGCAAAATACGTTGGCGCTAATTGAATAATTGGCCATTAAAACTAAATTGCGAATAATCGTAACTGTGATATGCGAACTTCTGGGCCACGCACGTACGGGCACGCGAGAGTGAAGAAACGGCCTGTGGAGTCGTTGTTTCTTGCTCGCGGTTTGAAAGTTTTTTTTAAATTTTATTTCTTTTACGGGCACGTACTGGTCTATCTATAATTCCAACTGTGTGTGTGTGTGTGTGTGTGTGTGTGTGTGTGTGTGTGTGTGTGTGTGTGTGTGTGTGTGTGTGTGTGTGTGTGTGTGTGTGTGTGACCGCTGTTTCTCGACAACCACTGGTCCGATCTAATTGAAACTTGCCAGGTATATTGCTGGGGACCTGAGGATGTACCTTTTCAAGGTTTGATATTAATCGGACAAGTGCTTCCCAAGTTTTGGCCATTTATTTACCAACCAATGACAGGACACGTTGCTGTGTAGGCGTGGCCGATGGGGAAGGGAACCTCAGCCGCGTTCGCCATTTCGAGTTTTTTCTCTTCTCTTCTCTTTGTGTTTTTCCTTGCGAAAAGGAAAAATATGTTGGCACTAATTGAATAATTGGCCATTAAAACTAATAATTTATCAAAACGTTGGCAGATCCAGCAGCCTCCGCATTCTTGCCCTGGACGAGGAAACAAAGAAGAAGCGCCGTTTCCTCAGCAATGTTGTTTATGAAGAGGTGCTAACGAGATAAAGGTGTGTACATGGAGACAATTAAAAAAAAAATTATTGAAGAAAAATTGTTCTGAAAATAATTTATCAAAAAAGTGCACAACTTTTTTTTCTTTCCAATGGTCAAAACGGTGTGGCCTTTGGAAGTGTTGAGGAATTCAGCTCTACTCAACATACTTGCCAACTAAATACATCTCAATTTGGTGGTATGCTTTGCAAACTATTTTTTTTTAAACTATTTTAAAACTAAAATAATTCGAACATGGAATACCTAATGACACTGTACTTTCAGGTCTCCTACAAATCCTACCCTGTCGCCTCACCATGGTATAGGAGTGGCAATGGTCAATGGCAGTGAATGTCATGGTTAGCAAAGACAGGGAGGTAAACTTGATTTTAATTTGGATTTTTCATTAACTCTGTGTGTGTAAGTATCACAGCAGTTGTTACTTCAATGAAAGCGATAATTCGTGGAATGATGTGAACATTCCGTACGGGCACGCTCTGCTTCTGGATAGTGATGACTTGCTGTATTCTAATAATTTCTCGATTTCTTCTGCGCATTTATAGATAAACACAATGCCCCAATCCAGTCGTCGTTTATGAGAGCGAAGTTACGGCCTGTGTGGTTGTTTGAAAGTTTTTTTTGTTTTTTTTGCACGTACGGGCACGTGAGAGCGAAGGAACGGCCTGTGTGGTTGTTGTTTCTGGCACGCGTTTTGAAAGTTATTATTTTTTTTTTGTATGCACGGTCACGCACGTACGGGCACGCGAGAGCGAAGGAAAGGCCTGTGTGGTTGTTTCTGGCAAGCGGTTTTAAAGTATATATACTGTATATATATTTTTTTGCACAGGCGGCCATGCACGTATGGCCATGCACGTGTGGGCACACATGTACGGGCACATGAGAGCAAAGGAACGGCCTGTGTGGTTGTTGTTTCTGGCACGCGGTTTGAAAGTTTTTTTTTATTTTTATTTTTTTTTGGTTTGCACATACGGCCACGCACCTACGGGCACGCACCTGGTTCCATCCACAAACCCACAACTGGTTCCATCCATCCATCAATGGGCATGCACTAGTTAAAAATAATGGTAATAGGAAATAGTTTTTGACATTTACCAGAGGCTCATGGAAGAGCTTGTGTAAGCATCACATGCAGAATAAGGGCCTAATGGTTGCTTTTTCACTGCAGGCAGTTTGGGGATCTTTCAGGACTCCACCACTTCTCTTATGGCTTTCCTACACCATCCCTCTCCTCCATGTGCACATTCTCATTTCCCCTCGGTCAAATGATTTCTTCCACAAACCCACAACTGGTTCCATCCATCCATCGGGAGCATACTCTGTGCAGAGTGTTGGTGTTGCCTAAGCAGTCTCCTTGGCTATTGGTCACAATCCTGGACAGGTCGCCACTCCGACACTGGATACCAGCATGCTCTTCCATGAACTTCCATCAAGGCTCGTAGGGAGCTAGAACACAAAATGGATCAGGACTTAGCAGAATGAAAATAACAATAGAAAGAGAGTGATGGGCTTTGGATCCTCGGGTCCTGAGTTCAGATCCTGCTCAGCCATTGAATTAATACCAGGTGGGGTTGACTCAGCCTATCATCCTTCTGAGGTCGGCAAAATGAGTCCCAGCTTGCTGGGATGATTGAGCCATTTGAGTATCCTGCGTCTGAGTGGTGACCCATCCAGGATTGTGCCCAATAGCCGAGGAGACTACTTCAGCAGTTCTGTACAGAGTATGGTCCCAATGGATGGATGGATGGGGAGTGGGGGGACATGAGAATACGCCAACAGCAGGGTGAAGGAACAAATTACAGGGAGAGTTGGAGGAATAAATGACATGGGGAAGAATGAGGGCAAGGGGAAGTGGACAAAGGGGGTGAACAAGATGGATACATCGACCAACACTCAATCACAGGAGTTGAAGGCAAAACTGGGGAAGAACCCACAGGAAACGACATATATATATATATATATATATATATATATTTTTTTTTTATGTATATACATATGCATGTATGAATATATAAAGAAGAGAACAAGTGGGGGGGGGGAGGGGGGATAGAACCCAGGAAGACTTTTGCTTGAGGAGGGTTAATGAGAGGGTATAAACGATCATGGTTGTGGATCAGGGATGATCTTAAATGGTGGTGAACAGCTCTCTTGAAGCACTGAGTAGAAGAGTGAGATTGAGCAGACTGAGGAAGTTGGTTACACAGGTAGGCAAAAATATGAGTGGATGTGAGCAGTGAGTTTGGATTTTGGGAGTTTCAGTAGGAGGGGGTTAGGGGGTTACTGGCCCCGCAGAAACCTGGAGTGAGGGGACAATATTCTCATGCAGCTAAACACCCCAACCCCCTCCCCCCATTGCAAGTCTGCCTTCCTCAGTCATTTCGCTCTTCCATCAACCACACCACAGACTCTCTTTCTGATGAGCTACCACTGACTTGGACCATTCTGGACCATCCCATCGATGGACTTAGTCATTTCGATCTTTCTTTATCGAGGCTTTTGTAGGGACACAAAAGAAAAAGTAGCATCAGTGTTCTTGTACAATACTTATAAAGTAATACAATGGACCAATCAAAACAGTGTATGGAATCTTAAACCAGGATCCCAGCATCACGAGCCCAGTTGCCAGATGGAAACAACAAACAGGCTATTTATGTAAACTTTCCCTTACAACAGACATCTTGTAAGCATTTCAAGCCTGGGGATCAAACAGTGGATACATGTTAGTAAAGCCTTTTATAAGTGTAAGGATTACAATTTAAATTGTACATTCACACCTACAAATTGATGTATCCATGGATGGATGCATCAATAACTCATCAATGTATGAGTTTGGGTTTAAAGGGAAAAGCGATGGTCACAGAACCAATCGCGAGGTAATGTCTTGCTTTTGGTTTAAAAAGTTTGCAATTCTGTGGAAAAGTGTTTTGAAAGCTGTTGGAGGAAACTCTTCATCCTCATGTCACTGTTCAGTATCATTTTCCAGGAATGAGTAATTTTAAAGGTGCTGGTGGTGCCCGCGGGAGTCTTGCTTCGGCGTACCGCAACCATTCCTTCCGACGAGCTATGGCCGACTCGAGCAATCCTGCAGGACCACCCCGTCAATGGCCTTAGTGTTCGGCTCGATCTTCGAACCTTACCAACACGATTCGATCGGTCTCGAATGAGTGGGTTTCACCTCGCACTTCCACTGGAGGGCGACTGCGCAAAGGGTTTAGAATGTTTCGCTCAGAAGGATAAATAATCTTCCCACACAATACTTGTCGGTTAGGATTGGTGAGCAAACAGGACTGAAAACATGCACTACTTGGAGAGAAAAAAACACTGGGTACAGGAAAAAAAAAAGTTTTGTTTAAAGCATTAGAGGAACAAATAGGGCATCGACTCAAGGTCCCAAACTGCATGGATCCACGTCCGACTAGCGCAAAGCAACCAAAGACGCATGTGGTCTTTCCTTGCACGAGGTTGACCCAAAAGTCACCACTGAATCCTGTGAGCTGCGAGTTATACAAGAGTTTCAAACACGCAAGACTTTGATGGAATGTCTGCTCCACTCTTCTCATTCTCTCGAACCAAGCAAGCTGCCTGGCGGAATGCCACCAAGCTCAAAACTGGCATTTGGAATCTGGCTCGGACATTGACATGTGACCACGAAGATTACTTTGTAACGTCTCTTGGCAAAGGGAGTTTTCACACAGCTGTGAGCAATCGTCCTGGAGCACCAAGCGAGGAATCAAAACAGGTGGTCTTCACGTGGGAGTGATGTGCCATGGTCACCAAGCCATGTTTTACATCTTCTCAAAGCTTCTGTATTTCTACGATCGGTTATTACGATGATGACGATGATCATGATGATAGGTTGCTTTGGAACTTAAAAAACAACTTGAACTCACGGAAATCTGATTGTATGGATATCAACCCCATAAATATTGAATTTAAATACTGTGAATAATCACTTAATAATTGATAACTATTAAGTCTGATGACGAGGAATATCAAGTCTCATTATTATGGATATTATTAAGTGCAAGTATCATGGATATCAAGAAGCATTTACATGAATATCAAGTATATGGAGTATTAATGTTATGTCTATTTAATAAAAGGTCGAGGCTCATGGAAGAGCGAGATGTAAGCGACATCACTGACAGTGTGGCAGTGAAGTCACGGGTGAACACAATGAGCACACCTGTGCCTTCCACATCTTCTTTTTGTTTTTGTATAATGTTCGAAAAATATTTTTCTCCAAAAAGATTTCATGGAGGTTAATATCCCGATAGTTAATAAAATCTATCACTCAGTTCTGTTGTTTCAGCATTGGTCCTAGTTGAGTACGAGACCATTAACTTAGCCAGATGTCACGTCATGCATTTAAAGATGTCCACGATTCATCTTGCCCACCATTGAGGAGAGCAGACCACAGTTCAGAATCCCATCCATCAGACCCCCATAGAGAGGAACGAGTCGACAGGCTCGAGCGGTGAAATGCAAGCAAAGTCGAATGGTAGTTTGGGCTCAACATGACGGGACAAAGCCCGCACTGCGGGTGGAATGAAGGTATTATCTCGACACACCTGTGCCTTCCATGTTCCCCAGAGTTTCCTGCTTTCTCCATCACACCGTCGATGCTCACCCTCGTACTTCATGGACTTGAACCTCTTCTCCTGCACTTCATCAAAGGTTTTCCTCACAACAGTTCGAGTTAGTATCGGCAATCACTCCCACTCATCTTACCTAAACAATTCCTTCAATGGTCTTCACAGCTCCCCCTTCACTATACAATGGACTCTTTGTCATCTTCCCTCCATTATCCAACTCTCGTATTGTTTGGGCCCTTTGCTCACTGGTGAAGACCACATTGTTGTCCTCGATCTCCATCTGTCCTTCCATCTTTGTCTTTCTTTCTTTCTTTCTTTATATGCTTTGATGAGTTATCTATTTTTTACGTATGCAAGGGTGGCAGGGAAGGGCGAAGTGAATTGATAAAAGGAAGGGAAGGCAGGATTATGGAAAAAAAGGAGTGTCGAGTGCATGGGAGGGGGAGGGAAGGGAAAGATATTTGGGAGAAGTTGGAATGATGGGAAGGAATAGAAGGGTACATATTGGGCATCCGGGGTTGGGAGAGGGTGAATTGAAGTATCCGGAATTTTGCATACATAATATATCGATGACTCGGCGCATTAAATTAGTCTTAAACGTATGTTTTTTTTTAAACGCGAGTCATTGTCTTTTCTTATTGTACTTAAAGTTCATTCTTTCTTCTCTTTCGTTGTGTCTTATTATCTCGGCAGATGGTTTTGTAGTTAATTTCGTGCCACTTGATCACACGCCAAAAATTCATCGGCAAAAAATGGCGAAACTCGGGCCTGTGCTCCTCATCATAATCGACGGTTTTATCTCGTCGTGAACGACTTAAAATCCCGAACGGATGTCCGAGACAACTTTTTGTCGATGTAAATGTTTGCAAATCCAACAAAAAGGAGCTCTTTATATCCTCATTCCACTTACAATCTGTCCTTAAATCAATGGAAATTGGAGCCTCGTGCTTTCCTAATTTACAAGGTGCACAGTTGTAGGTTGAGTAATACTGCTTACAGGAGTTTTGTGTCTCCATTTGTCATTCGTACAGTCCTCTACCTTCCTGCCTGGCTCACCCAGCTTTGTCATTCATGAGATGAGGAGAAATAAACATCTATCACCCAACGTCTGCTTGTCCTCTCTCCACCCCCATTGGTCGTACTTATCCCGCCCACATTCCCAGCCCTACACAATCCCTTCCAAAGCACACTCACTATTCCAACATTTCACTTGTATTGCTTATTTGTGGGAGCACCGGGTCCAGCACTTCGTCTCTGCTGAGCAGTTCACCGTTGTCTCACAAGGGTATGTTCCCCACCAAACTCTCTTGCACCTTTCTCACCATCCCACCACCATCATGGGTATTCATTCCTTTGGGACTTTTTCCCCGACTAATCAACAAACAGAGAGAATATTATCTTCAGAGTTCAGACTTCAGAGAGAGAGAATATCAGAGTGGTTCTCTGCACATTGTGTATCTCATGCAGGAGAATCTGTACTGTAGGTTCATTATGTGCAGTGCGGTCCTTGGGACATAGAGACCGGTTCAGTGAGGATATGGTGATCAGAACTCTGCCATCTATTTGTCAGGGTCGTTATCGCATAATCAACAAACCATCCAGATTCTACTGATTGCTCTCAAGTTTTGAATATCATCCATCACCGGAAAATGTTTTTATTTCAAGTTACATGAGTAAAATATACAGGGTATCCCAACAAAAGCTATACAGATCATATATATATATATATATATATATATATATATATATATATATATATATATATATATATATATATATATATATATATATATATATATATATATATATATATATATATATATATATATACACACACGTGTGTGTGTGTGTGTGTGTGTGTGTGTGTGTGTGTGTGTGTGTGTCAATATACATTTTGAGACACCCTGTATGTACACAGCCATTCTCTGCATTACTTATATACTTCATCTTCTCTGTTTGAGTTGTTGTGAAAGCATGCTGGCGTTGGGTGCTCAGGACATTTGCTACTCACTAACTAGTTTAAATTATCAAGTTGTCCCAAGGTTAAGTAAGTGAGTTTACATAATGCATATAACCTCGACACGAGTTTTTGATGAAGTTTTCATGAAGTTATCCTCAGTATGACTTTGCATTTTCAAGTTACCCTCGTGGTAAGGTTTGCCTCTTGAAATTAGTGAGGAGCTATCTAGTTATTAACCTCCGCCATCGAAGATCGGAGGTTACTGTTTTCACCCCTTTCTGTTTGTTTGTTACTTACGAAATCTAAAGATTTCGTAAGTATATTGATGACTTCCGTTTCTGTTTGTTTGTTTGTTTGTTTGTTTGTTTGTAGGCACGATAACTCGAGAACGGAAGAAGCTACCAATGTCAAATTACACCACGTGAGTCAGGAGGGTGGTGGCTAGTGCTGATTAGATTTTGGTCAAAATCGGTCAAAGGTCAAGGTCACAGTGAGGTCAAATATTCGATTTTTGATGGTTTGGTACAGAATCATCAGAGAAACTTCTGGTTTGCGTCGCTACCTTTTCTAGAGACAGCTTTTATTAGACAAGGTCAGAGGTCAAGTTGACGATTTCGTGGTTTATGACTGCTTGTTATCTTGCCAAAACGAAGTTTTTGCAAGATATGTTAGTCAGCTTGTATGTTTGTTTTTTTTTTTGTTTGTTTGTTTGTTTGTCTGTAATCACGTATAAAAAATTCTGCAGAGCACAGTTATCATAAGAAATTTTTGTAACTTTGCATATCAGAGGCCTATAGAGGTCCCTTTCAGTGCACAAAATTTTGAAGGTCAAGGTCAAAGGTCAAGGTCACTTGGTCGCAAATCAGGGGAGTCGACGAAACCCTTATTTTTTTGAGTAATTTTGATCGGATCGTCTTCAAACTTCATGGGAATATAGTTCATGGTCTGGCGCTCAGCTGATTAATTTTTGGTGGCGATTGGCCTTGACTGACCTTCATATGTTTTTTTTTTGTTGTTTTTTTTTTTGTTTTTGGTCTGTAATCAAGTATAAATCACTCTGCAGAGCACAGTTATCATTGGAAATTTTTGTAACTTCGCATACCAGAGGCTTATAGGAGGTCCCTTTCAGCGCATAAAATTTGAAGGTCAAGGTCAAAGGTCAAGGTCACTTTGTCGCAAATCAGGGGAGTCGACGAAACCCTTATTTTTTGAGTAATTTTGATCGGATCGTCTTCAAACTTTATGGGAATATAGTTCATGGTCTGGCGCTCAGGTGATTAATTTTTGGTGGCGATTGGCCTTGACCTTCATGGTTAGCGCCTAAGGTCAAACGTATTTGACCCCAAGGTCAAATTTTCAAGTTTTAGGAATCATATCGTGTAGTACCTCAAATTGAACACCTCGATGAGTGTTTTCTAGATATGTCAAGCTTGAGACATTATGACGTCATTTGGTGACGTTATGAGGAAAACGCATATTTTTCATGGTTACTCTGTAGAACGATTCTCATCGGAATCTCTCGTAGGCAAATATTCCTCCAGGAGTCGCTCCTGGTGGATAGCAGCTCTGTTCACCTCAGTGTGACCTTAAAGAAGTCACACATGGTCACCTTTTGGCAAGATACGGGTCACCCTGCGGGTGACATTGGTTTATTTGTTTGTTTGTTTGTTTGTTTGTGAACAGTATTACGGAAAAACTCCTTGACGGATTTCGACGAAACTTGGTGGGGGGATTAGGTATGGTCCAAGGATCATGCCATTAGATTTTGGACTTAGTCCAAAATCCAATAGAGCTGCTATGGCGGCCATTTTGAAAAAATATTTGAATTTTTTTTTTTGCATTTCTACATGTTTTAAGTGATTTCCAACCCCCCCCCCAAAAAAAAAATTGTTAGAGAAAAAAAATATATTTTGCAACTTTTTTTTCAACAAAATTTCGATTTTTTTTGGGGGGGGGGGATTTCTATGTTATCAGTGATTTCCAACAAAAAACATGCCAAAATTCTAATTGCGGCTGATTTTGGAACTTCAGGTGGATATACCCACGTAAAATCAATTTCTGTCTCCAGGAATATAGTTATGACGAATGAATTGAGTATGTAAAAGTTAAAAGTAAAAGGGAAAGTTGCAAACAATAACTCTGTGAGCACTGTTGATGTCAAATTGAATGAATAGGATATCAGGTTCACTTGAGTGACCTAGCAGTATTGGCGGCAGAGGTTTTGCACTCTACCGAGTGCTCCCCCTCTTGTTACATATGCACTGAGGTTGTATTAATGAGGGTGGGGGGAGGGGTTCAGTTAAAATGAGGAAATATTAATGAGATAAGGCATAAAAGCGGATGATGGAAGATGGAAAGGAGTGATGAGGAATGGAGAGAGAATGAAAATAAAGTTGGAAGGACATCTGCTGAAGAGAAGAGAAGGGTAGGACAATGTATAAGTATGGCACATATCGGGAGGGAGTGAGAGTGTATAAGTATGGCACATATTGGGGACGGAGTGAGAGTGTATAAGTATGGCTCATATCAGGGAGGGAGTGAGAGTGTATAAGTATGGCACATATCGGGGAGGGAGTGAGAGTGTATAAGTATGGCTCATATCAGGGAGGGAGTGAGAGTGTATAAGTATGGCACATATCGGGGAGGGAGTGAGAATGTATAAGTATGGCACATATCGGGGAGGGAGTTTTATTTCATTTTTTTATGGAATTTCCATTTTATTATAAAAGCAAAGTCACCCTCGCACTATAACTTGACATATTAAAACTACCATCAGTTTTAGTTCCCATTGGATCAAAGTGATCATAACATTATAAATGAGAATTAGATGAGCTGAAGGGACAAGTTTGCATTTGTATCTTCTTCCTGAGAAAGGTGTGTGTGTGTGTGTGTGTGTTTTCGTTGAAAAGAAAATGGCACAGCCAACCAACAGGCTGTACCATGTAGTACTGACTGAACTGATTTTAAGACAAACAGGAAAGAGCAGATATAGCCGAAGCCTAAGGCTAAACCTGTTCCTTCCTGTTTTTTCTTTTTTTTAAACTTGGTGGATAGTCGTTAGGGCAATTTATGGGTTGGCTGCACTTTTATTTTTTTTAGAACAATGGAAAATTCCAACTATCCTTAACAGAATGGAGAATGGAGAATGATATATATATATATATATATATATATATATATATATATATATATATATATATATATATATATATATATATATATATATATATATATATATATATATATATATATATATATATATGCAGTGCCGATAGAAAGTCTACACTCCCTTTCAAAACTTTCACCTTTGTTGCCTTATAGCCTGGAATTAAATTTTGTTAAATCAGACTTTTTTCACCTTTATTTACATATTGTAACCCACAACTTTCAAGTGTAAAAGGAATTTTACAGATTTCAGTAAATTAATTAAAAATACAAAACAGGAACATCTTGGTTGGATTAGTGTCCACCCCCTTGAGTTAATACTTGGTGGAAGCACCTTTGACAGCAATTACAGCTGTGATTCTGTTGGGTTAGGTCTCTACCAACTTTGCACACCTTGATTGGACAATATTTGCCCATTCTTCTGTACAAAACTGTTCAAACTCAGTCAAGTTGTGTGTGGAGTGTTGATGGACAGCAATGTTCAAGTCATGCCACAGATTTTTGATTGGATTTAGGTCGGGGCTCTGACAAAGAAATGAAACACATCAATGTATGTGCCATCCACTTAAGGACGTTTATCATTTTGTTCCTTCGCTACTCCAGTGTAGCTTTGGCTGTGCGCTTTGGGTCATTGTCATGCTGAAAGGTGAACTTCCATCCCAATTTCATCTTTCTTGCAGAGGACAGGAGGTTTTCCTCTTGGATTTTTCTGTTTTGCTCCATCCATTTTCCCTTCGATCCTGACAAGTGCCCCAGTTCCTGGTGATGAGAAACATCCCCACAACATGATGCTGCCACCACCATGCTTCACAGTGGGGATGGTGTTCTTTGGGTCATGTGCTGTGTTTGGTTTGCGCCAAACGTAACGTTTTGCATTTTGGTCAAAAAGTTCCATCTTTGTTTCGTCAGACCACAAAACTTTTTGCCACATGGCTTCAGAATTGCTGGAGTGTTTTTTTGCTTACCCCAAATGGGAGTCAAGGTGGACTTTTTTGAGTAATGGCTTTCTTCTTGCCACCTTACTGTACGGGCCAGACTTGTGGAGTACTTGGGATATTGTTGTCACATGCACACAGTGACCAGTCTTTGCCATGAAGGCATGTAGTTCTTTCAAAGTTGCCATTGGCCTCTTGGTGGCCTCTCTGATCAGTCTCCTCCTTGCTTGGTCATCCTGTTTGGAGGGACGGCATGATCTAGGCAGGGTCTTGGTGGTACCATGGACCTTCCACTTCCTAATGATTGTCTTGACTGTGCTCCAAGGGATATTCAAGGCCTTTGAAATATTTTTAAACCCATCCCTTGATCTGCGTCTTTCCACAACTTTTTTTGAAAGCTCCTTGGGCTCATGGTTGAGTCTTTGTTGTGAAAACACTACGCAGCAGAGGAAACCTACAGGAACAGCTGATTTTATTCTGACATAATCAGAATCACTACAATTTAACACAGGTGGAGGCCAATTAACTTGGTGTGTGATTTTGAAGGTGATTGGTTACACCTGAGCTAATTTACAATTGCTATTATGAGGGAGGTGGACACTTATCCAACCAAGATATTCTAGTTTGGTGTTTTTAATTAATTTTCTGAAATTTGAAGAATTTGTTTTTCACTTGGAAGTTGTGGGTCCCGAAATGTAAATAAAGGTGGAAAAAATCTGATTTAATACAATTTAATTCCAGGCTATGAGGCAACAAAAGGTGAAAACCTTGTTCGGGGTTGTAGACTTTCTTTAGGTGCTGATTATACATTGTGTGTGTGTGTGTGTATGTGTGTGTGTGTGTGTGTGTGTGTGTGTGTGTGTGTGTGTGTGTGTGTGTGTGTGTGTGTGTGCGTGTGCGTGTGCGTGTGCGTGTGTGTGTGTGTGTGTGTGTGCGCGTGTGTGTGTGTGTGTGCAATTTCAGTGCCAGAGTGACCCTATGAGTAGCAATGGGATCCCCTCCAGGTCCCATTTTGGCAAACATCTTTGTAGGTTACTGTGAAAAATGTGCCTTTACACATCCACATCCTGGAGTTCAACCCCCTTCCATCTATTATCGGTACATGGATGGCATCTTTGCTGTCCTCGAGTCAACCACAGCATGTAAAGTCTTCTTGGCATACCTGAACTCTCTCCCTCCAACCCTCGAGTTCACCTTCGAGATGGAAAGCCCCGGCGTACTTCCCTTCTTGGATGTCTTAGTTGAGAAATTGGCCGACGCTTATAAAACCACAATCTACCAGACAGTATACTCAGTACGACTCTTACAGTTCCTCTCGATACAAGATTGGATTGATTTTTATCTTGGTCAATGGAGCATGAAAGATCTGCTCCACAGATAAATTCCATGCTGAAATTGAGACCTTCAAGACTATTCTTCTTGATAGTGGGTATCTTGGACAGATCGTCAATAGATATATACAAATTCCTGAACCCCCCAAAGAATCCTATAATTGGACCTGGTAAATATCCTGTATACCTACGTCTACCTTGGAAAGGCAATGTGTCTCAACGGTTTGCAAACCAGATCAAACAGACAGTGTTCCATTCTTACTATGCTGTTCATCCACGAGTGATTTTCACCACCTACCGGTTGCTTCCGTCAGTCGACAAAGATGTTCTGCCCGCTTCTCATACAAGTAAGGTTATTTACAGATTTCAGTGCCAGTGTGATGCTTGGTATGTGGGCCACACATCTTTGAATTTGAAGGATCGCATTGAACAACATGCATATACTCATGTGGTTTTCTACATACCCTAATCCTCCCATCAATGTGGAATAACAGGAACGAGGATTCATCAGACCAAGCAATGTTTTTCTAATCCTCCAGTGTCCAGTGTTTTGTTCCTTAGCTCACTGCAACCACAGGTTCTTGTTTTTTGCTGAAAGGAGTAGAACTCTGTATGTTCTTGAGCTGCCATGCCCATTTGTGTCGAGGTATGATGAGTTGTGCATTCGTTGATGGGTCTTTTGGCACAAATGTTGAACTGGACTGTCAGTTGGCTGGATGCCCATTGGGGGGTGGACCATTCTTGATACACATGGGAAATTGTTGAGCACCAAAACCCCAGCAGCATTGCAGTTCTTGACACACTCAAACCGGTGTGCCTGGCACCTACTATCATACCCCATTCAAAGACACTTAAATATTTTGTCTTGCCCATTCACTTTCTGAATGGCACACATATACGATCTATGTCTCAATCGTCTCAAGGCTTAAAAATCCTTCTTTAATCTGTCTCCTTCTCTTCGTCTACACTGATCGAAGTAGATTGAACAGGTGCAATCAATAGGTGATCATAGCTTTCACCTGGATTCACCTGATCGCTCTATTTCATTGAAAGAGCAGGTGTTCCTAATGTTTTGTCCACTGAGTGTATATCATGCCTCAAAGGATATAGCAGCTTAGATATGCCCACTTGCCTTTGAGCTGTCTCACTTGGGTTTGAATCCTCATTCAGCTATAAACTTTCATCCTGGTGTTTTTCAGGCAGGTCGATTCATCAATGTGTGTGCCGTCCATCGGATGTAGGTTATACTGGCATCGTATATGTAGGTAGTAGTAGTATATGTGTGTATGTCTGAAAATGTGTATACATTATGCTAATATCAACACAATTGGGTGAGTTTGGAGGGTTACTGCATGAGTAGGAATGGGAAATATAATCAAATGTTGTTCTACCACCATCCTTAAGCTCTGGAGGAAAGAATGGGATTGTTCTGACTCAGGGAGAAGGTTTTGCAAGCAGGAGAAAAGGGGAACAGAAGTGGAGGTAAACAATAAGCCTGGATTTTCTTTGTAATTTCATAAGGAGTGGCAACTGGAAGATGGCTTGGGGAGGAACAGAGGGCAGAAACCAACAGTTTGGAGTAGGACCAGAAGAGAATAGGCAGAAATTAGGCCACAAAGCACTGTAATGAGAAAGCAACAGGCTCTGTACCTCCCCTTCTTTTTCAGAGATGTCCAAGTTGTTGAGAGCTTTTGATTCCACAGCATCCATCAGTGAAAGGTGGAAGCGAGTACACCATGCTTGCCCATACAAGAGAGCTCCAATGAACTTTTCACAGAAGCCGTGTAGGTTGTGGAAAGTTCAGATTTATAGAAGACAGACAGACTTCACATGATTGAGGAATTTCGGTCTGTGGCTGGCCTTGGAGGCCAGCTTTGATATGTGACTTTGTGTGAGGCCCAAATGTTTGAATAACTGGCTTCTTGCAGTAGCTGATCAATAGCTGAATTAAGAACTGATTCCACACTCTCATCTTGTAATCAAACTGATCAAGAAAGTATAAAGGTGGTTTTCTTCGATGATATCTCTGGAGAGACAGGATGAGAGTGTGGAAATTGCTGTGTTTGAATGACATATTCCATCTGTCAGACCTCCATCTGACTCTTTCCAGATCTGTCGAGAGGGATGCAGCTGCACCCAGTTTTTATTTGGGATAGGGTATTGTACGGCCTTGTGTATAATCATTTGAAAAGTAGAAAACAGGCTTTACAATGGCATCAAAGTGATTACTGATGTATATGAGGAATAAAACTGGGCCTGTGACTGCCTTGGGACACTCGCCTCCACTGAAAGAGAGGATGAAAAGACACCTTTGAGAGATAAGCGCTGATTGCATGTCTGGAAAAGTCAAGCGAGCCAAGAAGGATGGTGGCCTTGGATACTAAACGCAGACAGCTGAGTGAGCAGAGCAGGGTGCCAGACAGTATCAACGGCCTGTTATATTTCTCTTGTGAAAGACACAGGTGTGATGTCTTGTGCAAGATCCAGGGTCTCCATGTGGCTATTGTTAAATGAGAAGCAGCAGCAGGTCCAAAATATAGTGTCCAAAACAGAATCTTAGCTGATGATCAAAGATCAGGCCATGATTTTGCTTACAAGTACAAGTGAGCTCACCTGTTGAGTGGATCGGTTTTTGCACATTTCATGTGCATGGGAGTGATGTTGACTGTCATTCAAGCAGATGGGAGGTGGCTTAATGTGAATGACAAACTGTAAACAGCAAACAATCGAAGTCTGCAGAGCAGGATTTGAGAGCATGAGCATTATAGCCATCTGGGTGAGAGGGAGTGGCAGGCCAGAAGTTTTTCTTCTTTCTCGGGTGGAAAACTCTTAATGCCTTGGAGGCAGTGAGAGCTGGGAGAGAAGGGAGATGTGGGATGGTGGGGACAGAAAAGGGGTTGGATTGGATACATGAGATTTGGAGTGAAGCATTGAGTTCAGAAATCTTGTGTTGTTGCATGCTGTGAAGTCACTTGTGATCGAGTGGTTGATTCAATTACCCCATGCACGCCAAGCGAAAAGCGGGGTTAAGCAATCAATTCACTTTGACTGTCTGTGAATGGAACAACTTCGTCTCATTTGAATGTTTTATTTTGAGCACAAAGCAAAACATGAATTGGAAACCAAACGTGAAGTTTAGCGGTACTTTCGCTCTGAATTCATCCTGATCGAACAGCGCAGAGAAGAGTGAGATAATATTTTTACTCTGTCTACCTGTCTGGCAGTCAAACAAAATTGAAAATCATTCCAAACAGGAAATGTACTGTTTTTAATGACATCATAAAGCACACAAACAGGCATAAAGAACAAATACAACATGATAAATAAGGTGGTGTGAAAGACGCCGTTACATCACAGTGATAAACTTCCAAAAATTTTCTTTGACAACCTTTAAAATCTTTATTTTATTTCAACTGAAATATATACTTGAACACTGGAGAACACAAATCGCCTTGTTGGCACTTTCTAAACTCTTTTCTATTCAGCAGTGCTTGTTCAAGATGTTTTGAGTTTATAAATGACAATGCAACATTCATTTACATATAACCCATCATTGTATTGTGTGTGTGTGTGTGTGTGTACATATGTATATATATATATATGTATATATATATATATATATATATATATTACTAAGAAGCCTGGTGTTGGCGCAGTGGTTAGGGCAGCGGCTTGGGATCCAAAAGGTCCTGAGTTCAAGCCCCGTTGGGCCACTGAATTAATACACCAGGGGGTTGACTCAGCCTGTCATCCTTCCGAGGTCGGCAAAATGAGTACCAGTATGCTGGGCCGGTGTATACCCCGGTTAAAATAGGTGTACTATATCCCTGTGTCGTAGGTGGCGACCAGGGTTGCATCAGGAAGGGCATCCGGCGTAAAACATGTGCCAAATCACTATGCGGATCATACAGATGATCCGCTGTGGCGACCCCTAACGGGAGCAGCCGAAAGAAGAAGATGTGTGTATATATATATATATATATATATATATATATATATATATATATATATATATATATATATATATATATATATACATACATATATGTTACTAAAACTCTCATCTTGTATGTATGCATGTTTATATGTATGTATGTATGTATGTTCCCGAAATACAGCCAAAACGGTACACAATAGCGCAAACATTTTCAGCCCACCTTACCCACCATTCTCCTGTGGTGTGCAGCTTCAAGTTTCGTTCAAATCGGGCAACAAAAAACTATTTAAAAATCAATTCCCAATTCAGTCAAGCACTCTTCGGGATTATTTGATCAATGTAAACAACCTCAGCAGTATAGTTCGCTGGAGCTATCTTTTTATCAACCGCTGTCACAACGGGTTCACGGGTGGTTCAGTAATATATATATATATATATATATATATATATATATATATATATATATATATATATATATATATATATATATATATATTATTTTAACCACTGACTAACTCACTGACTCACTCACTGACTCCCTGACTAATATTAAAGATCAGTACCTTCTGGATGACGTAGAAAGCTGAAATTACGTGTGCTGATGGATATCGGAGCCATAACATTGGAAAAAAAATCACAACCATTGGAAAGCATCCATAAATGAAAATATAAACAAATGAAAAATGCAGATGAGCGACCTGATACAACAGTGAAGCACAGTAATTTTGTGTGCCGACGGACATCAAAGCCAATATACCAGGCAAAAATCACAAAACTGACGGAAAGTGTCTGTAAATGAAAATATAAATAAAGGAAAAAAAGAGGAAAATCAAATGCAAGTGAGCGACCCGACACAATGGGGAAGCACAGTTCATTATTGCTTACATTGTGTAAGCATACCCTGCTAGTATTAGATATAGATATATATATTTTTTTTTTTACACCGTTTCTGTAATGTTATTCATCAACTCAGAACAAACTCAAAATGTCCTTTATCCACATGGAGAATGTCCCATTAGGTTACAACTTTGCGCGAGTCGAAGCTATCTTGGGATCCTGTAAGTTAATAGCTGCAGCATGAACACTATGGCAGAATGTGAAGCAGCCAAACCAGCGAAGGTGTCAGTCACATCAGCGTCTCCTAAAAGTAAACATCCCAGCACCTAATATTAGCTGAAAGTAAATCTCTGAAACCTGCCACGGTTAACCAGAGATCGGGTCCCATATTCTCACGCAACCCTTTGGCTTGGCGAAGAATCCTGCGTTGATGTCATTGGGGATGAAGCGGGGAAGGGTGAAGTCATTGCTGGCTATGAAATAAACACAAATCCAGACTAAGTGATTTTAGCAGGCAGGTGGTTGAAAGCTACGAAGAACAATAATGCCTTCTTCGTGAGTGCAATACAAGAGCTTTTGTAAAAACCATCAGGAGCAAAACATCTGAGTTTGTCACAACAAAGGCTTTTCAAACCCTGGTTTGTATTTGATTAATTATTCGATACGAAGGGGGAAAAATGGATGGGATCGATTTGGCTAATATACCTGACGTTCAAATTTGTAAACAAAGAACCAGGTGTTCCACTCGTTTATAGTCTCCAAATAGAGTTTTTTTCATTCTCTTTGAGTGTACAGGAGAGTTTTGGAAGTTCAATATGTCCCTGTTTCACTTTATTTGTTTATTAACATATTGTCATAATGGCCGACATTTCTGTGCATACCCAGAAGGATTGACTTTAAAAGTTATCATTCCCTGGAGGTATGGTGGTGAGTTGATATACTGTACGTCAATGACCTTCATTCGTGCATGACTTCAGAATACCCGTCGCCCCTCCTCTTTGTATCACATGGTCGTCATGTGATCGAAGGAATGAGATAAGAAATGGTCCCTTACAAATTCTCATCAGGTTCCCAACAGATCTCTTGAAAATTATTGGATATTTTATGATGGTTGTTTCAACTCCACATGACCCTGTTGTTCCACTGCAATATGTCAGGTATTGATTGATGAAGCTCTGAAGGACATTTATTGGTGTTTATGTTGTCGGATTTCTTCACCCACAGTGGTGTTTCTCCTGTGGTTGTTCAAGCCCGTTTCCTTCACCCAATAATTATCTTTGTTTGCACCTTGTGAATTAATTGAGCATAACCGGCACCTTCAGAATCCAAAATTGGTAATGTACAAGATGGATCGCTGGTAAAGTCCTGGTTCGACTAGTTGGTTCGCTCGGAAGGTTTTCAAATCCCAATGAGAAACGTCTCTGGTTAATATTCTTCATCGTTTCCATGTCATGCATTGTATCCTGGAGGGATCCATTCGTTTCTATCGTAGGTCGTAATCGGTTTCGCAGGTGTTTTTGGATATCTTGAAATTTCTTCCGCAGTCGTCAAACAAAAGTCCGATTTGTGCGGATCTTGCATTCTTCGGTGCTTCATATTGAAGGAGGGAGACTCCTTGGTAGTTACCATAGAACATCTTCAAGCTTGTGCAAAGCTTCAATAGTTAAGTATTCTTCACTAATGATGGTACAAAAATTTTTTCACCTTTCCTGTACTTGCCTTTGAACAGCAATTCTTGAAAAACCTCAATCGGCACTGGTTAATCATCAGCTTGTAGACTTTGGACATCTTTTGCACATAAAATCAATCGTCAGAGATTCCTCTCATCCGTCAGGAAAGTTATATCTTGTCACGTCTGAGCCCCATCTTGGTTATGTTGTGCTGATACTCCAGGCGTTACCTGTTTTCTTCTCATGTTGGACATCGCAAACTTTTGGTAAGACACTCCTTCAAGCAGTAGATAAATATTAGTGTTTAAAACAAGACTAGACTTGTTGTGAAATGCATAAATAAGTTTCTTCTTTTCATTGGGAGTTTCATTTCTGGTTTGGCGTTGCCTTCCATGGAACACACATCTGTCAGTTTTCATGAGTCTAGTACTTCTGGGCTCAACATGAACTATCTTCATTCAGCTTAAGGCTTCGTGTTGCCATCATTGAACGTTTTATTCCCAGCTGTATGAGTGTGCAATAATTAATCAGTGACAATGGTGTAAACAGGAGTGGAGTCTCATGCTCAGCCTATCATTCTCCACTGCTATCATGCAAGTTGGACAATCACTGAGGGATCTAACGCCATTGATGTGCTGGTTGATAAGGAAATATCACGAGACCTCAGGGTGATGTAATATTGCTCAAAAGTCCTTAATTGAAGGGTTAATGCTTCCACGTTTTCAATTTGCATATGGTCCACAAAATGTGGC
Source organism: Eptatretus burgeri (assembly GCF_056783735.1). NCBI lineage: Eukaryota > Metazoa > Chordata > Myxini > Myxiniformes > Myxinidae > Eptatretus > Eptatretus burgeri. The sequence continues at coordinate 28,288,252 of NC_140975.1, read as the reverse complement.
TAAAAGTCTGTTGTGTGTGTGTGTGTGTGTGTGTGTGTGTGTGTGTGTGTGTGTGTGTGTGTGTGTGTGTGTGTGTGTGTGTGTGTGTGTGTGTGTGTGTGTGTGTTTCGTCAAATTTTCAACCACCTTTTATGATGAGAATATGGAGAAGACTAGTAATTGGGTCAAAATCTCAGAGGGCAAAGTCACACTTGGTACAAATGGACCTTACTACCCTGGCTGTCACGCAGCACGAGACGGCTCGATTTTGGAATGGCTTCCTTGTTTATTTATTTACTGTTTGAGCTTTTGTCAAATTTTCAACAAATCTTTATTATGAGAATATGGAGAACACTAATTAATAAATTTAACATTTTTTTTTTTAGCTGTTGTTTTCGTCAAGTTTACTTTGCGTTCAAAGCAGACGCAGACGGACTTTGCATTTTGCGATGATTTCTAGTTAGCTCAACAATAACTTAGTTCAGGGGAACTTATGGGATGGCGCGTCGTCCGTCCGTCTGTAAACGCTTGCCACTTCTCTGAAACTACACACACGATTTTGATAAAACTTCATCACAACTTTCATCACCCAGAATGTACCAAAGTTTGTCCACACCATTAAAATAAATTGGGGTCAAAGGATGTTCACGGGGGGGGGGGGGGTTACCTCCAAAATGTGTATTTGCTTTCTTCTCCGAAACCACACACACAATTTTGATGAAACTTAACCACAACCTTCATCACCCATGATATACCAATTTTGTACATGCTACTTAAAAACAAATTGAGGTCTAAAGGGGTTTACAAGGGGGAGGGGGGAGTGGGGATGCCCCCCCCCCCAAAATAGGTATTTGCTTTTCCTCCAGAAACTACACACACAATTCAATGAAACTTGACCACAGCCTTCATCACCCGTGATGTACCAAAGTTTATTCATAACATTAAAATAAATCAGGCTCTGGCTTGAAGTAGGGAGGGGATTTATGACTTAGGGTTGGGAGGGGGGGTGACAACTTTGGGTTGGGGGGGGAGCAAAGATGGCACAAAGTTGGGAGGGGAGGTTGAGGTTTTGAGGGGGAAAGGGATTGAAGACTTTTGGTGAGGAAGGAGCGGGGGTGGTGAGGAGTTGTGGTGGGGGGATTGATGGCTTCGGGTTGTGAGGGGGAGGGGGAGGATTTGGGGTTGGGGGGGGGGAAGAGTTGAGGACTTAGAATTTCCACAGTCCTCTGCCAGTATGCAAATATCTTCTCAGCTATCCTCCTGTCACATATACACGCACACACGCACACACGCACACACGCACACACGCACACACACACGCACACACACGCACACGGGCTGCGGCTCGAGTCCGGTATTGTAAGAGCCAATATGGCAGCAAAAGGAGACCTCAGTGACTTTGAACAATTGTTTCTGCACGTTTATCAGACGTTTCAGTGACAAAGGCTGTGGGAATTGCTCACGTGTCACAAGGAACTGTCTCAATGATGATGTCAGCCTGAGAAAAAGAAGGAAAGACATCATCATTAAATAAAAATAAAAAATGACCGTTTTTACACCCATTTTTCCCTGCTGTGCAGGGGTTTGGCTTTTTTTGTGAGGCAATGTTTTATGGCCGGATGCCCTTCCTGACGCCAACCCTGGTCGCCTCTTACGACACACAGGGATATGGTACACCTATTCTAACCGGGGCATACACCGGAACCAGTACACTGGTACTCATTTCGCCGACCTCGGAAGGATGACAGGCTGAGTCAACCCCCTGGTGTTAATTCAGCAGCCAACGGGGCTTGAACTCAGGACACTGGGATCCCAAGCCGCCACCCTAACCACTAAGCCAACACCAGGCTTAAAGACATCATCATTGAAGAGCAAATTACTCGACAAGTGGTGATGCACGGGCATTAGTCCGAACTGTGCGCTGAAATAGGAGAGCAATGGCAGACAAACTGCACACAGAGTTCAATGTGGGTTGTGAGCATCCTGCATCATTGAAAAAGGTGGGAAGGGAACTTCATCGGGCGGGATACCATAGCTGGGTTGCTATGTACAAGCCACTCATAACACATGGCAATGCCCATTTGCGGGTCCACTAGTGGAAGGAGCAGAGGCAATGGACTGCCGAGCAGTGGAGGAATGTGATATGGTCTGATGAGTCATCCTTCATCATGTTCTCGATGAATGGACGTGTGCACGTGTGGTGACAGCTCTGGGAGCTCGACAGCCCAAAATGCCTGGTTCCAACAGTAAAAGGTTCTGGTGGTTCCATAAGGGGGTGGGACACATTATTTTTTGCATGGCCTGGGTCCACTCATTCTATTAGACGGCAGGGTTGATTTTGAGTGATAATTTGCATCTCATTATGCAGAATTTATTCCCTGTTGGGAGGGGTGTCTTTCAAGATGACAATGCTCCAGTCTACAAGGCACGTGTTGTCACCGGGTGGTTTGAGGAGCATGAGGATGAAGTTACCCATCTTCCCTGGTCCTCCCATTTGCAGGATCTCAATCACATGGAGCATTTGTGGGAATGTCTGGAGAAGCGCCTGAGATGGTGGTTTCTGCCTCCATCAAACCAACATTAATCGGAGAACTTCCTTGTAGAACAATAGTGTCACATTCCTCCAGAACCCTTCCAGATCCTTGTTGACTCCATGCCACTGTATCCATGCCATTCTGTATGCACATCGTAGCCCAACACGCTACTAAGTGACATTCTGTGGGTGTTTCCATTTTTTTGGTCCACTACCTGGATATAAATAAGAACCTCTTGCAGAAGTCAGAGGCACAGTAAGAAAAAGAGAACTTAAAGTTTTACAACTTGCCTGTGAGTAAGCTTCTCATTCACTGGTGGTTTTTCAATTGTCGACTGTCCCTCTCCTGGCTTTACTCGACCTGCACTCTGTGCCCTCCACTAATTCCCAGTCCCCCACGGTTGCACATGATTTTCAATAAACTCGCACCGAAGTTACCTTCCCAAAGCCCAAGCCTGCTGCTAACCTCCATTAATTCATCCCACTCATTTATCCTCTGTGGAACTGGAGCTCTGAACATATTCTCGGTGCTGTAGCTCCCAGCATGTTCTCAGTCCTATTGCTGTCAACATGTCCTCAAGTCATGTAGTTACCACCACATTCTTGGTCCTGGAGTTTCCAGTGTGTTCTCAGTCCCGGAGTTCTCAGCAGGTTCTCGGTCAAGCAGTTCCCAGCGGATTCTCGGTCAAGGAGTTCCCAGCAGTTTATCAGTCCCATAGTTCCCAGTGTGTTCTCAGTCTGGGAGTTCACAGCACATTCACGTTCCCAGATTCCGCAGCACATTCACGGTACTGTATATGTGCAGCGTTATCATGGTCCCGGAGTCTGCAGCGCGTTCTCAGTTCTGTAGCTTCGCGCTGTGTGGGTGAGACTGCAGCCCTCTGGCATATTTAATGTTGTCCTGGTGATATTCACATTGAATCAGCATGCTTACATATTTGTATTAGTTTAGTTGGTAATGCATTTTGCGTGGAGTTTACAAATGAATTTTGATATCCTGGACAAACCTTAATTTATCATTTTGTTCATGTCCACAAGTTTCCTTCCTACAGTAACAAGACTTTGTTTGAAACTGCCTTAGGATTCCAATGGCACCTCCCCTTTGGGAATGTATAAATCATTTGATCTAGTTTGTGCAATTAAACCTCCCAGGGCATCCACGATTATGGTAAAAACGTTGCAATTAAAAAAAACTTATTGCAGAAAAGAGATGCTCATTAATATTAATAATATTAATGAATACTGCAATAATAATGGGGTTTTTTTAAAAAAAAAATTGTACAATGTTATTGACAAATGGGGAAGGTTAATGAGGATTTCATTCAAGCGATAGCATTGTGAGTTTGTGCGTTGAAGCAGATAATCACTCGTAATACTCTATAGGATAGATACTTCCAGAGAGTTGCCAAAATCCATTTTTTCACAAACAGATAAGCACGTGCCTTCTTTAGGGGGAAACAAAGCTTTCTCAGTATTATGAATGCCAGGGAATGCTCAGATCAGAATGTGAGCCTTTGTATGCAGTACAGGATGGGTATGGGGGCAGGCAACACATTGGATCGAAACTCGACAAAAGGGAGTGTGGATGCCATAAATCGCAAACAGGATGGCTCAAATTGGACCGAGTTGTGGAGCTTCGCGGTGGGGGTCGGAAGAAGCAAAATATGGATAACTGCTCTGTAAATGCAGCTCTCGAGGTCTTCAGCAATGCTGTGCTTGTTTAGATTGGACTCGATGAATGAATAAGTAAACCACAGAAATGTTTTTGACTGTAATGCTCTTCATGACATTTCATTGATGGTAGCTCATCTCCTGAATTTTGTTTTCAACTTCCGCTCGACTTTCAGTACTTAGCTGGGTTTTGAGCTGAGAGCAACTGGTGTCTTTAAAAATGCTGAAACTAATCTATGTTTTTTTTTTTTTTTCAGGTGGCATTCCTTTTGAAGAACATTCACCCAGAATGAGCAGATCTAGTGTTCGCTGGGCCAATACTGATGTCCTTCCTGCAGCTGTTTATTGTGAAGATCACACACGGAATGAATCACCTGAGGGCAGAAATGGTATCAAGTGTGCGGCACCGGTGTTTCCACAAGCAGATGTTAGCTTCACAGACGTGCACCCTCAAGCTGGCATGGGTCTGCCAACCAAAGGACTGCAGAGTGATTCAAGAATTGTTTTCATGCAGGAAAATAACAATAATGCTGTTCCTGGAGACAAGATAGAACATCACAGTGAACTCTCTCAGGTGAAAAGCAACTCATCTCCCAATGCTCACAGCATCGAATTATCTAATGGACAGGGATTGAACAGAAGCCTTTGTAAAGACCATGAGGAAGGCATTCCAGATATTGTCCACTCAACATTTGACAGCAGGGGCCTGAGAAGAGACGGCGAGTTTGAAAGAAAGGAGGGCAATGTTGAAACAATTGCCATATCTCCACTGTCATCACCATCCCTCAACCATTCCCTTTCCAGTCTTGGTCCTGGGAAGTTGATTGATGGGAAAGGGGGTCCCAGGTCGGTCGAGCTGTTCGGCTACGTGGGTATTGATGCTGCATTAGAACAGCTGCAGAGGAAAGCGATGAAGGAAGGTCTGGAGTTCAATATCATGATTGTTGGTAGGTCCTGCTTTCCCTGGAATATTGGGATTTTGGGATTATTGGAGAATAATGCTATTTATTCAGAAAAATTGAAAACAACAGATGGTTGTGAAATTCATTGGATTCGTGTGTGTGTGTGTGTGTGTGTGTGTGTGTGTGTGTGTGTGTGTGTGTGTGTGTGTGTGTGTGTGTGTGTGTGTGTGTGTGTGTGTGTGTGTGTAACACACACATCCATATACATATACATGTGATTTTGATACAGGGACTCAGGAAAAGTACATGTGTTAATGTCTTTGACTAGACTTGGTGGTGTAATGGTGAGAGCACCACTCTTTAGTATGAGAGGTCTGTGGTTTGAACCCCAGCCTCGTCAAACCAAAAACTTTAAAATGGCATGTGCTACGTCCTACGTCCTTGCTTGACACTCCACATTTAAAAGGACAGAGTATGGACAAACAACCAGAGGTTTACAACCATTTCACAGACTTGATGTGCCTAATGGCTTCCTCTTGCATTGAAGTTCCTTATAAGGGAGCTCACAAAATATTACAACTTACTATCAATGTTTTCCTTTTCATTTGAACACTCAATTTAATTTGTCTGGCTTTTTTTTCCATATCTTCCTTGTGTTGATGTCTTTCGGAACACACACCATGAATCAATGCATTTGTAGTTACACTGCAGTAGAACCAGAACAAATTTCAACATAATTTTCAAAATTTCTGCTTGCATCCCGGAGGAAAAAAAAAATGACAGTAGGTGTCGTCCAGGATGGGCACTTTCAAATGAATTTGGAATGTATTTCAGTCTTGCTCAAGGAACCGTCTTCGCTGTTATAATAAGCAACAAGCTGCAATTATTTATTTCATTTTTATATTACTCCTTAGCTGTAATTTGAATGAAATTCATCTGAAATGTAATTCCTCTTAATACGTTTGAATCCCGACCCGGCGATGATCTGTCACCATGGTGTGTTTCGCATGCCGGGTGAGGCATCGGAAGTGTGTGCCATCCGTGGGATGGATGTTAATCTGGAGGACCCATCTCCCGAGCGCTGGTCATTGGTGGATGTTGAGATCCCATGGTGATTTTAGCGAAGAGTAGATGAGATATCCTCGATTCCAGAAAGACTTGGGTGATATTCACTCCCTGCAGCCGACGCCACAAGGAGGAATCAATTGGGCTGTAGAACAATGAGAAGGAGAAGAAGATACCTGATGGTATTTCGTGTTGAGGAGCAACATATTCCAGTAAAGTACTCGAACGGCACTTTGTAAAGTGCACACCCCTCCCAGGCTGAACAGTTTACGTTTTGTATCCTACTGAGAGGCCAGATCGGAATCCGGACCTGAACCAAAATCCAATATTCTTGTTCTTGTCACATAACCAACTCATCCACCAAGTTTTGTCAAAACCCCTCCATTACTTTTTGAAACACTGTATCATGCTTTCTTTATATCATTTTTGGCCCCAACTCTCAATGGTGAAGTATCATTTAAAAAGGGTGGTGATAGGGTGATGCATAAGACTCCTTCAATAGCGCTATACTTCCAGAATTTTTTAAACGATCTTTAACATCATTATTTTATTATAATTGAAGTACAGAAGGTATTTAAACACTGTGCTGGTATCGTGTTCTATGAACTCTCCAGAATTAAAAAAATTCTCGGATCTGGATCTTCACCAAATTCAAATCAATTTGTTCTTGGCGCACACCCAACCTGACCAGTAAGTTTCGTCCAAATCTGTGCATGACTTTTTGAAATACCCTGCTATACATCATTTTGGCCCTATCTCTCAATGGAAAAGAATCACTTAAAAATTCTCGTATCCAGATCCGGATCTTCAGAAAAGTCTAAAAAAAATTCATCCTTGTCACACACCCAACCTGTCCACCAAATTTTGTTTGAATCTGTCCACAACGTTTTGAGATATCCTGCTTACAGACAGGCAGACAAACAAAAGGACAGCGGTGAAAACATAACCTCCATCCACCTTCAGTGGCAGAGATAATTAATTACTCCAAATCAATTACTGTACTCCAAGTCATTCCAATTACTAATCTTTTAGTTCTTATTATAGATGAGAACTAATTTCAATTGTATGTCATGTTTCCACTTTTGAATTGTAATTGGTCGAAAATGTTTTCCTTGAAAATGTGATAAGAGGAAAAACCATTATTTAGAATGAAAAATAGGACCACTGGACCTGGAGCTTATCTGGTCCCTGGCTTAATGTTGAAACCCAAATTTGGTAGCATTCTGATTAGTGGGTTTGAAGAGGAATGTTTTTGAAGGAATTTACATGATTTTTTCCCCCAAAATTTACTCAGTCAGCCATTTTGACACACTTCTGGTCACTTGATCAGCATGACCTCCACAATGTAACATCACATCCCTGTTCTAATGTTGTAACCAAAATTTGGTAGCATTCTGAGTGGTGGGTCAGGAGAAGAAGATTTTTTTCAAGGAATTAATGCGATTTTCCCAAAAGTTGATTAAGTCGGCCATTTTGACACTTCCTATCAGATGATAAGCATGTCCTCCGCAATTTAGTATCCCAAACCTGGCCGAATGTTGTACCCAAATTTGGTAACATTCTCACTGGTGGGTCTGGAGAAGAAGATTTTTGAAGGAATTTACACGATTTTCCCCAAAATTGATTAAGCTGACCATTTTGACAAACTTCTGGTCATGTGATCGGCATGACCTTTGCAATTTACTTTCCCTACACTGGCCGAATGTTGTATCCCAATTTGGTAGCATTCTGACTGGTGGGTCCAGAGAAGAAGATTTTTGAAGAAATTTACTGTCGGCCATTTTGACCTACTTAGTCAAGTGACCAGAACGAGCTTTGCAATCCCTGTTACCAGTCAGGAGAGGAACAATGCTGCCAAATTTCAGCTGGATCGGCCCAGCAGTTTGGCTAAAGTTGAAATAGGAGACGGACAGACAGACAGATGACAATACCTTTTCTGGAATTTAAATTCCACATCAGCTAAAACTCACAAGGACCCATTCAATTGATGATGATGATGATTCAATATTGTGGCTGATTAAGCCAGCTGTGAAGCAGGCGAAATGTGGCCTGAGACTGGGACTGCTCTCACTTTTTTGCTCAAATTGGCAGAGTCGATCTAGTTTTTTACTTTTGGTTTGAAGCGCCTTCTTCTTCTTTAAAAAAAAAATATATATATATATATAAATTATATATGTAGCGCCCTAAGCCTTAAAATAAGAAATTATTTATTAAAGCCTGACATTTGAAGAACAAGCCAGTTCTCTACCTCGGCGGTGTTGAGAGTGGTGTGCTGGTAACAACACGTAAACTTCCATTAGGTATGGTTCTGTGCGGTGGATGGGTCCAACTCCATGTCCCAGCAAGAACACCTTTGATTTACTTCTTTATTCTACCACTGTTTGCTATCTTTTACCAATATGAATCCTGAACTGCATATCTTCCAACATATACATATTTATATATGTTTGACATTAAAAGACCTCCTCACCATCCTCAAGATGGTGAAGAGGTAGTGCATTCACCTTTGAGCTGGCTAGTCTGGGTTAGATTATCAATCCAAGTTAAAACTGTCAGATTGTTGCTTCACGGAACAAGGTGTTGCATCACAAAGTGTGCCATCCTTCGGATGGACATCAAGCCGATTGTCCCTCCTGTTTAGCGTTAACCGGTGGATGAGAAAGATCCCATGATGTCCTTTGCGAAGAGTAGGTGAGTTATCCTTGGCACCCTGAACAAATTCAAAATTCCTGCCCTGATGGACTGCTGCGAGGGCAACGGCAAACTATCCAGCATAACCTTGGCTAAAAAGCTACTTCAACAGCATCGACACTCTGTAAAGGAATATGGTACATCTTATCTCATCTCATATATTGTGTGGTTCATCAGCATTTAAAAAGCACATTATGGGGTTGACAGTGATATTGTAAATTTGGCATTATTTATGAAATATCATCCTTTGTAACCAAGCTCAGTTGCATAATGGTTGTCGAGTACCCGCTCGTAGACTGGGCGGTGGTCGTGGGTTCAACTGCAGGCCACATCATAACATAACGCAGGCTTTATAAAGAGAAATTGGTATGTGCTGCTTCCTTGCTTGATGCTCAGCATTTAACAGAACATGGACAAAACAATGCTGCGAAGGCAATGGCAAACCACCTAATGCAACCCTTGCCAAGAAACTGCCTCTGAAGCACCGACGCTCTGTGAAAAGTATGGTACAGGTTTTCTGTTGATCATCCTTGGAATAAAGAATGATCCCCCTGTGATAATGTGTGAGGCACAATGTGCCTGTTATGGATTTGTCAGGAAGGTGGATTTGTCTCATCATGCTGGGTGGTTGTAAATTACAACCACAAAGTGAGGCTAAAAAGCTGTTTTTCTTGTTCCATTTCCCACTCCTTTAGTACTTTGCCTTTTCCATTGTTTATGTACGTTGTCTTTAGTAAGATCAAAGGCTATGGTGAATTCCAGATTTTTCTACATTCTAGTGAAAGATCCATATCATTGTCCTATGGTTATGATGTTTATCTTCACATTTACAGCTATTTTGTATTTGAATTATTATTGTGGGCTGACACGGTGGCCCCAAAATAGGTCTTTGCTCTCTTCTCCGAAACTACACACACAACTTTGATGAAACTCGACCACAACCTCCATCACCCGTGATGGACCAACGTTTGTTCATGGCATAAATAAATAAAAATCAGGGTCTATTAAAGGGGGTTTGCGGGGTATTTGAGTGACTGTTGCACCTGATCCAGGTGAGCTTCAGGACGCATGGTCCTATTTTAATTGCATTATTATAAATGAGTGAACTGGACAAAGTTTTTTAAAAGTACTATATCAACGATTAATGATCTGATTATAACACATGAATACTTGTTCCTCTTAATGAATCTTAATTGTTAAAATTTGCAGTGTAATGATGTTTACAATTGTACCGAACCAGTGTCCATCTTTTAACCCTTCATTATATCTCACCTATGATGTCATCACGTGTGTCACATGCATGATGTAGGACAAAGTGGCTTGGGAAAATCCACTCTCATGAACACGCTGTTCAAAGGACAGGTTAGCTGCAAATCGAGCATTCCCCCGAGACCGTCGGAACCAAAGAAGACGCTCGAGATCCAGACAGTAAGTCATGGTAAGTACCCCTCCCGGTGGACCGCTCTCAAAGTTTCTCCTCTCAAGTGCTGCGAATCGGTGTGGGTGGCTAATGGCATGACCTCACGGTACCAACCAGGACAAAATTATTTGCTCACTTTTTGTTTTGACACATTCGTCGCTCATTTTGCTTTCAGAAGTCTGCAGCGAAGAAATGTTTATTATATGATCAGCACACAGTGTCCAACTGAGTTCTGTGTAAAAAAAATTTCCTGCCACTGTCTGGCTTTCCAATTCACAAAATAACTTCCTGTCAAACAGATCTCACCAAATGCCATTTGCTGATAATGCTTTCAATGCAAAAAGGGATCCATTGTGACAGTGAGATGACACAAAGACAATCACGAGAGCAGTTTCCCAAGCACCCTTTTGCGGATGATGTCCTCAACGGAAGAGGAACATGGTCGTGGTATATGGGCTTTGGCAATGAGGTTCACCAATGATGAACCGGATCATGCGAATACAAACACAGTACGCTTTCTAAATGTGCGAAAGCAGTTTGTCTTCAGCACACTACGTGCTCATTCGTCTGCGCTCCATTCATGGCTTGATTTATGATGGGATCGTTTCTCCCTAATGCTCTCTGCAGCTGTCCTTCGCCCACCGGGGTGTAGGCCCCTTAAGGGATTTGCTTGTGTTGCGGCACTGGTTCTTAACCGTGAAGACTTGGTTTTGCGTTTAATGACAAGCACCGCAATTAAAGCACGATTTTCAGGACTCGCGGGGGTTAATTGGAAAGAGTGGTCACAATGTTTGTGACATATTTGGCAGTAAATCTGTAGACAAGGGAAGGGTTAGCCTGGATATATATATATATATATATATATATATATATATATATATATATATATATATATATATATATATGTATATGTATATATATATATATATATATATATATATATATATATATATATATATATATATATATATATATCCAGGATGGCCTGAAGGTATGCACACTCACCTCAAAACTGTCTAGCCTGGGTTAGAATCCTGGCCTAGCTGGAAACAGTCATCCCGGAGTTTCACAGGCATGGTGATTCATCAATGTGTGTGCCGTACCTCGATTGGACGTTGAACTAGGTGTCCAGTCTGCCAGCATTAGTTGTTGGACATTAAAGATTCCAAAGTGTCCTTCACAAAGAGTGGGTGAACTATCACTTGTACGCTGAACAAATTACAAATTCCTGCCCTAACTAGTGCTGGGAAGGCAATTGCAAACTGCCCAGTATAACCTTTGCCAAGAAATTGCTTTGGCTGCATCAACGCTTTGTAACAAGAGTATGGTACATCATTTGTTCCTGTCGTTGTTGCCTCGTATGCAGCCTATGGGTGCTGGTTGCATCTTTTTCTGGAAGTGCAGCTCTGCCGCTGTTGCAACACCCATTACCAGTAGGCTGGTACTCATTTTGCCAACTTCGGAAGGATGACAGTCTGAGTCAAGCCACCTGGTGTTATTTCAGTGGCACAACAGGACTCAAACTTCAAGACCCTAAGATCTTAAGCCAGCCACCTAAACTGTCAAGCCAACAGCAACCTCGTTCCTGTCGTGAAAATGGCACATTAATTTCATCACCTGTGTGCAGTGTGACACTGCTGTACATTAGGAGTACCTTATAGCATTGTAGAGCATTTATCACAAGTGCTGATGAAAAGCACAAACACCTTAAGTGCATAAATAAAACCCAGCAAGTTGTGAAAGGGTTAAGCTCTAAGTATAAGTTTGCTGATGAAGAAGAAAGTGGCGACAAAGTGTCCAACTGCCAAACAGTACACATTGATCAGTATGGAAAGCCGTTTTGCGAGCTGGAGGTCCCACCATACGTGCCCCACCCCATCTTTTCTCATGGTTCATCGTACGAGTTCTCTCATGGGTTCGGTTCCTTACAACCAGCCGTGTTGTGGCTTGTCGGGGTTTTCCTTTCGGCAAGAAAGACCAATTGACATCTCGGGGCGTTTCTGTGCATGATCGAGATTATTTGAGTCGGCTTGTTATCCACACTGATATTGTTCGTATTGTGTTGTGATGCTTTGCCAAAATGGTGCTGTGCCTAGGTGGAACTGATGCCCTGTTGTGCAAGTTGCTGTGTGCTCTGTTTCCGGTTCTAAAGATAATTTTTGCATTGAAGACAAATTTATTTTTGAGTGTGTGCCGTCACGTAAATTCATCCAACAGGACGGGGCAGAGGGCAGCGCACTTACCTCTGATCTGTCTAGCCTTGGTTAGAATCCTGACCTTCACAAGCAGGGTGATACATCAATGTATGTGCCATACTTCATGCCTGGTGTTGGCTTAATGGCTGGAGTGGTGGGCTTGGGATCCTAGAGTCCTGAGTTCAAATCCCACTTTGCTGTTGAATTAATACCAGGTGGAATTGACAGCCTGTCATCCTTCCAAGTTTGGCAAAATGAGTTCCAGCTTTGCTGGTATCCAGTGTTGGAGTGGCGACCCGTCCAGGATTGTGCCCAATAGCCCAGGAGACTGCTTAGGCAGCACCAACGCTCTGCACAGAGTATGGTCCCAATGGATGGATGTGCCGTTCTTCGGATTGATGTTAAATTGGGCATTCCACTTGCCAGCATTAGTTGGTGGATATTAACAATCCCATCGTGTCTTTCGTGAAGAGTAGTTGGGTTATAATCAGCACCCTCAACAAATTACGAATTCCTGCACTCTTGTTGAATGTCAGGCCTGGTCCACCAGGTGGTGAAAAACTTGGTGCAATTTTTTTTCCACTTGTCAGTCCATGAGTGAAGTAGTTGGCGAAGTTAGAGAACCAAAAGTAAATGTTAGTGGCTGTCACATAAGCCATCTTAATTTAACTTGGACATTGTCAGATGAATAGTTTTGAAACGTCAAACATACAGGTAGTGGCCAGTATGGCCTGTATGTGCCGTGGCAGAGTCCACCAGCGTCTGGAATTCTGTAGGAGGGATGCGGCACCATTCTTATACGAGAAAGTCAATCAACTCACACCTGTTTGATGGAGGTGGAAAACGTCGTTCCAGAATATTCCATAAATGCTTGATTGGGTTCGGATCTCGTGACTGAGAAGGGAATGACATATGGATAACATCAATGTCATGCTCATCAAAGCATTTGGTGACCACACGTGCTCTATGGATGGAGGCATTGGGGGGCGTCCACAGCCGTTGCACAAAAATTGCTGCCATCTGTCGGATGGGACATGCTAAGGTGGGGACCCTTCCACTATCATTGCTTGCCAGTGGACATTTTGACTCATCAAAGGTGTCTTTCACAAAAAAGTAGGCCACTGTGCCAGCACAGTCTAGTGGTGGCAGATGCCATCTCAACTTACCACGATACGGTATTACGCACTATACAACAGTTCCACCATCATCCTTCAGTGGACCTGATCAGCCTAAAAATGATACACACATACACACACGATCATAAATTTGTGTTGTGCATACCTTAATTACACAAAATGGCAGAAATTTTGACCCCCCCCCCCCACCACTCCTTCCCTGGTTCCATGTTCCCCATCCATCCTCCTCACTCTTTACCTTTCCTTCTCCAAAATATCCTTCCTTTTCTCAGAACTCTTTTTCTGATTAAACACCCTCATCCAAACTTCCACTGCATGGTGTATTACGACAATGTGGCGTGACAGGCAGCATCACCAACCAGGAAAACCTTGTCTGCCCTCAAGGGTCAGGTCCGACGTTTTGGCCACCAAGTGACCTCCAACAGAGACTATCATTTGGTGACCGAAACATCAAACCCCTTCCTGGTTAGTGGTGCTGGCATCCAACAAATATTTTGAATATGATATGGTTCCAAACTAAATAATGTGAGCTACACTCCAACAAAATTAATATACAGCTTTTAAAAAAGATGCAATTTTCTACTCGTCTCATTAGTAATTAATGTACCCACAAAGTCAAATACAAGAAGCACTTTTTTAAATTAATTTATTTTTTTAATACCATGTCGAGGCTCGTGTAAGAGATAAACAATTAGCACTTCGACCTTTGCCAGTTTTGTGAAGTCAGGAATTTGTTCTTTATTACTGCCGAATCTCCATGTCGGCCTCAGGGCATGCAGTCGGTGCTGTGCTCCCATTGGCCATACATTTGTGACGTAATGATGCACCATGAGGATATTATATGAATCAAAGTTATTCAAAATTAATCAGATGTTTACAAAGTTGTGATTTTAATGATAAATCCAAAAACACGATTTGTGAAACGTTCATTCCCTTCTTCTTTTTTTTCTTTTCCTTCAAGTGATTGAGGAACGAGGTGTCAGGATGAAACTCACCGTCATAGACACTCCGGGATTTGGAGACCAAATTGACAACGGTGGCTGGTGAGAAGAGGACATCTGTAATTCAGCCTTAACTTTGTCTCTGATAGCAACACATAGACAAAGGTAAACATGCAAAAAATAAATCAACTTCAAGGTAAATGGACCCACCCTTTTCCTTCGTAGTTGGGAGCCAATTATACGCTACATCGGGGAGCAGTATGAGAGGTACCTTCTGGAGGAGATGCAGGTCAAACGGAAGAGACGCATACCAGACTCACGAGTCCACTGCTGTGTCTACTGCATCCCATCCACAGGACATACGTAAGCTTGTTTTGATTATAATCAGGCCGGAGTAGGAAAAATACAGCAATTCTTTGTGGAGAGTGACAAGGTCAGATTTCATTATATGTATGTATGTATATATATATATATATATATATATATATATATATATATATATATATATATATATATATATATATATATATATATATATATATATATACAGTATCATATGAATGCATCCACACATCCAGGTCCTCAGACAGTTATTTCCTTAAATTCATGTCCAGATTAGCCCCATCCCCATGTCTAATGGGATCTTAAATGTGATGTGTTGAGAAGGGTGAAGGATAGATCCCCTCTCTTATGGGAAGCTTTTTTTTCTTTACGACAGACACGTTTACACACATTTCTTTCACGAGCTCTGAAGCCCGCCCTCGTTTTTCCTCAGCAACATTCTTTGGCGAGCTCCGATGCCCGCCTTTTTTGAGAGCGCACGTGTCGTCATGGTAACCGTGCCCCAGTGGGGCGG
>NC_140975.1:28185363-28265363 GCF_056783735.1 Eptatretus burgeri | reverse complement strand
ATATATATGTGAGATATATATATATATATATATATATATATATATATATATATATATATATATATATATATATATATATATATATATATATATATATATTATGTCTACTCAGGAAGATTATTCTCCAACATCCATTTTCTTCATTGGGTATCAGAGGAATATTATCTCTAACACTGGCTCCAATTCCCACCACAGGCTCAGGCCGTTGGATGTGGCCTGCTTGCGCCGACTGAGTGCTGTCGTCAACGTGGTACCTGTAATGGCCAAAGCAGACTCCCTAACTCTAGAGGAGCGCACTGCCTTTCGTACGCGGGTAGGTGGTCAATGGAACAGTTGATTGTGTTGACACGTCATTGCAAAAAGACCTTAAATTTTATGGCCATTGTAAATCTAATGCAATCACCACCTCAAAATGCATGGTGTAAACCTGACACCTTCGTCTTTCCTAATTTTTTCAGATCCAAGCTGATTTGGTAGCAAACAACATCGATGTTTACCCACAGCACATATTTGATGAGAGTGAAGAGGAAAGAATTGCGAACAATGTCATACGGGTATGCCCGATTGTAGCCTGTTAATAGACTTTGCATAAATGTGTTTAAATCGGAGTTTTGTGAATAGTTATTTCACTTTTTGTGCAGGAAAACCATTTTGGTGCAGCATTTTGTGAACAGGCCTCTGGTAGTTTGTACATGTTGCTGCGTTTGAGCCTGGGGAGTAACTGCTGATATCTATCTATCCAGGTTCTTCCGGACATCTTTGTTGATCAGGATATCGCAAAAAGTTGTGGATGGATTCGGCGGAAATCTGGTGGACATGTTGGGTGTATGACAAGGAAGATATTATGAGATTTTGGTGAAGATCCAGAACCAGATACTATAATTTTTTAAGTGATTGTTCACCATTGAGAAGTGGGACCAAAAACGATTTTTAACATGTCTTAAAAAGTTGTGCATGAAGGCCCTGTGTTACACCTTGACGATTTAGCCAGCGTATGCCGACGTATGAAAAATTTGGCTAAAACGCTGGCACACGTCGAATACGTTACGGGTAAGTTTGTATACGTTAATAGCACGCTGGCATACGTCGTAGTACGCCGAGCTGTTAGACAAATTTTCCATGCTTGAAATTTTTCGACGTATGCCAGCGTATGACTCACACGTTCCGCATAACGCTGGCCATAAGTTGTCGGCACGTTACGCAATCGTTGACACACGTCGACCCGTTACTTGTAAGTTACTCATAAGTCGAAACACATCAAGGTAATAGTTAGTCTCAGTGTTCCAGACTCCCTGTTTTTTTAATTATTATTATTTTTTTCTTCGGTATGACGGTGATGTTGACACTTCGATTTCTAGTGCGGTTATAATATAATATAATTAATAGGTTGCCGCTCAACGATTTAAATCATAACCGCACTAGAAATTGAAGTGTCAACATCAGCGTCATACCGAAGAATAAAAAAACAAAAAAAACCAGGGTGTCTGGAACACTGACGCTAACCATTACCTCAACGTGTTTCGACTTATGAGTAACTTACAAGTAATGTGTGTCGACGTGTGTCAACGATCGCGTAACGTGCCTACAACTCATGGCCAGCGTATGCGGAATGTGTGTCATACGCCGAGAAATTTTCAACATGCTGACAATTTGTTGACGTATGCCAGCGTACTACGACGTATGCCAGCGTGCTCTAAACGTATACAAAACTTCCCCATAACGTATTCGACGTGTGCCAGCTTGGTTCGGCAATTTTTTCATACGTCGGCATAAACGTCAAGGTGTGACTGCGGCTTCACACTTCGATGTCTAGTGCGGTTATGATTTGAATCGTCGAGCCGCAGCCTATCAATAGCCTACGCCACGTGATCGTCGGCGATACGCTGCCGCGCTATGCATAAGTTAGACTATCATTGGGCATAGGTTGTGAACGCCAACAACACGCTCAGCATTCGTTGGTATAAGTTATCTATATGTGATTGAAACGTTCTGTGTACGTTACTAATACGTTATGCATTCGTCCAACACGTTATTATATGCCCAAAACTTAAAAAAAAAAAAAACATCAATAGTTCAGCGTACGCCAGCGTTTTACATACATTTTGATACATTGCCATACACTGGCTAAAACGTCAAGGTGTGACAGCCCCTTGAGTTACGACAAAACTATAGGTGGATGGGTTGGTTAGGTGATGAGAATAATCAAAATTGGTTTTGGTTCAGGTCCGGATCCATATCCAGCTTGTGAGATACATAACGTAAACTGTTCAGCATGGTGGAAGTGTGCGATCTACCGAGTGCTGGTCTAGTTGCAAGAGCAATTTTCTGAGACTGTGCATTAATTCTACAGGAAGAGAGAAATATGGGGCTGCCTTACATCGAAAAAATGTTCAAACTGTGTCTTCCTTACTTGGTTGTTTGCATAAAGTGTGTCTCAGAAATTAACTTATTAAAATTTCATGTCCTCGACCAATGCTGCTTCGACTCAATATAATCCCCAATGTGATTAATATTTCTAGCACGGGTGAACTATTGCACCACTGTCAGTGCAAACATGGCAATGGGGATTGAAGAAAAAAAAAGAGTAATTCACTAGAACTGCTGCTTATAATAGCGAGCAGTTATGCCAGGTACTGAACGACGCTAGTTCCAATGATGCCATCCTATGCCAATGTCTTACCACGCCACCCGTTCTAATGATGATGCGATCCTATTACGTCATTTTTTTCAAACTATATTTCTCATCGTTAGGCAATGTCAAGAAATGCCACTTATAACTGCGAGCAGTTATTTCGATGTGGACACTTACAAGACTTGGACTCACGAGGAATAAAGTTTGATAAGTCTGACGTCATTGTTCACATAGTTTGGCAGCAATATTGGATTGAAGAAAAACCTTTAATTAAAAAAAAATGTTCTTCTCTCAAACCACTTAACCCATGATGATTTAGTTACCAAACTTTTATCCCCATTTTTATTCGATGACACTTAAATTAGTTTCACCTCGATCGGTTGGGTGATTTAAGAGAGGGGATTTTTAAAGGTTTTCGATAAAATCCAATATGGCTGCCAGACTACATGACCAATTATGTTTTCATAAACAAACTTTATTTAGCATGTGCAGTCAATCATATATATATATATATATATATATATATATATATATATATATATATATATATATATATATATATATATATATATATATATATATATATATATATATATATATATATATATATATGGTTTCACATCGATCTGTTAAACGGTTTCAGAGAAGATTGTTAAAAGATTTTTTTTTTTTTTTTTTGCATACAAAGTTGAGGCTCCTGGAAGAGCTAGAACACAGAATCGATCAGGATGCAACATGATGAAAGGAACAGTAGAAAGAGAAGGGAAATTCCAACAGCAGGGCGGAGGGAGAAAATAGACGGAGATGGACAAACAAGGGATGCAGGTATCGATGATGGGTATGGGAGAATGCAAGATGTGGACCAGATGGATACAGAAGCAAATTTTTGGGAGGAAAAATCCTTTGCCGAGTTCCTACCTTGTGCCAAGAAGATATAAAAAGTGTTTACATGTTGTCATTAATCCTCCACAATGTATGTGGGGGGTTTAACGGGTGCAGAAAAGATCACGGCTTTGGATGGCGGATGGTTTGAGATGGTGGTATACAGCTGACTTGAAGCGCTGAAGGGAAGAATGAGATTGAACAGTGTGGAAGTTGGTTTCACATGTGGGAAAAAAAATTGGAACAAATGAGTGGAGGTGAGCAGTGTTTCTGTATTTTGGCAGTTTCTCTAGGAAGGGGTTGCTGGTGGACCGCATGAGTCCTGCATATACTTGTGGGTAACAAAGCACGAAGAGGGCAGAGGGCAGAGGGCACAAGAACAGAAAGGAGGCGGAAGAAGACAGAATGACCACTGAACTGTTGGCGATGGCGAAGTGATCGGCCCATAGACTCAGCTTTATTGCAAGAGATAACGGTGATATTGAAGGGTTTGGTTTCCACGTCGTGAAGCTGAGCTTTTAAGATTTGTTTTCAATCAATATGAATGACTTCCCACGTGACCTATGACATAATCGTTATCAATGTACATGCTGCAATGGTAATCGATCCTGTCTTTAAAGTTTAGCATCGATTAGTTAGCAGTTTCAGAGAATTTCTTTTAAAGATTTTACTTCAATCCAACAATGCTGTCAAACCAGGTGACCTTTGACATTTTAATTTACAAAATTTAATCCCAATAGCTAATCGATGACATGCATATAAAGTTTCGCGTCAATCAGTTGGGAGGTTTGAGAGAAGATTTTTTTTTTAAGGTTTTCACTAAAATCCAATATGGCTGCCAGACCACGAGAACGATGATGTTTTTGTTAACAAAATACACTTAGCATAGATAGTCGATCACATCTATAATGTTTCACATCAATCTGTCAAACCATATTGGAGAAGATTTCAAATGTTTTTTTTTTTTTAATGGCTACTGGACTCCGTCACTGATGACATCATCAATTTAATTGTTCAACATTCAACTTTTGCAGATCACACACAAAAAGTTTCTTATTGATCAGGTACAGAATTTTGACAAATGCAAGTGTGATGTCATAATTAGGGCACCAATAACGTCATAGTTATCAAATGGTGTTCCCTATGCCAAGTTCCTGTTAAGATGGCTGGCCTGAGACCCGAGGGTCCTGAGAATGAGCCCCAGTCAAATGATGAATTAACACCAGATGGGATTAACTCAGCCTGTCATCCTTCCGAGGTCGGCGAAATGAGTACCAGTGTACTGGGGTCAAAACCATTCAGGGAAATCCGCATCGGAGTGGTGACCCATCCAGGACTGTATTCCTTGCCAATGAAACTGTCTCGGCAGGCCTATGCGCCTTTATGGCACGAAAGGAATGGTATTATTATTACTATTATCATTATTAATATGCTGAGTTCCTACCATGTGCCAAGTGTCAATATTTTTCGCACAGCGGTTGATGAGAAGAAGAGGTCCAAAGTTTTAAATTTTTCCAATATGGCTGCCATAGCACATCATCTACGATGCCATAGTTATCAATCAAATTCTCCATGGGTAGGCGCTCCTACGTTGCTAGGTTCGTATCAATCGCTCAAGTGGCTGCGGAGAAAATAATTTTTAAAAGCAAATACACAGTAAAAACATCCGGAGGGATCACAATTATAACGAGAAAACATCTGAAAATGCAAAGCCCGTCCGCTCTGAATTCAGAATTCTTCTTCTTCCGAATGCTAAACGGTACCTTTGACCTTTTGACCAAATTCTTAATTGTTCTTCTCCATATTCTCATAATAAAGTTTTGTTGAAAATTTAATGACAAAAACTCAAATTAAAAAAAAGTTACAGCCCTAACAGACACACAGATAGACACCAAAGTGATTAGAAAACCCCGTCTCCCACTTCATGGGGAACTAGTAAAGCAATTGACAGAGTGCATACCTCCACCAGGCTGAACAGTTTATGTTACGTGTCCCTGCAATGATAGGCTAGATCTTGACCTGACCAAAATCTAATTGGCTTGTTCTTGTTACCTAACCAACTCATCCACCTATTTTTGTCATTCATCCTCTACAACTTGAAATATCATGCTACATATCATTTTTGGCCCTATCTCTCAATGGTGAAGAATCACTTGAAGTTTTAAAATCCTCGTCTCTGGATTGGGATCTTCTCCAAAGTTGAATCAATTCTTCCTTGTCACACACCTAAACTGTCCACAAAATTTCGTCCGAATCCATCAATAACCTTTTGAGATATCCTGCTCACAGACAGATATACAGGGGTGAAAACAAAACCTCCATCCACCTTTGGTGGTGGATGTAATAATCCTTACAAAAACAATAGTGGATCCTTTGGCACCTTAATTAAATGTTCGCAGAAGACTTAACAGGAGTAGTGTTGCAACACCATTATCAAACATGATTGAGGCTGCTCTGTATTGAATGGCACCGATGGCATTGCATGTATCGTTTGGTCTTTCGAAAGCCACAAGTGGCTGAAGTTTGCATAATTTCTTGCAGGTGTGCTGCAATGCTGCTGCTGCAGTGCCCCCTGTAGGCTAGAGCAGGAATTTGGAATTTGCTCAGGCTGCCGGTGATAGCTACCTTCTCTTGGACGATGCACACTGTGGGGATTTTTAACGTCCACCAACTAATGCTGGCGGACAAGCCATCCAGCTTAACGTCTACTCGAGGGACTGCAAACACTGTGATGAATCGCCTTACCTGCAAAACACCAGGACAATAGTTTATAGCTGAGTTAAGATTCAAATCCAGGCGAGACAGCTCAGAGTGTGCATACCTTTCGGCTCTCCTGCCTGCCCATTGTACGTATTGTGTGGCATACCTTACAAAACGAGGAATGCTGACCACCTGGGCTGGGGATGCGGCCCTTTGGCTTGACATTATGGACCGCTCTTTTTGGTGTAACACTGTACTCCAATAAGAAGGCCAAATAATGATCAGGGATGACTAACGCTGGAGTAAGAGACTATTTAGATTTCGTCCAAGTTCTGATATAACAAACACCAATCCCTGAACCGTCAAAATCCAAATTATATCAAGGACAACCATCTTAACCCCATAGTTAAGAACACATCTGGAGATGCAATATACTGGTACAGCATCATAGTCACGTCCAACTTGTCGCCTGGACTAACTCGGTCACTGAGCAAAGCTTATTGTCTCCCTGGACCTCAGGAAAAGATTCCCTTTGCAGTTGTTGGGAGTGACCAGGAGCATCAAGTCAACGGCAAGAAACTTCTGGGTCGGAAGACCAAATGGGGCATTGTTGAGGGTAAGTGACCACATGACCTTACCGTACCTCTAATGTATCTCTTTCCAATGTGAACTGCTGATCATCTCACTGTAGTTTACTTTTAAAACTAGAGTTCATAAGAACACCTTACCCTGTGCATTAGGGTGGTCCAAAAAAGTCTAAAAAAAAAATAGAATGTTGCTCCACAAGCTTAAAATTATTCTAATATTATCCAATAACGCGCATAATTTTTTTTTAGCTTGATCGGAGGTGATTTAGAGGTCGCTCCATATGACGACTTTTAGTTTCATGAGTTGGTTAAATTAGGGTATGGTCAGGTACGATTACGGGTACTTCTGGATGTCCGAGGTGGAAATGGAGTGCATTTTCGAACTCTATGGGGTCGATTCACTCTAAGAAATGACTGCACCGACATTGAATTCACTACCATTTCGAAAATATGACCTAAAACAAGATTTATCATTACTGGAGTTGAGTAACTAATCCTACTCATTTCGACATTTTCTGATCTATAATTAATTTGTCGTCCGTCTAAACATTTCTTAGAGGAAATCGACCCCACTGAGTTCGAAAATGCAGTCCATTTTCACATAGTAAGTTCAGAAGTGTACGGATTCGCATCTCACCATACCCTAATTTAATATAATAATAACTAAATAAATAACTAACATATTTTTCGTGAATCATTGAATCTAAAACAATGGATGTTGCGCCGGCTAGAAATAAGTTCAGGTGGGAGTGGAGACAGCAATAGAGGCGGAGATGATAGTGGTATTTGGTAAATGAGACAAAATATTCTAATAGTTTGTAATTCCATTGATTGAAAAATTAGGGTATGGTGAGATGAGAATCCATACACTTCTGAACTTCCTAGGTGAAAATGGACTGCATTTTCAAACTCAGTGGGGTCGATTTACTCTAAGAAATGTTTAGACGGACAACAAATTAGTTATAGATTAGAAAATATCGAAATGAGTAGGATTAGTTACTCAACTCCAGTAATGATAAATCTTGTTTTCGGTCATATTTTCGAAATGGTAGTGAATTCAATGTCGGTGCAGTCATTTCTTAAGCAAATCGACCCCATAGAGTTTGAAAATGCACTCCATTTCCACCTCGGACATCCAGAAGTACCCGTAATTGTACCTGACCATACCCTAATTTAACCAACTCATGAAACTAAAAGTCGTCATATGGAGCGACCTCTAAATCACCTCCGATCAAGCTAAAAAAAAATATGCGCGTTATTGGATCATATTAGAATAATTTTAAGCTTGTGGAGCAACATTCTATTTTTTTCAACTTTTTTGGATCACCTGTGTGCATTCTTGAGAAAAAGGACATGGGAAGGCTTTTTTCAACTCTTGCTTTGCATTTCTGAGCACGATCTATATTTCTTATGAGCTGTGATTTTGTCTGAATCTCCATATTCCCCAATGCTGAGAGCATGAGCGGCAAATTTGATTGGTCGAGATGGCGTAATATTTTGAACAAAAACTTTTTTCGGAAAATTACCACCGTTGATGCGACATCTTTTACAGCACCTTCTTTAACATTGGCGTAACATTGGAGCCTGTTGTTGGCATAGTGGTTAGGGTAGCGGCTTGGGATCCAAAAGGTCCTGAGTTCAAGCCCCGTTGGCCGCTTGAATTAATACACACCAGGAGGTTGACTCAGCCTGTCATCCTTCCGAGATCGGCGAAGTGAGTACCAGTGTACTGGGCCCGGTGTATGCCCCGGTTAGAATAGGTGAACCAATATCCCTGTGTCGTAAGAGGCGACCAGGGTTGCGTCAGGAAGGGCATCCGGCGTAAAATCTGTGCCAAATCATAACGGAAGATCCGCTATGGCGACCCTTAACAGGAGCAGCCGAAAGAAGAAGATGATTTAACATGTTAAATTAGTTATCTGTGCCTTTATTTGTGTTCTTTGTGGTGTCTCTTAAAACTGTTTCTAGTTTGGAACGATTTTCAAATTTGTTTAATTGCCAGGCAGGCAGACAGACCAAAAACAATACCTTACTCCTCTCTGTGCATGCGCTCGGAATGAGATTCTGAACAATTTGCCAAATTCAGAGCCAAAGTATTGCTAAATTGCAGGTTCGTGTTCTGATTATTGTTCCAATTCATGTTCTATAGTGTTGAAAATACAAGATTCAATTGAAATTAAGTAGTTCCTTGATCATAGACTGACATCTGTAGACAGACAGACAGACAGACAGAGTGAACCAATTGCTTAACCCTACTTTTCGCTTCATGGGCATGGGATAACAACTTCACACAAAGGTTCACTATTATTTCATTGAGGGGCTAAACAGAAGCCATTTAATGTTCCACCACGTACGCGACCTTCATAACCAAGGAACTCAAATCTTCAGGGGACAGTGTGAATCAGGTGTAGCAATTAACCCTTCCCAATTCTTCCATCCAAGTATGTTCACCAAAATATTTGAGACATTTGGCTTGACAATCGTCTTCGTTACCCTGTCGTCATGTCTCATTGAGACCGAAGCCATTTATCTACAAAATACGTGACTAACGTGGAGCTCAATTCACTTGCACGGCTGATGATGAAGATATTTCAATAAAGACTCGCACGGTTAAATTGGGCAAAGCATTGGGCACTTTGCCAATCGTGTTTGTCCATTCATGCTCTGGCAATCATGGCATAATGATTGACTACAGAAGGGTGTTTTTGTACATTTGCGTCATGATGTTCAAATCACCAAAGCTATGCTTTTACCCAATGCCAATCGGCATGCTCTTTTGCCTTTTTCCCCACAGTTGAAAACATGTCCCACTGCGAGTTTGCCAATTTCAGAGATTTGCTCATCAGGTAAGTGGACATTTGAGTACACGTGTGTATAACTCGCCATTCTAAAGTGAGGTTTACCTTTATTCTGCCGTCACATCAACGCAAGCCTGTATCTAGATTTTTTTTCTCTCCTCAATCTGCTGCAATTCCACCAGTGCGAGAGTAACCTCATTATGGCACAATTAGTCTAACAGAGTTCACTTCAGCAATGCTCATGCATTCATTGCATTTAACCCCCCTGTTCAATGAATCTGTGAAATCTTCATTCTGAGTTGGAAGCATGTGACCGATGGATCATTGTATTCCTGCAGGTCCCACATGCAAGACCTCAAGGACGTCACCCACAGACTTCTGTACGAGTCATTCCGTGAGCGGAGGTTAAGTGCCGCACAGGCCGTGAGCCCTTCCCAACCAAGACTACCGACAAATGGGCTCTCCGAGCCAGGCACCCCAGTGCAGGCAGCTTCATGAATATTTACCGTCATCTCGTGGAGCTGCACAGTACAAAACAGAGCAGTGAAGGCATATGTTATTTCCTCAATGCCCTTCACCATGCTATTTCCCTGGTCGAGCTGAAAAATAAAGGGAATAAATTGTTCTTACTTTATAACTTACATCTTGAAATAATTCAAGTAGTAAGTTTGCATTGTCTGACGCAAGTTTTTCTTTTTAACTTCACAAAAGAAAAACGTCTTGGATGCCCCTAAGACTACGTTCGGTAATATGCGGATGCAAGTTTGAATCGCTATGACACCAAGAAGACAAAGTTGATTGAACAGGTGAAGGAAGCGTTTACATGTTGTTGAGACCGTCTTAGCCAGAGAAATGGTGCATCTTCATATCCTTTTCTGGTTCATCATGACATGAATGCACCCACGTGTTCTGCATGAGTTCAAATTTGAAGTTGGCACATAAGACTGGCATAAAATTCTTTTATGGATTTGCATCTTAAAATATTACATCAAATGGTTCAACATGTAGGCCCATCCAAACCCTTCGGTTCATGATGCAGGGAACATCCCACGTGCCAAACGTTGTGTCCATTGTCAACAATAATGTCTTTGTCTTGCATGTGGTGTACGCGTACAAGCCTGTCCGTGAGCCTCAGATCAATGAGCGGTCGTGGCCAAAAATATTGGCACCCTTGCACTTTTTTCAAATAACTCACAATTTTCTCGAAAAATAAGTTGAAATTGACAAAAGTATTTGGTCTCAACAATTCTTGATTTCACTGTTACTATTACAGAACCTTTGAATTTTGACTCGGAACTTAATATATGCTTTTAAATCAGAAAATAAAAATAAATGGCATTGACAAAATTATTGATACCTTGACTTATAATTTGGTCGCACAGCCTTTTGGACAAAATAACTGCAGTCAAATGCTTCCTATAGCTCTCTACTGGTAGTTTAGTCCACTCTTCTTGTGCAAACTGCTCCAGTTCTCCCAGATTTGAAGGATGCCTTCTCCCAACTGCTGTTTTCCGATCTCCCCACAGGTGTTCAATGGGATTTAGATCTGGACTCATTGCTGGCCACTTCAGAACAGTCCAGCATTTTGTCTTGAACCATTCTTGGGTGCTTTTTGAAGTATGTTTAGGGTCATTGTTCTGCTGCAAGACCCTTGACCTTCGATGGAGACCCAGCTTTCTGACACTGGGTTGTACATTGCACTCCAAAATGCCTTGGTAATCTCCTGATTTAATGATGCCATGCACACTTTCAAGGAACCCAGTGCCAGAGGCAGCACAGCAACCCCAAACCATCACTGAACCTCCTCCATGTTTGACTGTAGGGAAGGTGTTCTTTTCTTTGAAGGCTTCATTTTGTTTTCTATAAACATAGAGATGATGTGCTTTACCAAAAAGCTCTAATTTGGTCTCCTCTGTCCACAGGACATTCTCCCAGAAGGATTTTGGCTTGTTCAGGTGTGTTTTGCCAAACTCCAGTCAGGCTTTCTTATGTCTCTCTCTCTCAGCAGTGGGGTCCTCCTGGGTCTCCTACCATAGAACCCCCTTTTATTGAGTTGGCGAGAGATGGTGCGAGTGGAAACTGTTGTACCTTGTGTTTGAAAGTCAGCTTGAATCTGTTTGGCAGTTGATCGAGGTGCTTTCTTCACCATTCGAACAATCCTTCGCTGCAATCTTCGATCAAGTTTCCTCTTGTGGCCATGTCCAGGGAGGTTGGCTACAATGCCATGGGCCTTAAACTTCCTGATAATTGTGTATGGTGGACACAGGAACATCAAGGACTTTGGAGATGGACTTGCAGCCTTGAGATTGTCCTTACTTGGCTACAATCTTATGTCTCACCTCCTCAGACAATTCTCTGGTTTTCTTTCTTTTCTCCATGCTTATTGAAGAACACACAGTGACACAAAACAGCAGAATGACTCCTTTTCTCGATTCAGACTGGTTGAATGAGTGATTTTTATATTGCAGGCACCTGCAACTCACCAAGGGTGAGTTCAATTCCAAAGTAAAGGAGAATCACCTGCTTGAAATCTAATTCTCTCTAACAACTTCTTAAAGGTGCCAATAATATTGTCTGAGCCATTTTAGGATTTGTGTGGAATAAGCTAAGGTTTAGTGATTTTTTTCAGCTTTTTTGTGTTGTTCTACTGCAAACCAAAGAAATACATATATGGATACCAAAAGATTTTTTAATTTCAACAATTTTCTGGAAGAAATGGTGCATTATTTGAAAAAAAAAAAAGTGCAAGGGTGCCAATATTTTTGGCTATGACTGTATAAAAAAGTAAATAATTACAAAGGAGATATATTCAACAAACATGCTTTTGAGATGGGAAAAGTTAGCAGTACAACCTGCAGACGAAAGGCACCAATCCGTATAAAAGTGACGCTCTCTCAACAGACACTGCCGATGTACAACAAATATATGCCAAGCACAAATTCACCACCAAAATAATTCTGCTTTAAAGGAGACACCTTGGAATTGTCCAAATTATTTTTGATCACATGTATCGACCACTCAGCCACCACATTACTGAGATCAGTAACAGCAAGACGTAACCTAAAGATGGTTAAGAATTCAGAGATCCTTAAATAAAACACAAGATCTTACATTTTGTTAACAAGATGAGCAATTAATTAATTATCCAGCAGCAAGTGATAGTAATGGCATTCGACCGATTAACTGGAGTTAACTTCCAAATCCCGTCACTTTTAAGGTGAGTAGCTCATTCAAACAGGTATTCACACAGTATGTACTTAATGAACAGAATTCATGGATGATGGAGTTAAAATACGCTCAGAATATAAATCTATAATAAACCAGTTCTGATATCTGCTTAAGTTTTGTTTGTTGCTGTTGACTTAAGACTTCAACCTTTGTTTTATATTGTGACTCCCCCAACCCCTAACCCCCTTTCCCCACACCTATCTTTCATCCTTCCCACCATATAACAGTAAGGGCAGTTATCTGTTTTATAGTACGTACATGAAAAAAATTACTTTTAAGGAAATGATACTTTTCAGCATAAAATACTTTATTATTCAGTTACATCTTCTATCTTTTAAAAACATGTACATAGTATTCTTAGTAAAAACAAATTGTTTATCAATTTGTGTGGACTGATCCTTTTGCACGGAACAGGTCATTTCAAACCACGAGGGTAAGTTTGGTGTAAAACCTGCGGATATAAAGCCATTGCACAAATCAATGATAGAGTTCACAGAACACCGTACTGCACATTGTCTTGAGAAACAAGAACATGGGCTGGGTCTGCGAGCGGAAAATTTGATTGGTCGAGATGACGTAAAATGCGGTAATATTTTGTCCAAGTACTGCTTGAATGGAAGGGTTTTGAAAGTGCCAAAAAGTTGATTTGAGTTCTACAGGGTTCAATTATATAATTTAATTTAAATAAAATAAAGATTTCAAAAGTCGTAGAAAAAAAATGCAGTTTACCACCGTTGATGCACCGTCTTTTACACCACCTTATTTAACGCATTACATTAGTTCGTTGTGTCCATGTCCTTTATGACATCCTAAAAACAGTAAGTTTCTTCTTTGGAATGATTTTCAATTTTGTTTGACTGCCAGACAGAGTAAAAAAAAGTTCTCACTCCTCTCTGCACAATCAGGACAAATTCAGAGCCAAAGTACTGTACGGCTCAAATACAAGTTCGTTTTCTGATTCATGTTCTAATTTGTGGTCAAAATACAACATCTATCTATAATTCCAGCAGCGTGTGTGTGTGTGTGTGTGTGTGTGTGTGTGTGTGTGTGTGTGTGTGTGTGTGTGTGTGTGTGTGTGTGTGTGTGTGTGTGTGTGTGTGTGTGTGACCGCTGTTTCTCGACAACGACTGGTCCGATCTAATTTAAACTTGCCAGATATATTGCTGGGGACCTGAGGATGTGCCTTTTCAAGGTTTGATATTAATTGGACAAGTGTTTCCCAAGTTATGGCCATTTACTTACCAACCAATGACAAGACACGTTATTGCGTGGGCGTGGCCGATGGGGAAAGGAAGCTCAGCCACGTTCCCCATTACAGGTTACAACGTATGACAAGGCGTCGTGCAGCTCAAACGGATGAAGAACGAACTGCTCGCTTGGCAGACAACACCGAATGTGAGGCAAGGCATCATGCAGCTCAAACGGATGAAGAACGAACTGCTCGCTTGGCAGACAACACTGAACGCAAGGCAAGGCGTCGTGCAGCTCAAATGGATGAAGAACGAACTGCTCGCTTGGCAGACAACACTGAACGTGAGGCAAAGCGTCGTGCAGCTGAAACAGATGAAGAACGAACTGCTCGCTTGGCAGACAACACTGGATGCGCAGCAAGGCATCGTGCAGAAGAAACGGATGAAGAACGAACTGCTCGCTTGGCAGACAACACTGGACGCGAGGCAAGGCGCCGTGCAGAAGAAACGGATGAAGAACGAGCTGCTCGCTTGACACGCGACGCTACGCACGTGACAAGGTGTCGTGCAGCTGAAACGGATGAAGAACGAACTGCTCGCTTGGCAGACAACATTAAACGTGAGGCAAGGCGCCGTGCAGAAGAAACGGATGAAGAACGAACTGCTCGCTTGGCAGACAACACTGGACGCGAGGCAAGGTGCCGTGCAGAGGAAACGGATGAAGAACGAGCTGCTCACTTGGCAGACAACACTGGACGCGAGGCAAGGCGTCGTGCAGAAGAAATCCCTCACCAGCGAGAAGACCGGCAAGTAAGGGATGCCCTGCACCATCAGGACGTACACCGTGCGAGACTAGAGCAGGCTCACCGTGAGAATCGCAACCTTGCTCGATACGATGATACAGATTTCTTCCGAGAGCAACTTCATGTTGAGTGCAGGCACGCGTTGAGCAGGACCTCATCTATCTATAATTCCAGCAATCTCTGCGTGTGTGTCTGTGACCGCTGTTTCTCGACAACCACTGGTCCGATCTCATTGAAACTTGCCAGATATATTGCTGGGGACCTGAGGATGTGCCTTTTCATGATTTGATAATCGGACAAGTGCTTCCTAAGTTATGGCCATTTATTTACCAAACCAATGACAAGACACGTTGTTGCGTGGGCGTGGCCGATGGGGAAGGGAAGCTCAGCCACGTTCCCCATTACGGGTTACTATGTACGGGCTTCCGGATAATGATGACTTCGTGTATTCTCGTTTTCTCGTTAATTTCTCTAATAAATAGATAAATATAATTATAATTAATAAATAATTTCTCGTTTTCTTATGCGCATTTATCGATAAAAACAATGCCCCAAGTTATGATTGTTTTCATATTAGACGGTGCATAAATTTCGGTAACATCAGAGTGCTGGTGTGCTCCGAACCAGGAAGTAAATTTTTTTCTCTTCTCTTCTCTTTTTGTTTTTCCTTGCCACGACATTGCGAAAAGGTAAAATACTTTGGCGCTAATTGAATAATTGGGTATTAAAACTAAATTGCGAATAATCGTAACTGCGAATAATATGCCAACTTCCGGGCCACGCACGTGTGGGCACGCGAGAGCGAAGAAACAGCCTGTGTGGTTGTTGTTTGTTACTCGCGGTTTGAATATTTATTTTTTTTTTTTTTTTTTTTTTTTACGGGCACGTACTAGTTCAATTTAAATTAAGTTGTTCTTTGATCATCAACTGACATCTGCAGACAGACAGATAAATTGAACCAATTGCTTAACCCAATTTTTTGCTTTGCATGCTTGGGGTAATTAATCTACCATTTACCTATCCATGAATCTGTTCATTCAATCCATAGGTTCAACTTTTCCATTGATACATTCATCATGCATTCATCTACCATTTGCTCATACACCCATCAACTCAACCACCCAACCCAAATTAATCACTCATTACAAACAAAACTTAGAACCAACACTTTATTCACTGAAACCAACCACAACCTTTCATTGAACAAGCAAGTAACAAATATATAGATTTTCTTTCCATTGCATACAATCAAATTCAACCTGTCCATGTTGTTCAGGAAGAGGGGCACAGTGACAGGTCTTACCGGCCCTCGTTTACTTCATCAACCAACGCAGGAACAACCAACGCAGGACAGCCAACAGAGAAGCCATGCCCCCACCTCCTTTTCTCCATTAATTTGTAAAAATGCAGACTGTGGATACAAACATGCTATGTGGTCACATATAAGCAGCAACATTTGCAAATTGAAGAGCATAAAAAAACAATTCGTCTAATGGTTTCTCAAGTTCCACCAATTGAATCAACCAACCACAAAGGATGGAGGGAAAGGGAGAGCAGTTACAGAAGAGATGTGCCATTTTTACTTGTCCGGTAGATAGTATAGGCTGAACAGCACGGCCTGGAGGCACGCACACTCGCCTCTAAGCTGTCTCGTCTTGGTTCGAATCCTGACCCAGCTATAAACCATCATCCCAGTGTTTCACAGGCAGGGCGATTCAAAAAGTGTGTGCCGTCTCTCGGATGGACGTCAAACGGGAGTCTTGTCCGTCGGCATTAGTTGGTGAACATTAAAGACCCCACGGTGTCCTTTGCGAAGAGTAGGCAATCTATCACCGGCACTGTGAACAAATTCAAAATTCCTGCCTTGACTTCCTTTGTTGGAGTGGCAACCCATCCAGGATTGTGTTTCCTACCAAAGAAACTGCTTCGGAAGCCCAACGTGCCTGTTTCTGTGAGGAGTATGAGTGAGAGAGTGAGACAGACAGAGTGAGAAGGTGAGAGAGACAGAGTGAGAGGGTGAGGGAGTGAGAAGGTGAGAGAGACAGACAGAGACAGTGAGAGACAGTAGATAGGATGAGCTTTCTGCGGTGTGAGAAGCAGCACAAGCTCTGGTGTGCATGGAGAATGAAAGCAGGATAAAGGAAGGATAGAAGGAATGGAGTAATAGATCCAAAGCAATAGGCGGAACTGGTGACAAGCGAGCACGTGGCCTACAGCGACACATGTTCCAGATACCAAAGTGGTGATGCAAATGTACCGGAGAACATGGGAACAGACACAGGAAATGTTTAACAGTGAATTTTCCTTGGTTTTGGAAGAAAGTTACTGTCAGCAGAACACACAAATCAACACGCAAAGAAAACCAGAAGCTAGTTTCGAAGCAGGTTTGGTTAGGATTAAAAGATAAATGTTATGGTGGGTGGGGTGGGAAGGAAGAGGGAGGGGTGGTCTTGGTGGATGCAAAAACAATTACCCAGAACAAGGGATGGCTTAGCATCAAAATGTCGTTAAGGTGCTTAATTATGTACAAACACAATAACTCTAACACCAACAGAAAGACCAAATCGGCCCAAGCAGACATGATGAGAGTAAATAACGAGAGAATAAATCAGAGCAAAAGTGGATTCTGAAGAGGTATTTAACTCAATGGGAATGAATTTCATCATTATCTGCAGCTGAACTAAATTCCCCTTGCATAACTGTCCCTCACACTACAAACCCAAAACAGTTAATGCAACTTGAGTCACAGTAGCTTCCTTGTTCAATTGGACCTCGTGATTAAACAAAAACACATTTATATTCTGAGAAATGCAATAGGCTGTCATG
The DNA here is from genome assembly GCF_056783735.1 of Eptatretus burgeri. NCBI lineage: Eukaryota > Metazoa > Chordata > Myxini > Myxiniformes > Myxinidae > Eptatretus > Eptatretus burgeri. The sequence goes on along the minus strand of NC_140975.1, from coordinate 28,247,717 downwards.
GTAGCAAGAGCGAGTGAGATACTGATGGCACAAGATGGCGGCGAATGAGACGTGTTAACGAGATCAGATGGTGGGTGTCAGTTGGGATGTGGTGATGAGGCACGATGGCAGTTGTGGGTGGGGGCATGATAAAGAGAGAAAATGGCAGTTGGTTGGGGTGAGATGACGAGAAAAGATGGCAGTTGTGGGAATGAGGTGTGCTCACGAGACACGATGGCAGTTGTGGGAATGAGGTGTGCTCACGAGACTAGATTGTATAGTAGTTGTGGGATGGGGTGTGCTCACGCGACACGATGGCAGTTGTGGGTGAAGATGTGGTAATGACAAGAAGATTCAAGATTTGCTGTCGTCACATGGTTACAAACATTGCGGTGTGTAATCACAAATATATTTAAGCAGAATAAATAACTGGACTGTTCTGAAGAAAGCACGAGGCATTATTAATTTGTATGACTCCTCATCCTTCCATGAGTACACTCGCTCGATTTGACCCTCACATGGGAGCCCTCAGTTGGCATGGCACAGACTTTGGCTTTTCGATTCGTACATACTTTGGAGGAAGCAACCAATCAGCTTTAAAACCTAAACTATGCAACAAAGTACACACAAAAATGCAACATTTTGATTCCAATACAAGTGGAACACAATATTAAAAGAGTTTAAATATCATGTCTGGTTTTACAGCGAATTTGCAAACTTATAAAAATGGAATATTGTAACTCAACGGAGACCGACAAAACTCGCTCGGGATACAAAAACTGAATGGCAGATACAAGAAACAAAAACAAACTTTCAGAAACCCTATAAAAGCATAAGACAAAGCTTTGAGAGAAGAACTCTCTCCCTGCTCATGCAGAACACGAAACATTGGCAAACGTTTCTTTTTCCACCTGCACACTCACCACGGTCCCTCTTCGGCCAAGTGACCGTGGTGAGGTCTTATCAGAGCAGATTCCACCCATGGGTCTTTCTATTTTATTTCCCATTCCCAGATCTTAACACAAATGACAGGCAAAAAGACCCCATCAGACCTGCACCCTGGAATTGCTCACCTCCCTCTCTTTTTCTTTATTTATTTTATTTTATTTCAAACACTTCGAAGCCATAATGGCTGCAACTTGACCCCGCAAGAAGATACAAAGGCACGGATATCAAAGATCATAATTAAAAGTGAGATAAAAGAAGGAGGAAGTACGATGATGAGCACTGAGCTACACACTGAAATGGGTGGAGAACGGAGAGGGCGGGAGCGGTGGAGGAAGGGACGAACAAAAATAAAAACGCAGAAAGTTAAGTCAAACTCTCCTCCCTCAACAACTGCTCTATTGAACCACATTTTAAGAAAACTAAGCAAACCAAATGGTCGCAATCAGACTTCTGCATCCTTTCTCAATGCGCCAAACATCTTCATTCAAACGGCCTTTTAGCCAGAGACAGGAAGGGGTCAAAGCACTGCGAACAGGAATGCCAAATTGGGCACAGAACAAAGCCATAGTGAGCTGACCCTGTCTCATTTCAAGTACTTCTTCAAGAAGTTGTACTTTCCAAAGTCATCGCTGGGTCTGATGAGCTCATCATGATGAGCATCGACCAACAAATTGCGAAGCATGTCGATCCGTTCTGTCCACTCGGCCAGCTCTTTGTCACTGTGGGCGAAACGGCACACCTTGCCGTCTGGACATTTGCCCTTCTTGAGCCTGAAAAGAACACGCATCACCGTGATGAGGCCTTCGCCTTGGCCATGCCGGGAAAACAATTGAACTGCAACATGAATGCACAGAAAATGAAAGAAAACTGGGAAATGCACAAATCCTGTTGGAATGGACAAAAAAAAAAAAAAAAACGATTTAAACTCTTCATTTGTAAATATACATGGACGTAAACCTGTCATGTCTCGAACAAGATTAAAGCACATGGAATAACTCAACATCATATCCCCTTTGGTGAGCATATCCAGAAACGTGAAAGGCAAATGGTGAGTCTAACCGCGTGCACATGGAGAGCTCTCCAGTGGGGAAACGGTGGGCCCACACCCGATTGTTGTCAAAAAAGATGCGGTCCTTGTGCTTCTCGGAGCCGATGTGCTGCTCCCACTGGCGCTCGCCATTACAAGTCCTCCCACAGAGCCGACATTGGTACCCCGTGTCCTACGGAGCGAGATGTCAAATCGTAAGGAATTGTAAATAGGCAGAACAGGTTGAGGAGTCACATCATGTTTGATCCAGATTTATTATATGGGTTTAAAGTTTTTTTTTTAATTCCAAATTGCCCTGGCCGAGTGGTGAGGACATGCCAGTAGATGAAGGTTCAAATCTGGCTGTAAGGGAGCAGTATGAAGGGTTTAGACTCCAACCTTCTGGAAACTGACATGGTCTCAGAAGAATTACCATGTTGCTATCATACTGTTGAAAAAGTCCCAGCTGATTCGCTAATAAACTTCAATTAGTGGGAAATAAATGAACTGGGATTAATTCTCAAGTTGAAACAAAAGTAAAATTGCAAAAACTGAGAATTAACTCATTTTATTGGCAATTTTTTGTGCCCATTCTAAATTTCCCGAGTAGGGCTTTTACTTCCTTGGTTATCCACCAGAAGAGGTTCTGTCTCTTGAACTTCTCGGCTTCAGCATCAGCCAAGACAACTCCTGAACCGACCACATAGCAAAGCTGGCCTCCAAAGCCAGCTGTAGATTGGGCATCACCCATCCCAAGTCTTTCCTCAGAAAATAAGAATCACTCATAGTCGACAAAGGCTTTGTCTGTAGCTCGATGGAGTTCTGCTCCACTCTTGGCTGCATCAGATGTCTCTCCTGGATTCTGTGGCATCTAAAGTCCTCAAAATTATTGGAATCTCTAACAACGAGGCTGAAGCACAATGTCTGCTGCCCTGACAGCCTGAGATGGCAACTCGAGTCGAAAATTTTGTGACTTGGCCTTAAAGACGAGATTTGACTTGAGACTCGAGCTAGTCGACTTGCTGACAATGACGATGAATGAATGAACACTATATCAACATAAATACATCTCAGTGATGTGTTTGTGACTAATTTTCATTCGATGTCTAATGGGACGTGAATATATTTATAAACAAAAACAGCCGGAGTCACGTGCCAAAGGGAGCACGAACTTGGAAAATAGATCGCGCCGAGCTTACAAAAGGTATTAGTTATACAGCGCCCAAAGTGCCGCTGGTGTCCAAGCCTCCGATCACACGTACATGTGTGGAGTGGAGTAAAAGGAGGTAAATTACAGAGAAAGCAAGTAGAGCTACAGCATCTTTCACTACATGGATTCCACATCCTTGAATTCAGTTGGCATGTCTGCTGTATGGCCTACATATGGAATTGTTTGTGCTGCTGCTCAGTTCATACCCATTTAGCTTTTTCCACGTTCTCTTTTTTTAACCTATGTGTTTTATGGCTCATAATGAAACTAAAACAAGTGCACGCAAATGCACACGCACGCACGCACGCACACAGGCAGCACACAGACACAGAAACACTGGTTTGAGCTTTGAATGAACTGTCGAGACCGAGCATCATTGCATAGCTTGCTGCTACTCTCTGCGTATGCACGTTTCACTTTGTTATTGTTAGCATTGGAGAGATTCCAAGGGTGATATTATTTGCATACAATCATTTGAATCACCAACCTTCCATATTCGGAGTGGAATCACCAAGATTAATGACACACAAAAGACTGAGTCTCGTCACCACTGAGTTTGTTAATGATTGTAACAATTTTGGTCACCAAATGTAACCATTACACCACCGAGTATGGTCAACGAGTTTGAATTAAAGTAATTTAACTTTGTCATTTTTATTTTTTCATGTCATTTATTTTACAGAGGACACATGCCCCAAAAAAATCATCAAGCTCATAGAAACAACCAGCTCATGACTCGTGTAAACTTTTTGAGTATTAAAGGCTTACACGTAAACCAAGGTCTATGATGCCATTATGACGTGACACTTGACTTCAGATTTGCCCTCAAGGACTTGAGACTTGAGATTTACTTGAGAGCTGGCTCTGGTGACTTGTTGACGTCTCTGCTCACAGCACAGGCAGGTTGGTGGTTTCTCTGTTTTCTCCCATCTATTCTCAGACATTGCTCCCTATGCTCTCTCCCTGTCCTCCGATCCTCCCAAGAAACTACAAGATACATTCATTCTTCCAGTAACCCCTCCTGGTTAAACTTCCAACCAGGATAATTACAAACATCGACTCTTATTCCTCTCTTCACCAGGATATGGAACAGCTTTCCACAAACTGTTCTGTCTAATTATTCCCTCCAGGGATCCAAGCAGGCAGTGCACTGCCATCTCTTGGGCCACATCTTGATCCACAATCTGTATTACCCTCAATAGCACTTCCGAAACCAACCCTATTACCTTCTGATTTCAGTGTCCCCATCCCCCCCCTTTCTCTATCACCTTTTCCTTGCATATTATTTTATGGCTTTGCTGGTTGTCCCCAACCCCACTATGCCCTCCTTATTGCTCCCACTATCCCTCTATTAATTTAACCTCGCTATTCCATGAGCCTCACTCTAATAAAAAGAAAAAAGAAAAAAGCTTTCCAGAATGAGTGGATTGGCACCACCTGTAGGCCAGACCACCAATGCTTTCAGTCCAATTTGAAGCCATTGTTTCTGGAATATCACTCAATTTGTACAACATTGCTTATTTTTACATATACGAATGAAACCAATGTTAAACAGTCCCAGCCACTATTGTTATGGCAAAAATTTTTTAAAACACCATCAGCCATCACCCTCCCAAACAAATTCTGAAAAAAGCAGAAATATACGAATTCGCAGTTCTGGCACATATTTGTATGATGATGATATACAATTTCACAATCAGTGGAGTGGAATATACATTTTATTGCCACACCAACATTTTCCTACAATAAAAATAAACAAACAAACAAAATAAATGCATGAAAAAAACTTCAACAAACAGGAATAAATTCCTACATGGGGTAATGTGGGGGGTGTACAAAAAAACATATACATATATATATATATATAAATAAATATATTATATATATACACACACTGGGTGTCTGTGTGTGTGCGTCTGTGTGTGCGCGCCTGTGTGTGCGTCTGTGTGTGTGTCTGTGTGTGCGTGTCTGTGTGCGTGTCTGTGTGCGTGTCTGTGTGCGTGTCTGTGTGCATGTCTGTGTGTCTGTCTCTCTCGCTGTCTCTCTCTGTCTGTCGCTCTCTCACTGTCTCGCTGTCTCTCTCTCACTGTCTCGATGTCTCTCTCTCTCTCACTGTCTCGTTGTCTCTCTCTCACTGTCTCGTTGTCTCTCTCTCACTGTCTCGCTGTCTCTCTCTCACTGTCTCTCTGTCTGTCCCTCTGTCTGTTGCTCTCTCGCCATCTCTCTCTCACTGTTTGTCTGTCTGTCTCTCTGTCTTGCACCCCTCCCTCCCACAGTGTATAGCAATGTTTTGTGAGGTGTTTCTCTCCCCACCTCCACCCCTCTCCCTCTCTCTTCTCCCCTTCCGAGCTTTCCCGTCTTCACCCACTCCTCACTTCCCCTCCCTCCTCTCCCCGCCCCTCCCTTCCCTCCATCCTCTGTCTCCATTTCTCTTTATCACCCCCCTCCCCTTCACATGACCATCAGCGAAGCGATGGGTTGTATTTGCTCGTATCTAATAAACTCTAGCATGGGGAAATGTGAAGAAAACTCATGGTACGATCCAAGAATGGAACTCAGGTCCACTTGCCAACAAGGCAAAAGCCCTACCTCTGAGTATCGATTCATACAGACGGAGACATCATCACTGCAGGTTACAATGGCCAATTTCTTAGATCCCTGCCCAGGCAAGCCCCAAATGTGGAAACCATGAGTGGGAGAACATGAGTTCATATGAGATCCCTTTCTACACCCAACTTATTATTTGGGCAGTGCTGTGCTCGTATCCCAGAAGTTGTGGGTCCAAATGCAAAAGTCATCAGTCAAAAGGAAAAAAAAAAAGTATTAACAATTTAGATTCCAAGTTTCTGAAGCCTGAGCTGTGTCTCAGGAAAATGACCATGGCGCTTATCGGACTGCCAACAATTTTGCTGCTGGATCAATAACAACATTCAGACGGGGTCATCTGTCCTTTCCGACTGGGACTGGTGAACATGTGAATGCAGTTCACATGCTGTGGTCTACTTATAAATGCATCCAGTGCACCATAGGATTGGCATTAAAGTGCTAACTAAGAAGAGCAATGTCACATCCCCCGAAGCCAGGAATTATGGGTCGGGCCTTTTAATTATGTACAATATTCAGCTTTTTGGTGAAAGAGTGCTCAAAAACATTGTTAGAACCAGACATTATTCTGCATGTATTCTAACTGCAAAACCACCTGTGAGGAGCTTGCAAGCTCCCCAGGCCCCTGCCTGGAATTTTGCTTTGCAAGGACGATGTGTGTGGCGACTGAGTAGCTCAAAGAACAAGCTCCTTCATTGTACAATTCATTAAAACTACAGAAAGGCAGAATGAATGAATGAATGTGTGCACCGAGTGTTGGGGAAATCCCGGAGCACTCGATCAAGCACCTCGCATCCGGTGTCTTGAATATCATACTCCAAAGAGTTACTGCTACTATGTCATTTATGACACCTTGCCAATTTACTCTGAAGCCAAAAAAGGTAAATTAACCCAAAGATTAGAAGAAAAAAAAAATTAGAACGGCACTCTTCGACATCACCTGATGCGCCTCCTCATCCACCCACATTATTGCATCATTATACGTATCTACTAGTAGCAAGTTTGGTGAAAATCCCATCACTGGTTAACAAGTTAGCATGGCAACAGGATTTTTACCTAACGGGACCTTTGACCTTTCACCTCTTGACCCCATAATCTAATCAGTTCATCGTTGCGTCATTATACATACTTGTACCAAGTTTGATTTGGATTTCTTTAGCCATTAATTATTAAGTTATCACAGTAATTAAAATCTATCATGGAAGGACGGACAGCCGGACGGAAAAGCCAAAAACATAATGCCTCGGGCGATTTTGTCAGTGAAGGCATAAAAATTGCAAGGTTCTATTGTCAATCGAGTGAAAAATTGCGCACTCTCAGGCCTCATCAATTTCATCAATCAGCTTCTGTATGATTGTCTTCTTCATACTGACTCTACTTTGTGATGCAGTTAACCATGGTACGTGGCTGGTGTTAAATTCAGTTCGGCTAGCTTCCCGGTTTGTCCAGTGTTTTTTTTATTTGTGAATACAGTTTAACATCTATCGGCTATAATTTATTGGTCCTTATGAGTTGAAAGAAGAGCCAGTTGAATAAAGAGGAATATTGCCAGATAGCAAAATTAAGGAGAGGATGATGGAAGATGAATCACCCATAAAGTAATTTTCTTAATACAATATGTCATCTCATGGAAGAGCAAGTTGTGAAGCAAAGGGTTTGATCTCGAGCACCAATGGTAAAGAGCCATGTGTAAGACAAAGCTACAGAGATATGTGTTGAGCAATCTCTGCATCCATGTTACAATACACTTATATAAGGGAAAAGAGACACATCTGCTGCCTAACACCTCCTGCACTTTTCCACTTTCTCAGTAATAATGTGGAGATACTCGCCATTCCTCTCACAATGACGTTCTTGTATCTTAAAAAATACAGAATGGTTTTGCATGGCAGAATAAACAACAGGTTAATGGATAAAAACATCACATCAAATGAGATTTATTTTAAATACATGGACCTTCACTAATCCTGAGAACGACCAGAGTTGGAATTCAGCCAAAAATAAAAACCAGACAGTTCCCATCGAAAAGCAAGACCGTTTCAGCGACACACCTCGGCAAGGTCTGTAGGCATCAAAATGCGCTGCCCGTTGTCTGAAGCACCACTGGGTTGCGAAGGAGGTGGCGCAGGTTGAGAAGACTCGACCTCGCTCTCTTTCCAAAAGTCGTACAGATCGTTCAGTGCCAGAACTGGTCGGAAAAAGCAGGTACAATCATAAAGAAAAAAGAAAAAAAACCAAAAAACAAACAATGAGGTGTGATGACGTCTCGACCATTACACTGATACCGTCACGTGCTGGTCGGGAGCATTGCCTTAAGTCTTCAGTTAAAAAAACAAAAATTGGTTGTGCTTCAAAGTTACGAGGGAGCAAAAAACAGATACACCACACATCTAAATTGGCAGAACAATCTTTATGAGAAATATAACTAAATGTTTGGCATCAATTAGGCCGTTTGTGCAACTGACGCAGTGTCTTGTTGAGGTTTGTCGGGAGAGGATTTGTTCAGTGTGGCGTCGGATTCAGCAAGTAATCATCACTTCATCTGCAGCCTGTGGCTGCTGGTTTCATTAATTCTGGGAGCATGGCTGTGCCACTGATGCAGTACCCTGTTTTCAGTAAGCTGGTAAGCATTTTGCTGACCTCGGAAGGACAGACTGAGTCAACCCACCTGGTGTTATTTAATGACACAAGGGCTCGAACACAAGACCTTAAGGTCTTAAGACAGCTACCTTAATCGTGAAGCAAACACCAGAATTTTTGGATTCAGCAACTGACGATCCCAAATCCATGGGGACTCGTTGCAAATGGGAATTCCAAACGAATGGACAAATAACGGGTCAAAGCAACAATTAAATGCAAAGCATTTTATTCTGACCGTGTGATTAAAAAAAAAAAAGATAAACATTTTTGGCTTATGAACAACAGACTCAAGGCCATGCAACAACACGCATGCAACATTTTTCTAAAGTATCAACAGCAATCAAGCAAACGACTTGCAGATATTCTTCGACTGGTGGTATGTAACAGTCGACCCATGATCACTTACTTAACTGTCTCACCCAAGTACAGTTTTAATGTTTCCTCTTCACTTTTTTCAGCATACACAACAGCAAGACAAATGTACACTTGTGTGTCTGATGCCGCAATGACATTTATAAAAGAAATCCATATGCATTGATAATTGCTTGCAAGGAAGCATACACGTGAAAATGAAAATACATCCACGAGAACATATCGGGCCCAATGCATTTTTGAAATATCATGCTGTATATATCAATTTTGGCCCTATCTCTCAATGGCGAGGAATCACTTTGAATATTAAATAATTCTCGTATCCAGATCCAGATTTGGATAGTCACCAAAATCGAATCAATTTGTCCTCGTCACACACCCAACCTGTTCACCAAGCTTCGTCCGAATTCTGTCACAACTTTTTCAGATATTGTGCTACATATCGTTTTTGGCCCTATTTCTCAATGGTGAAGAATCACTTAAAAAATTTGAGTAGTCACATCCGGATCTTCACCAAAATCTAATCAGTTCGTCCTTGTCACACACCGAATCTGTCCACAAAACTTATCCAAATCCGTCCACAACTTGTTGAGATATCCTGCACACAAACAAGCAAACACAAAAAAAGACAGACAGGGGTGAAAACATAACCTCCTTCCACCTTCGGTGGTGGAGGTAACTAGTACAACAGCACTCGGTAGAGTGCATACCTCCGCCAGGCTGAACAGTTTACGTTTTGTATCTCACTGATCAGCTGGATCTGCATCCAGACCTTAAGCAAAATCTTAGTGGCTTGCATTTGTCACCTAACTACCCAGCAATTCACCTACCCAGCTTTGTCATAACTCGTCCACAACTTTAGGTAATGCAGCACATGGCTGCGGGCAGGGCCGGATTTAGGCATGGGCAAGCTGGGCAGTTGCCCAGGGGCCTCCACAACCAGGGGGCCTCCACATATTCCATGAAAAAAAAATTGTAAGGATAAATGTATTTGTGAGTGCCTGAATGGTAGTTGGTAATTAGTGGAACAGATATAAGATATTCATCTTATCTCATTCTCTATTTTATATAGAAGTTCAGATTCTTTGTTCTTGAAAAATATACTTCATGGATGACTGTAAATATGTCTTGTCACATTTTTAGTATTCTAAGGTAGGGTGGGCCTCCACTACTGAAGGCTGCCCAGGGGCCACCATATGTCGAAATCCGGCCCTGGCTGCGGGTAGCATCGTTTGCTCGGGGCAAGGCTGTGCCACTGATGCAGTGCCGCCTGTAGGTTAGAACAGGAATTTGGGATTTGGCCAAGGTTCTGGTGAAAGCTACACCACCACTAAAGCAATAAAAGCAAACACACTAATGACAGTGTGTTTGCAGCTTAGCAAGAACAAGGTAAACAAGAGTTTGAGGGGTGGCTGCAAAACTGCACGACGTCGACCGATATACCTTTGCCCACATTATTACATCATTTAAATCCTTTCAGCTGTTCTCAGGTATCACATTTTTACTTGACATGACATCTGACCTTTGACCCCAAAATCGAATCAGTTCATCTTTGCATCATTGTACAGACTTCTACCAAATTTCACTTGGATCCCTACAGCTGTTATCGCGGGAAGGAAAACCTATCATAGATGGAAGGACGCACGGACGGACAAGGCAAAAACATAATGCCTCCTGCGACTTTGTAGGCGGAGGCATAAAAATGAACCCATGACATATTGTAATACAAGCACTCGATGATTGTCCACACAGCTTTGCAGCCACAATTATCCTCCTTGGTTTTCTCAACACAATAATCGTCTTCGTACGAATAATGTATTCATATTTATCCCCGGCATTCTGATCGCACAGCCCCTAGGCAGATGTGTGACGACTTCTCCGCTCCGCATTTGCTGTGCATCCGTTCGATAGCTCTATCAGAGATTTTTCCATTCCAGGTTCACCGCCTGATTCACCCAGAAGCCCATTTGCTTTCTCAACCCACAAATTATTTGAGCAGTCTGTCCAAAACACAGTGGCCTGATCTCCCACCCTGTAACCCAACCACTCCACACCCGCAACTCCCCCATCCAGACAAGCAATCTCCACCCTACATTTTGGGTACCCCTTAAACTGTTCATTTAATTTTCCATTTGTGTATTTCATTTGTGTTATTAATTTGATTAATATTCTTCTGTTATATGTAGTTAAGTGAGGTTACAGTTATGTGAGGGTGACCAAAAATGTTCCCTGGGAAGACAGCAACCCCCCATTATAGCATTACACCTATGGGAATATCTTGTCTGCTTAACATAGTTTTGATTAATGCCACACTTTCATGGAATGGATCCATGAAATTTAGTGGAAACTTGCTGTAGTGTACTTTAAATAAACAATTATACAATTTATTTCAGAAAATATCACACTCTGCAAAAAAAATTTCATTTATGCAATTTAATGTCTTAAACAATAGATAAGTTGATTCTGAGTACAAGTCAAGGCCCGGACTTTCGAGGAAAAAAGTATCGACTTGTACACCAAAAATATGGTAATTCCTACATTTCTTGTTCTCATGCTCCCCAAAAGTTCATTATCAACACATTAACCTGGGTTTAGATTTTCCGTGAATTTTGATATCAGCACAAGAGAAAATTAATTGCTTTCTAGTGTGTACCGCATAAGTCCATTTCCCACCGAACCTTTTCCTACTAGAATAGGGTGAGCAGAATAAAGCAAATACAATGGCTTTTCACACTTATTTTCATATATCTTTCATGTACTGTGACAGTTAATCAATAGGATCAGTGTGAGCACCATCGTTCACCTGGAACAACCCCCCCCCCCCCACCAAAAAAAACTGGAGAGTTCACAGAATACCTTACTCACATGGTCTTGAGAAAAAGGACATGGGAAGGGACTTTTGGACTCCTGTTAATTGCACTTCTGAGCATGATCTACATTTCCTATGAGCTGTCATTTTGTCTGAATCTCGATATACCCCAATGCTGAGAGCACGAGCGGCAAATATGATTGGTCAAGATGGTGGAATATTTTGTCCAAGTACTGTACAGCTAAACAGGTTTTTGAAAGTGCCAACACGGCAATGTTCTGCAGTGTTCAAGTATATAATTCAATTGAAATAAAATAAAGATTTTAAAGGTTGAAGAAAACCCCCCCCCCCCCAAAAAAACTATATTTTTTGGAGGTTTACCGTTGCTGATGCACCGTCTTTTACGCCACCTTATTTAACATGTTAAATTAGTTCTTTGTGCCTGTTGTTTGGGTCCTTTATGACGTCGTTTAAAAACAGTAAGTTTCCAATTTGGAATGATTTTCAGTTTTGTTTCACTGTCAGACAGGTGGAAGACAGAGTAAGAAAATTACCTTACTCCTCTGTGTGCTTGGGACAACAATCCGTACGATTTACCAAATTCAGAGCCAAAGTATTGCTAAACTGCAGGTTCCTCTTCCAAGTCGTATTCCATAGTGTTCAAAATATAATATTCAATTGAAATTAAGGAGTTCCTCGATCATAGACTGATGTCTATATTCAACCAGTGAATGAACCAATTGCATAACGCAGGTTTTCACCTCACGCGCAAGATCTAAAAACCTGTTAACATGGAGGTAAAGACTGACAGGACACGCTGTACAGTCTATGGCAGTGTTTCTCAACCGGGGTTCCCCGAAACCCTAGGGTTCCGCAAGAGGTCGCGAGGGGTTCCGCGAGAAACTAATAAATAGGCTAATGCATTTTTTGAGTAGTTTTTGTTTGATTTAATATTTGTAATTTTACTATACACGTACGGCATATTGTTGGAAACTCCTTGGTTATTATAATAGAGGCTTCAACCTCTTATATTATTTACAATTATAACAACCATAGGGAATGTATTTAATGATGTCTATATGGCGCCAGTGTGAAATCGCCCTCACTGGTTAGTGGACATCCTGTACTTACGATATATTATATTATAATATTGTTGCGGATTTGGAAAGCTATCACACTCAACATTCAGGTTCTTTAGCTCAGTTATTTCGGTAAGTACATGTTGCCAGTTAGGGTCCCGACCCTAGTCTAATGGGTAGTTTAATGTTCGTGCGCTGTGAAGTTATTTTAATGGTCAGGTTTTCTTTCCGTTATTTTTTACACCACCGACGTCGCCGCCGACCACACCGCATGCGCCCTCGCCAGCATTCGCTTTCTCCACCTGGCCAAACGCGGGGTTTGCCGCCTGTTTTGGCGAATGGGAGGAATGATGAGGGCGCATGCGCAGAAGGTCGTCCGGTGTGAGAAGGCAGGGTTCGGGGAGGAGCCATGCGGTGGCCCTCGACCAATCGGCGTGCAGCGGGTGGGGTGACCGCGACTCAGCCAATCCGGGCCCGCGACGGGAAAGGGCGGAGTTGCGAGGAGGCGCCGCGCCACTTCGAAGCGGGGGAGATAACAATAGCGCGGTATGTGTGCTGGAGGAGTTCGTTCGTTCTGTACTGCGATCAGCGCGTCGAGGAGTTCGTTCGTTCTGTACTGCGATCGGCGCGTCGAGCAGCGCTGTCTGTACTGGGATCGGCGCATCAAAGAGTTCGTTTTGTACTGGGATCGGCGTGTCGAGGAGTTCATTCTGTATTGTAATCGGCGCGTCGAGGAGTTCGTTCGTTCTGTACCGCGATCGGCGCGTCGAGGAGTTCGTTCTGTACTGCGATCGGCACGTCAAGGAGTTCGTTTGTTCTGTACTGGGATCGGCGCGTCGAAGAGTTCGTTCCGTACTGGGATCGGCGCGTCGAGGAGCGTGGTCTGTGCGCGCTGAGGTACACACATCTCGGTACATGACATTTGCTGGTTATCTGGTTGATCGTCGTTTTCGTCATCGGGGAGGTCTGGAGCCTTCTCGTCTTGGTGATCGCCATCGTGGTCATCGTCGAGGACAGGTTCAAGATAGAACCTGGCTTTCAGCTCGCCTGTCCCTCCAAGCTGAAAGTCATATTAAAGGCAATAGCCACCATTTCTGTCTGGATGTGGGTGTGTCTATTTGTGGCGCCCGTCTAGTAAGTACTGAATTGTTTAACTGCCTTCGCTGTATATACTTGCATTCCTTAAATTCGGTTTAAATCTGCTCTTATGTGCTTCCCTCATTCCCCTCATTATTGTGAATAAAGCCCCAATTGTTAAATGTACTCAGCTCGTCGTGTCATTTCTGCATTGACTGAGCATGTCGTGCGTGTAAAGGATTAGCTCACCGTTGGGCCAGCCAGATAATCAGATAATCAGATAATCGGGCCGGCGGAATTCGGCGATACCACCGCTCGGCTGCGCACACGAAACGGGCCCGCTTCAGCAGCTCGCTTCCGTACGAGTTCCGCCGAGGGTGAAGTACCCGGGTAGCTGGATCACGTGGGTACTTAAGTAAGTTGAAGTTAGCAATTAACCGTACCCAACGTGATCTTCCCATTGGCGTATTTCGGTCCAAAATAACCAGGACCCGTCGATCCGGAATTCCGGGCGATTGAGCCGAGACGGCCCCACTGCTTCATCGAGGGTCGTGCTCGTGACGGTCGACGTCGGCGGGAAACTACAACACTGGTGTTCAGGAGCGGAATTCAAACTCATCTGCCTCCACAAGAAATTCACGGAACTGGATCAAGGGTGTGCGAAGCAACCCTCCGGGTCCATTAAATTACAAACATTAAAATTTATTCCCGATACGCAAAATGTCCAGCCAAGGCGAGCAGGAGCAGGAGGGTATAGATTTAGAAGTAGTCATGCGCCTCTTAACGACGTTCCGGGCAACGACGGATCGCATATACGACGGGTCTGCCAGCTCTAACAAAAAAAAAAAAAAAATGCAGCTGAAAAATTCCTATCGCCGAGTGATGTAGCCTCGTATAAAAATAGCACATACAATTATGTACACTCTACAGAACATAATACCTCATAATGATAATAAAGGTCAGTGTGGCCCTGTTATAATGCGATCGTTGAGGTCCATAAAATGTTATCGCGAAAAAAGCAGGGTCGTGCTAAATCGGGATTCAAGGAAATCGGCTTTCAAACTGAACCAATGTTTGCACGTTTACCTTCTGGAAAGTAGATTACCTTTGAATTGAAGAATTCTGCAAATAAATCGTTGTTGTTCGTCAATTAAAGCAAATTTATTTTTAGTGAAGCTTTTTATGTTGTTAAAACAATCGCACTGTTCCGAAAATATATATCACAATTGACAGGTGCTCATTTATTTAAAAATTATAACATCGATGCAATGATTACGTATTTATAAAATCCAAACGCTAATTATTCACCTTTCTATAATCGATGCAAGAGGAGGTTGTAAGCTGCTGCTAACCACACTGATGGTCGTCATGAACTGCACAAAGGTAAATCTAACGTGTATTCTGTCTCTTTGATGTGTGTTACAATTGCCAACAGTATTCAGTACAGTAACATGCTGTACAGGTTTGTATCCGAGGAGCAATAGGCTACACCATATAGCTTATGTGTCTATGTTTGTGTAAGTACGATGTTCGAAAACGATGTTCGAACACAGAAATGAAAAAAAAAATGATGTTCGCACAACGACGACGTCGCTTAACGACGTGTTTCTCATAATGTAACCCCGTCGTTAAGTGGCGCATGACTGTAGTAGAATCTATGGCCCAGGATGAAGGCACCGCTATGCAGGTAGACCATTCCCCACAACTGAACACAGAGTCCGTAATGGGTGCGGCGGCGGGGGCAGCGGCACGAGAACACCCCCAACAACAAGCGCCCCTCCCTGTCCCCAGCGAAACCGCACACCATAATGACGGATCGGCTCCGCTGAGTTCGTTTGACATGAACCGGTTGGGGGAGATGTTGATGGAAATGATGACGGAGAAGATGCAGAAATGGAGGGAAGACATACGGGCATGGGGAGAGGAAACGCGGACCGCGGGAGAGAAAATGGCGACACCACGTGGCAGTACGATCGAACCAACGAGAGGGAGTGCAACGGCTGTCCAGCCCGCGATAAAGACGGGCGAGGTCACGACGAGGGACGCCGTCACCACGTGTCGGGTGAGACACGAGGAGGCAAAGGAAACAAAAGAGGTGAGGGAACCCAGGAATTTGAAATAAAAATGGAGACGGCAGAAATAAAATGTACAGAAATGCAGGAGGTAGAGGAAATCATAATAGAGATGACGGGAGAAACTAATAAATACGAGGAGACGACGCAGGAATTAAAGGAAATAACAGAGAAACGAACAACAAAGACAACGGAAATAAAAACAGAGACACGGGAGATAGAGGGTGAATTGGACGGGGTGAAAGACGAGCACACACAGGTAGAGATAGTGGAGGACAATGGGGGTGAGCTGGCCGAATGTGTCGTGACCTGTTGCGATCAGTAGGATAGCCTCCTCCAGGAACGAGGGGAGGGAATAAGCCCCCTTGAAGCGGATCACGACCAGGTGCGTTCGGTCGTACCGTGCGAGGTTCGGGGGGTGAGTGCTGTGAACGGGAACATGTGGAGCTTGGGGGGTATGGAGACCCCAGGAGCGCTTGTGGTGGCGCGATTCCCCAGCATGAATGTCCCGGTGTGTGTGCTTACGGAAAGTGTCGAAATGCGTGTTGAAACGCGCGCAGAGCGCAAGTAAAATGGCATGCATGCAGGAAACTGAAATGCAGACGGTTTCAGACAGAAGATGGGAATGGCGAGCCGAATGGGCCGCTTATAGCTATTTTGAGAACCACGCCGGGCTCACGGGACGTGGCGAACGAGGCCTGTTCGGCATTGAGAGAGCGGCCCTCGCGCGCACGCCATCGCGGAGGGATTCCGGTGCGGGAACGTCCCGCGTATCGGAAAAGACCGTCGCGCGGACGGTTAAAATGGAGGCGAGGGTTACATGGATTCGGAACACGCGGATTCCCACGTGGGCGCGTGTTCGGGCCATCACGTGCTGCATACCGCGTGTTCTGTTCGCGGAGCGCGTGGAGCGGGTTTCCGGGACGTTACGCGCGCGCCAGCTGCAGGCTCGGTGCGCGAGTGACGTCATCGGCGGGAATCTCGCGGCATGAATGCCGGACAAACAGCGCACGTCCCGCGTGGGGAATCCCCCGCGAGCGAGCGCTGAGTGGAATTGGTGGAGTGACGTCATTGCCGCACGAATCGGCCCTTGGAAGGGACGTCCGTATCGCCCGTAAGGACGAATGGGCATGCCGTAAACCACCACCATGGAGGTGCAGAGAAGGGGGAAAAGCCTCGCTTCCAGTACACGAGCCCGGGCAAGGGGTGGGAGACCCCCTTGCTTTAGGGCGCAGGAAGACAACTAGTTAGGGGGATGGGTTAGAGTTAGTTAGACCGGCTTCATGGGGACGTGAGTTGTTCCTCATGAAGCCCGTGGAATGGATTAGTTAGAGGGATTTCAGTTTAGATTTAGAATGGAAAATGATTTTTGGAGACACTGACAGAATTGAATGTGTGGTGGGGACGTAGCTTAGCTACGTCGAGTAAAAGGATGTGCTATAGTTTAAGGGATGACGAGGCAGCACGAGTTAGTTGAGGGATCTAGTGAGAAGAATGGCAGTGTTCAGTGATGCGAGCGATGATATGTGTTGAAAAGTGAAAAATGTACTTGACGGGTGAGTGAGGGCCAGCGGGCCTGTGTGAATGGAGCGAATGTGGTATGCATGGTGCGATGAGTGAGTGGGGGGGGGGGAGGAGTGATTCCCACTCAATGGACTCTGGGGTCAGAGTAATGTTAGTTAGTGGGTTAGCCAAATTGACAAAATGGAAGTCGTTTTGTTGTTGGTGCGAGTGTAGGCAACCCGTTTGGAGGGGTGCAGGAGTCCTGTTAACGGGCTGGGAGCATGGCTGCGAATGATGAGTATTGCTTAGTGGGCACCCCGAGCACCGGACTAGTCGGCCGCGGTAGGCCAAGGGCCAAAGAGGGGCCAGGAGAGCGTAGTGGGCACGGGTGGGCCCGCATGAAGTGGGACCCGTAGCGCCAATGGCCGCGTGGGCATTGTCGTGGGCACGGGCACCCCGGGAAAAGGGGCCCGTGGCGCCAGCCTGCCACGTGAGCGTCGAGGGGGAGTAGCCAGGGAGGGCACTACCCAGATCATAGGGAGCTGGTAGGCTCGGAGACAGTCTCAGGGCCCGGGGGTGCCATGGTTGGAGAATCGGCAGAGGGTAGTTCCTGCCAAGTGAGCCACGTGGCCCAGCCACGAAACCGTGCAAGGGCACGAAGGAAAATTAGAGGGCAAGGCCCAAATTTGTAAGGACACCAACACAGGCGACGGGAATCTTGGTTGGTAGAACCAATAGTTTAAGCGACAGGCACTTTTGAAAAGCCCCGGGGTAGTTTAAGGTTAATAAATGTTAGGGTAGATAGGAAAATGTACCCCTCCGCACCATCCATCCCTTTGCTCTCGGTAGGCCACTGGACCCACCTTGGGTAAGATCGCTGAGATCTGAGGAGGCCATTCTGAGGCTTTATTGGGCCTCGAGACAGGACACTAGCCTCTCCCTTATTCCCCTCCAGGAAGGGAATGCAGGGGTTGGGAGTAGGCTAGGATGACATGATAGGTTAGCCGGACAAAGACGATAAAGGGGGTTAGGGAGATAAAATTATAGAAGGAAATAATAATAAAAAATTTTTAAAAAATAAAAAGGGGCTAAAATTGGTTGTATTGTTGCAAACTAAGGGGGTGGGTATGAACAGAAACAGGCAAAGGCGAAAGGTTGGGGGGAGACAGTAGGGTAGGACCGAGCCCGCCTTCAGAGCGGACGGTACCACCGCACTCCCTCCACAAACCTCAAGAACGAGACCAGAGGCCGGCCAGCTTCACATGCCGGCCTGTTTGTGCCACAGCGGCTTGTTCCGGCCTTGCCTCGCCATGCCTTGTCTGCCTGTCTCTGCCATAACCCCATGCCTGCTACCCTTGTTTGCATTTGCCCCTGTGTCATCCATCACCATGTGCGCCAGGTCCAGTGTGTTTTGCAAAGACTGCCCTGCAGGCAGCTCCACCACGGGGACTGCATTGAGCAGCCCGTCCACCGTGTTTTGCATCATCCATCCAGTTCACTTCAGGGAGGAGCCTGGGACTGCATTGGGCAGCCGGCGACCTCCCTGTGCTTGTGTTCACTGTTCAACTGCATTATGTCATGAGCCAGAGACTGCATTTGGGCAGCCTGGCTCTCTGCTTCAAAAATGGCCTGTGGGATGGTGCATATCCGCCGGGTTGGGGTGAGTTGCCTTCAGCAGCTGAAGAAACACACAAAAAGAAGGAAGAACGTACCAGAAAGGGGCCGTTTTGAACACGGCCCTGAAGACGTCTTGCCTTCTAGCTGCTGAGCACTCACCCACCTGAATAACTGTTGACATTTGCTATGCGTTATTTCCCACAGAGTCCATCAGTCCTGGGCCATGGTAAGTGTAAAAATAATAAGTTAAGGTGAATATTGTGTAAATATGTGAACCCCCGCCTGCATGTCCATCTTAGCGCCGACAATGTAGTTAAGTCGTCTGAATGAGTTGTCCAGTTAGTTCCGCAGCGCAGTGGGTTATTTATTTTTGGGACATGTATACACAAAATGTCACTCTCAGGGATCTGAAGATAAAATGTATTAGGGGAAAACTTACACATGCTGGTCACACGCAAATTTGACGACTTGGGACGAGTCTGTAAAAAGGGGAGGGGGTAGTGTTGCGGATTTGGAAAGCTATCGGACTCAACATTCAGGTCCTTTAGCTCAGTTATTTCGGTAAGTACATGTTGCCAGTTAGCGTCCTGACCCTAGTCTAATGGGAAATTTAATGTTCCTGCGCTGTGAAGTTGTTTTAATAGTCAGGTTTTCTTTCCGTTATTTTTTTACACCACCGACTGCACCGCCGACGTCGCCACCGACCACATCACAAGCGCCCTCGCCAGCATTCGCTTTCTCCACCTGGCCAATCACGGGGTTTGCTGCCCGTTTTGGCGAATGGGAGGAATGAGGAGGGCGCATGCGCAGAAGGTCGTCCAGTGTGGAGAAGGCAGGGTACAGGGAGGAGCCACGTGGTGGCCCTCAACCAATCGGCATGCAGCGGGTGGGGTGACCGCGACTCAGCCAATCCAGGCCCGCGATGGAAGAGGGCGGAGTTGCGAGGAGGCGCCCCCCCCCGCCCCTACGAAGCGGGGAAGAGAACAATAGCGCGGTCTGTGCGTTGGAGGAGTTCGTTCGTTCTCTACTGCGATCGGCGCGTCGAGGAGTTCGTACTGTACTGTGATCGGCGCGTCGAGGAGTTAGTTCGTTCTGTACTGCGATCAGCGCATTGAGGAGCGCGGTCTGTACTGGGATCGGCACGTCGAAGAATTCGTTCTGTACTGGGATTGGCGCGTCGAGGAGCGCAGTCTGCGCGCGCTGAGGGACATCACATCTCGGTACATGACATTTGCTGGTCGTCTGGTTGATCGTCGTTTTCGTCGTCGGGGAGGTCTGGAGCCTTCTCGTCTTGGTGATCGCCATCATGGTCATCGTCGACGACAGGTCCAAGATAGACCCTGGCTTGCAGCTCGCCTGTCCCTCTGAGCTGAAAGTCATATTAAAGGCAATAGCCACCATTTCTGTCTGGGTGTGCGTGTGTCTGTTTGTGGCGCCCGTCTAGTAAGTAGTGAATTGTTTAAGTGCCTTCGCTGTATATACTTGCATTCCTTAAATTCAGTTTAAATCTGCTCTTGTGTGCTTCCCTCATTCCCCCCATTATTGTGAATAAAACCCTAATTGTTAAATGTACTCAGCTTGTCGTGTCATTTCTGCATTGACTGAGCATGTCGTGCGTGTAAAGGATTAGCTGGCTGTTGGGCCACGGTAACTAGATAATCGGGCCGGCGGAATTCGGCGATACCACCGCTCGGCTACGCACACGGAACGGGCCCCCTTCGGCGACTCGCTTCCGTACGAGTTCCGCTGAGGGTGAAGTACCCCGGTAGGTGGATCACGTGGGTACTTAGGTAAGTTGAAGTTGGCAATTAACCCGACCCCACGAGATCTCCCCATTGGCGTATTTCGGTCCAAAATAACCAGGACCCGTCGATCCGGACTTATCCGAGCCGGCGATCTGTAATTCCGGGCGATCGAGCCGAGACGGCCCCACTGCTTCATCGAGGGTCGTGCTCGTGACGGTCGATGCCGGCGGGAAACCACAACAATATATTATATTTACCACATGAACTACGATAAAAATATAAAAGGGCTAGATATTAATAATGGTACATAATAATTTTTATGCAGGGGTTCCCTGAGGCATGAAAACTATTTCAAGGGTTCCACAAGGGTAAAAAGGTTGAGAAACGCTGGTCTATGGCATGCCATTCAATAGTTCAGAACCCAAAATGGCAGCTAATTAAGGTATCACGTGACCTGGCAACTGCACAGCACCTCAATTGTTGATCAATGAATCGGGCAGATTACTCCAAAAGGTTTCGATAAAAATATGAAGATTTTGGTCGGTAAATCACGAGCTAAAAATCGCTCCACCAGCACAATTATGCCAGTGAAAATGTGATTACATTTTATACACTACATTTACTCACTTTCCATGTCTTTCATGAACATCCAAATTTTCCTCTCCTCCTCGGTGTGTGCGAAATTGCAGTTTGCACCGAACGTACATTTCTGGCCTCCTGCAATCCTGGTGCACATCTGTAATCAGGAGAGAATTCAGCCAGGGAGGACTTTGTCAATTGCAAGAGAAGTATAATAAGAAACTATGCAGCCAAGCACCACTTTAGAGCAACAATGAATTTTTATCCCAGCTAGAGATGCAGCTAAAACCACTTGAGCAGGGAAGGAGAAAATATGAAAGCATACTTCATAGAAATTAGGCACAGTCTTGATGTTAGGCACAGGACGGATGCTCTTCCAACTTCGACGTTCGCGAGACATCGCCAAGACCACGCATTGTTCACGGTTCCAACTGCAAAACAAGCGAGCAAAGTGAAATATCGTGGCTTTTGCTTCATGGATACACCACATTCTGGCCAGTTGAACATCTCTGATCTTTGACTTTGCTGAGTACAAAAGCCAGTGAAAAGAGAGATGGTTCTACAAACCTGTGCTGTGCTTTGGAATCACAGTATTTGGGGTTCTTGTGTTGCTCGATGACTTTGCCACTTTTCCAGCATTGGTTGCAGACCAGCTTGAGCTTGAGCTGAAGCTTGATGCTCTTGCTGGCCTGCAAGCATATGTACAGTGCATCATTTGACTGTAAGATGGTGGGGCTTTTTTCGGAAAGGGAGGTTTACAGCAAGAATATTTGAGCAAGTTGTCTCTTAACAGAGATTTCTACATCCATTACACATGATGTGAATGAAACAAACTGGACAACCATCAAACTGGACTAGCTGTAACCAAAAAAAAATCCACTTTCTGGTGTCAGGAAGATCCAATATAACAAATAACATTAGTTGCTTATAAAACAACGCGCGCGCGCGCGCACGCACGCGCACGCGCGCACGCACACGCACACGCACGCGCGCACGCACACGCACACGCACACGCACACGCACACGCACACGCACACGCACACGCACACGCACACACACACACACACACACACACACACACACACACACACACCTATTATTAAACAACTAAAAGGCAATGTGTGTGTGTATTCTCCATAACTCCAAAACTATAAAACCTAGCAGCCTGAAACTTTGCATGCACACAAAGAAAACTCCAAGGAAGTGCAAGAGTGAAAATTGGATGTTTGGGTTACTTAAAACACCCCTTTTGAAGATAATTAATGACCTTATTTAATTACATCCTTCATCAGGCGATCCTTAGCCACCTCGCTGTCTGGGACCTTAAGATGTTTCCTGGGTAACCTCGCTGGGGTCTGAAACCGCCATGTTTTTTGGCCTGCTCAACCTCACCTCACCTTGACTTGGAACAGGCCGCAACGATTTCTTTACGATGAGTATATTTTTCACTTTCCTCACTCACATCGAATGCCTGTTCATCTCGGCAACTAATCGTTGTGTAAATTACATTTGAAAGTACAAAAGTTTTCAAATTAGGAGCTTGGAGAGATTTCATGCATTATGAGATGATTTTCCACAATTTACTTTCATGAACTAATTAAAGTATATCATCGAAATATTATTTTGGTTTTGAGGATCGGATGTCGTCCGGATGAAATAAGTGTCAAAATCTGTTGTGAAATGTGATAAATTTAAAGAAATAACGAGTCTTGTAATAAGCCGATATACCTATTTACTTTAAGCAAGCAGGGCTATGTTCCCTCCTCCTCCATAGATACACAAGAAAATGTGAAATTTCCAAAGCATTAAACTTATCTTTTTCTAATGTTTGGCAAATTATATTGAGTAAAAGAAATAAAACTTTAGGAATGCAACAAAATTAACCATCTTCATCGAGCTGGATAATTTAATGCATTTACTGCAAGACCTCGCACCCTGTCTCCCCAGAGGGACTGCCTGTCCATAGCGTCTGCCAGATCTGTGTCTATATTTTCGAAGGTTTCACGAGGTGCTCTTCAGGGAATCAAACCAAATCTGGGGAAAAAACAGACGTTCTAAAGAAAAACAAAACAAAACATTTGCGCAGACCTTGAACCGATGCACCACGTCATACGTGCAGACGAGTAGGCAAAATGGCAGACTTTCTGCAGTTTATTTCACGGGCGATTGAACTTTGCGATATTTCCAGGGTTGTTCTACATTAAGCAGCAACTCTTTTGTGGATAGTCATTTTTTGAATTAATTCATTTTATTACATTAACTGCTGCGTGCGTGGTGAAGACAGGCTTTAAAGTTAAAGATATCCTTTATGGCCATCGACAGCCTGGCCAACCGTTCCTTATCAACCATTTAAATGGAGTGCTTGCATGAGTGCTTAAGCCACTTGCCGAGCGCCTATTGTTCACAGCGGTACATAATTCTGAGTGAAACGTTCACTCTGCAGATGCTTTTGCCACGTCATTCAAAGCGAGTGGTTCGTGCTCAGTCACCCTGAGCGAGTGGTTCGTGTTCAGTCACCCTGAGTGAGTGGTTCGTGTAATAACACCCAATTTCCGAGTCGTTTGCAGAATAATGTTTTCTCAATTACTGAGCCAAATTTTTTTTCCCACCTGTTTATCTATACTGTACTAATAAACATGTGTGTGTGTGTGTGTGTGTGTGTGTGCATATGTGTGTGTGTGTGTGTGTGTGTGTGTGTGTGTGTGTGCATATGTGTGTGTGTGTGTGTCGATTGCTGTCTACAAATGCAGGTTGCAGAATGTGTAATCGAGTCCTCCAAGGGTGGGCTGACAGCATCTACCTTCATTTCAGTAAGGGGTCACGATTCACAGACCAAGCTGTGAAGTTTTCTCTTCTCAAAGTTTTGTGCTGAGGGCTCTCTTCAGGATCGTCGCTGAGCCCTGAACAGCTTCCAACTGTAGTTCGTTTGTGATAATATTCCCAGGGATGGTTTTTAGCTCACCTGTAAAGTAGTTCTGGGGAGCTGAGGTGATGGCGCATTGTCCGTCTGTTTGTCCATCCGTCCACAAATAATTGCAACTTCTGAGAAACTACACAAACGATTGACCACAACCTTCATCACCAGTGATGGGATTAAAACAGAAAATTACCCCCGTGCGGGAGTGACGGTCATCTCTATGAGAAATAATACCACAAGTTCTCAATGTTCAGTTATGACCGAAGACTACTGCGCAGTTCTACTGCGCAGCTCCACTGCGCAGCTCTACTGCGCAGCTTCAATGCGCAGCTCGAACTGTGCAGTTTGGTTAAAGATGACTCGGCATTTTGGCGCACGTGCACGAAATTATATTTTGAAAATAAATGCCGACGTTTACATTTCGGGTTTTGAAACTTTTGCACCTTCGGCGGAAAATGTATAAATATATAATATACAAGGTCAGCTGCTATGTAATGACCCCCTTCACTAACTTTTACCATGCCCAGTAGAGAATATATAGCCTCTTGAAGGTAGGGCAGTTTTTGCAAACTTTGAAGTCACGTGCCGCGAAAACGAAAGCGAAATTCGAAAATCCGTCCCGACCAAATTTAGATATTGTCCCATAGATTCATATGCCACAATCAAATTCAAGATTGCTTGAGAAATGTAGGAGGAGATAGATTTTGAAAATCGTCAATTTCGCATTTTTTCACCAACTTTGAAGTCACGTGACACAAAAACGAAAGCGAATATCGAAAATCCGGCCTGACCAAATTTAGATATTGACCCATAGATTCATATGCCACAATCAAATTCAAGATTGCTTGAGAAATGTAGGAGATAGATTTTGAAAATCGTCATTATCGCATGAAAATCGTCAGTTTCGCATTTTTTTGCCAACTTGGAGGTCACGTGACACGAAAACGAAAGCGAATATCGAAAATCCGGCCCGACCAAATTTAGATATTGTCTCATAGATTCATATGCCACAATCAAATTCAAGATTGCTTGAGAAATGTAGGAGAAGATAGATTTTGAAAATCGTCATTTTCGCATTTTTTGCCAA
This sequence comes from Eptatretus burgeri, assembly GCF_056783735.1. Classification (NCBI taxonomy): domain Eukaryota; kingdom Metazoa; phylum Chordata; class Myxini; order Myxiniformes; family Myxinidae; genus Eptatretus; species Eptatretus burgeri. The sequence goes on along the minus strand of NC_140975.1, from coordinate 28,222,452 downwards.
CTTTGAAGTCACATGACACGAAAACGAAAGCGAATATCGAAAATCCGGCCTGACAAAATTTAGATATTGTCCCATAGATTCATATGCCACAATCAAATTCAAGATTGCTTGAGAAATGTAGGAGGAGATATATTTTGAAAATCGTCATTTTCGCATTTTTTGCCAACTTTGAAGTCACGTGATACGAAAACGAAAGCGAATATCGAAAATCCGGCCCGATCAAAATTTAGATATTGTCCCATAGATTAATATGCTACAATCAAATTCAAGATCGCTTGAGAAATGGCGGAGGAGATAGAATTAGAAAATCGTCATTTTCGCAACTTCAAAGGCCTCGTGACCTTGAATTTGAAGTCCGGTGACCTTGAAAGTCATACCATCGTGTACGTCTCATCAACCTCTATCAGGATCACTAATGACCAGATCTCCCGCTTCAACTTCATTGTGAATGGGCGGACGGACGGACATCGACACCCATATTATTAGGTCATGCTCGAATAGATGACCTAAAAAGGGTCTAAGGGGTCTAAAAATGGATATACAGTGGGGAGAACAAGTATTTGATACACTGCCGATTTTGCAGGTTTTCCCACTTACAAAGCACGATGAGGTCTGTAATTTTTATCATAGGTGCACTTCAACTCTGAAAGACGGAATCTAAAAGAAAAATCCTGAAAATCACATTGTATGATTTTAAAATAATTAATTTGCATTTTATTTCATGAAATAAGTATTTGATCACCTCCCAACCAGTAAGAATTCCGACTCTCACAGACCTGTTAGTTTTGTCTTTAAGAAGCCCTCCCATTCTCCACTCATTACCTGTATTAACTGCACCTGTTTGAGCTCGTTATCTGCATAAAAGACAGCTGTCCACACTCAATCAATCAGACTCCAAACTCTCCACAATGGGCAAGACCAGAGAGCTGTCTAAGGACATCAGGGACAAAATTGTAGACTCGCACAAGGCTGGGATGGGCTACAGGACAACAGGCAAGCAGCTTGGTGAGAAGGCAACAACTGTTGTCGCAATTATTAGAAAATGGAAGAAGTTCAAGATAAGTCAATCTCCCTCGATCTGGGGCTCCATGCAAGATCTCACCTCGTGGAGCCTCAATGATCATGAGAAAGGTGAGGGATCAGCCCAAAACTACATGGCAGGACCTGGTCAATGACCTGACGAGAGCTGGGACCACAGTATCAAAGAAAAGCATAAGTAATACACTACGCCGTCATGGATTAAAATCCTGCAGCGCACGCAAGGTCCCTCTGCTCAAGCCAGCGCATGTCCAGACCCGTCTGAAGTTTGCCAATGACCATCTGGATGATCCAGAGGAGGAATGAGAGAAGGTCATGTGGTCTGATGAGATCAAAATAGAGCTTTTTGGTTTAAACTCCACTCGCCGTGTTTGGAGGAAGAAGAAGGATGAGGTCAACCCCAAGAACACCATCCTAACCGTGAAGCATGGAGGTGGAAACATCATTCTTTGGGGATGCTTTTCTGCAAAGGGGACAGGAAGACTGCACCGTATTGACGGGAGGATGGATGGGGCCATGTATCGTGAGATCTTGGCCAACAACCTCCTTCCCTCAACAAGAGCATTGAAGATGGGGCGTGGCTGGGTCTTCCAGCATGACAATGACCCGAAACACACAGCCAGGGCAACTCAGGAGTGGCTCCGTAAGAAGCATCTCAAGGTCCTGGAGTGGCCGAGCCATTCTCCAGACCTGAACCCAATAGAAAATCTTTGGAGGGAGCTGAAAGTCTGTGTTCCCCAGCGACAGCCCCGAAACCTGAAGGATCTGGAGAAGATCTGTATGGAGGAGTGGGCCAAAATCCCTGCTGCAGTCTGTGCAAACCTGGTTAAGAACTATAGGAAACGTCTGATCTCTGTAATTGCAAACAAAGGTTTCTGCACCAAATATTAAGTTCTGTTTTTCTGATGTATCAAATACTTATTTAATGCAATAAAATGCAAATTAATTATTTAAAAATCATACAATGTGATTTTCAGGATTTTTCTTTTAGATTCCGTCTTTCACAGTTGAAGTGTACCTATGATAAAAATTACAGACCTCGACGTGCTTTGTAAGTGGGAAAACCTGCAAAATCGGCAGTGTATCAAATACTTGTTCTCCCCACTGTATCTTGACCTAAATGTCATAAAATACTGTATAACATGGAGTTATTCTGAACACGTATGTAGGCTCTGGATGAACCCCCAAATTTCCAAACTGTAATAAGGGAGGATAAAATGTTGGTTTTGAGCAGCTTGTAGCTTCATAATTGCAAAATGTAGTGTTTTGATGGCAAATTCTGAAAGCTTGGGTTAAAATGACCATAGGTTAAAATTGTCAGCTTAATGTCTTTATCCAGTGACTATATATGGAGGAGAGCACCCAAAACACTTGCAGAAAGTGGTCAAATTATTTAAGAGTAATTTTACCCACAAGAGTGTATTTTAAAGTTTACTATTTTAATCAAAACCTAAGACAGTCAGTGATCCGATCACTCATTCAAGAGGTGACCCCAACATGTCCAACTATCAGATTAAATTATTCACTTCTCTCTGACACAAGTCCACAACTTTTGTCCTCAGTCCCAATTGAGAGTTTGTGTCCTTTGCAGAAATACTTTACTCTTCAAATTTTGCCATACGGAATAATTGCATGGATTTAAGTTGGGGCGAAGGACGATGGGAATGCCATTCCATGTTGGAAACTTCAGAGAAATTACACAATCTTCAAACGTTTCAAATATAAAGGTCAAGCACAACTCTTACAGTATGTGGAATTCCAACATGCTGCATGAACCAATGTGTGCCCATGCACAAGCTCCGATTCCACAAAGATGGTTGAATGTTGTCACAGTCACACTCAATATTTCAGCATTACTGTGTGTACCTGTTGCATGAAATAATTTGGATTCTGAGCTTGAAGGTGCCTTCTGGATTCTGCTCCGATCTCCTCATGGCTGATATCTAAAAACAACAACAACAACAAAAAAAAAAATAGAAAAATAAACCATCACCACAAAGCCACCAATTGAACAACTGAAGTGGTCCTAACAAGATGGTGCAGAGGTAGCACACTTACTCCTAAGCTTAGTCTGGGTTTCATTATTGGCCTGGGTATAAACTATCAGGTCAGGTCAGGTATGGGAGCATGTGCCAGAACACCGCGTCGCTGCGTCCACTTTCCGCCAGTACTCCCGGGGCCTCTGTCTGGCCATCCTCCAGGCAGATGCCAGGCCCATCCCAATCTCCTTGAGATGATGGTCAACCTGCTGCAACCATGAGGCACGTGGTCGGCCCACTGGCCTCCTCCACTCATGAGACTCCCTCGCTGAGAGAATCTAGTGAGCAGGATCAGCGTCAGGAAAACGAGCCACATGTCCATACAGCCGCAACTGACGCTCACGGACTATGCAGGTAATGATAATTGAGGTAACTATCAGATTGGTGCTTTGTGGGCCAGGTGCTGCACCATAAGATGCACTGTCCCTTGGATGGATGCAAAACTGGGGACCTGTTTTCTAGCATTAGCTGGTAGACATTAAAGATCCCACGATGTCTTCTGATGAACAGTAGGCAAGTTATCGTTGATATACTGGTCAAATTCCAGAAAATCCTGCCTTAACCTACAGGGAGCACTGCATCAGTTGCATAGCCACACTCCTGAGCAATGATGCAAACCAACAGCTCCTTGCTGCATATTGAGAAGAACAATGAAGATATATAAATTGAATTTAAGAAAATGGCCAAGCCATTATAATCATCATCATCTTCATCATCGATGGACCGTACTCTTTACAGAGCACTGGTGCTTCCGAAGCAGTCCCTGGGCAAGGGTTGAAGTTAGGGTTACTCTGGGTGACTTCCTATTTCCTTCTCGGAGGTCAGTCAGGACAGGAGAGCTCTCCGGATGGAGGAGAAAGCAGTCAGTATTATATCTGTTAATGTCATTCTCTGTCCCCATACAAAGTACATACTGTATAATTATTTGTAAATTCTTGACAGTGAAATAATGATGCGACAAGAAGAATGATTTGGGCTGCATTGGTCAAACAGTGAGAAGTGAAAAACAGACGAAGTAAAATTATGGGAAACCAAGACAGGAACACAAAGATGCACCACAGCATGAGAAAAGGGTTTTCAGGTGAAAGTAGGACAGGGTATCAGAAGGTGTCATAATGTTTAAGTAGACATGGGAGAGACTTTGAGGTGGTGGTGGGCATGAACATTGAAGGACTGAAAGGAAGAGGTCAAGAAAGCAGAATCAGGAAGACGGTTCCAGAGTAGAAAGCAAAGGAGGGCAAAAGTACGGAGGCTACCATTTGGTTTGGGCTGAAGGAGGGTAATTAATGACAACATGGCAATGTACCTGTGGTATTTTCTAACCTCATTAACCATACTTAATCCAACACTTTTACTTGCAGGTAGTTGTGCAACCTCCCTCTTCTCTCTCAAATTTTTCTGTTCCTTCAATCCCTTGTTGTTCTGTCCTAGAATTGCCCTGCTTTCACACTCTCAGTTCATATCCTGAGTTACCTCGTTCTTCCATTATCCTCAAACTTGTACAGAAATTTAAATAATAACAGATAAAAGAGGTCACAAGCAATTCCCTCTCGGTTAGAATCAAAGCAGTCCCGGAGGAGTCCGTGGTACATGCTGTATTTGTGAACAAACAGCCTGAGCTACCTTCATCATATTGTTACGGTTGTGGAAATTTGCATTACACCATAAAGGGTCCTCAGGTGAGATACATCGGTAAGTTCATGTGTAGTTAGCCCAAACCCGTTGTTTAGAGGGAATATATGTGATCCATTTGGGTTGCGACGCTTCAGTTAGCCGTTTTTCTTTTGCTGTAGTTAATTTGGTGCAAAAACAACAACGAACCTCGCCACAACCAACATCTCAACGATCACGCCATTCATGACACGATGCCACCTTCCACAACTACGCTACCATATCTTCGCCACTCGCCATTCAATGAGCACCTTGCGGGCGCGTGCAAGAACAAAAACCAACAACGCTCGTGGGGTTTTCCCGCCTAATTTCCCCGCCTGATGCTTCTGCCTGAATCCCCCCCACCACGCTTGGTGTGAAGGGGAGGGGTGCGGCAGCTCGCTCCCGATTGGTGGATGCATGGCGTGAGGCGGTCGGAGTGGGGGCACGCCCCCCTTCGAGAGCTTTCTGGAAACGCCTCGAAGGAAAGATGAGCCAAGAACGGAGTGGGGCGCGGGGCGGAGCAGGCCCCCACAAAAGGCGTGGGCGTGAAGAGTCGTTGTTGGTTGGTAGTTCCCTTGTCCCAGTTGGAGGCTGAAGGCTCTCGGTGCGTACAAGCGATTGGCAAAAGGCGTGGACGTAAAGGTCGACGAGAACGTCGTTCCCTTTCCTGTTCCCTTGTCCCTGAAGGGGAATTGTGGAGAGTGGTGCTGATAACGCCAAGGTCGGAGGTTCTGTTCGTTCGTCCGAGCTGTCGGGCGGACGACACGTGCAGGCGCGCGGCACGAGCTCGCGGACCACGCCGGAGGGACTCGGAGTTACGGTCGCCAAGGACTCGACGCGCTCAGGGAAGTCGCGACTTCCATTTCTTTTGGGTTTTGTGTAAATGTGTGTGTGTGGCACCAGTCTTGTAAAGTAGAACTGTTTAAGTGTTGTAATAATTATATTCGGTTGTAGCTCTGCATTGTGTCCTTGCTTTTATATGTGCATTACTATATGGCTGTGAATACGTGCTTGTCTCTGTGTGTGTAATAAAGTGTGCTTGTCTCTGTGTGTGTAATAAAGTGTGCTTGTTCAATTGTTCCCCGTTTCGCTTCGTCTTTTCCCTTATTGAAAGCTCCATCTTGCATCACGTAAGGGATTGATAGTGGGTTTTAAAACACCTGGTAATTAATTGGAACCGTCAAGGCCGACGATAACTCCGCTCGGTTATCCCTGTAATACGGAACGAACCGCTTAAGCGGTTCGTGTCCGGAGTCGGCCTGTGGCGTGGTCCCATCCCTCGGCAGATTACCCGCGCGGGTACTTAGGTATATCGACATTCGGTGATTCACCCTATTTTGCACGGGTAGACTGCAGACTGGGTGGTGGTGGGGTTAAACCCTCACCCGTGACTGGCTCCTGGCGGTAGTTCCAGGAGGGTCATGACTGAATTGTCCGTTTCAGTGGGCGAGGCGGCCGCCATTCGAGTCAAGCGGCCGATCGCACGCCAGCGGGCGCGAATTCGCAACAATATTAAACAAACCACTGAAATGAAATCAGGTGTTTAAACATAAAACCATGAAACACTTGCTGTGAAAAAAGGAAGAGATAATTATTCGTCTGTTTTTTCATGGTTCAGCTCAATTGGCAATGGGTTACTACTTACAGCAGTCGTACAGCTACTTCGTGAAAAAAAACAAAATGCATGGGAAATTGAGCTTCAGCCTCTGGACATATGACAGGCACAACAGAAGTAAAGAAAGTCCCGACATGGGACATTACTCACTGGTCTCTTGCTGCAGCTTCCAGATACTGAGTTCCATGTGACTGTGAGCAAAATTGCAGTTATCTCCGCTCTGGCACTGGGACCGCATCACAAAGTGGCACGTGTCCAAGAGACACTTGGATTTAAGGGGTCGTATTTTAGTGTAGTGCAGGGCTGGGTCACGAGTTATGTACACCAGGCACCTGAAATTGTGAGGGGGTGGGGGTGGGGTAGGGTAGGGAGAGGGGAGGAAAAAACTCAGAAAGCCAAAAAAAGAAGAAAAAAAAAAGAATTATTACAATCGTTGCCAACACAAATGTCATCGAAAGTATTGTTACGGATTTCAGAATCCAGTCTGATGAATACGTCCACACATCCAGGTCCTCAGACAGTTATTTCCTTAAAAGCATGTTAAGATTTGCCACATCCCTATGTCTAATGGGATCTTAAATGTGATGCATTGAGAAGGGCAAATAATTGATTCCTTCACTTATGGGAAGCTTTTTTCTTTATGACAGACACATTTACACACATTTCTTTTACGAGCTCTGAAATTTCCTCAGCAACGTTCTTTCGCGAGCTCTGACGCCTGCCCTTGTTTTTTCCTTGGCAAAGTTCTTTCGCGAGCTCTGAAGCCCACCCTCATTTTTCCTCAGCAACATTCTTTCACGAGCTCCGACGCCCACCTTTTTTGAGAACACACGGGTCGTCATGGTAACCGTGCGCAAGTGGGGCGAGGTGAGCTTGGGGCAACTGCGCCCGCGGAGATGGCCCACAGATATAAAACGAATGGAGGTCCGTTCTGAGGTGAGAGGAAAGCGGAGGCGAGAAAAGTGAGAGGAAAATGGCGAGAGAAGTAAGAGGAGGCAGAGAAGAAAGAGAAAGAAAGCCAGAGAGGAAAAAGGAGGAGGAAGTGTACAAGCCCGCAAGTGAGCGTGTGGTGCGCGTGTGGGCGTGAGCAGTGCTGCCAACAAGTGAGGCACGGGTCGGTCACCAACAATACCAGGGTCTAAACCCGCGACAGACGATCTCGGTGCCCTCCAGATGTCGACTGGTGTTGAAGGCTGTTCGCGAGAGGGTGCACGGCAAGGCTGGGTGCTGGCGACGGACGTGACACGCACGCACACATTTCAGGACGTTTTCACTTCACAGACGACTACTCTGGTGAGCGAGACGATTCTTCCCCCCACCCCGAATGATCTGTTGGGTACCCATGTCTGTGCTTAGCTGTAAGTCAACCCCCGATAAGCATCTGCCATTTGTCTCTTTCCTGGCATTTTAATTGATTTTGCTTTGAAATTTATTCTTTATTTACCTCAGAAAATAAAAAGTTCTTTCCATTTATTAATAAATTATTTGTCGATTTCCAACCTGTCAGTGTTTGTCTTTTCGTCCAATTGGTCTTGCATTGTTCGAACCGAGATAGAATGGGAGGTAATTACCACAGATTTGACCAAAAATAGTTGGCACGCACCAGCGGTTAAAACGCTCGGCCGCCCTAATTAAAATCGAATCAGATAACATTGGTGCTTTGCCAAGGGCACGCTCCCCGCTCAGGTAACCACGTGACCTCTAGTTAAACGGAATAATTAGACTGTGGACACTGGAACTCGTGGTTGACTGGGTGGCGTTCGTAGTTCAAAAACAACCCACTGTACCACAACATTGTGAGCGGTGGCCCCAGGTCCGGCTCCACCGAGGACAACGGGGGATTAATCCCCGAGTGACAAGCTGGTGTCTCCTGTACCCGTGGCCGCAACAATATAATGCCTCTGGAGTATGCCCTCCCCCCTCCCTCATCCACCCCTTACCTCTCTTCAAATGGCACCACAGCAGACTGCACTCATGAGAAGGCTGAATTCCTCAATGCTGTGTTTGCTTCCAAATCTTGTCCCCCCCAACCCCTCGCTCTCTGTACCCACCCTACCCAGTGGCACCCAACTGCTCCAGACTCTGTCTTTTACACCTGAAAAGGTGGAGAAGGGCCTTTCAACTCTCAACTCTGATTTTGCAACTGGACCGGATGAGCACACATGTCAAAAACATACTCTGATGCTCTTGCACATCCTCTCTCTGACTTTTTCACTCTATCGTTTCCTTCAACACACCTTCCATCTGCTTTGAAATGAGCCAATATAATATCACTGCATTACATAAAAAGGTACAAAAACTGATCCCCTTAACTAGACCCATCAGTTTGCTTCCAATCATCAGCAAGGTCATGAAATCCATTATCGCAGTTGATATGAAAGCCTTTCTTTTATCCTACAACCTCATCTCAGATAATCAATTCAGATTCAGATTTCACTCTACCTCAGACATGCTGCTTCTACTCACCCACAAATGGATGGAGGCCCTCAATGTCAGACATGATATCAGGGCCGTCTCTCGACATATCTCGAGCTATCGATACAGTCTGTCATCCTGCCTTACTCGCCAAACTCTCTGCCTACGGCATACAAAGCCAACTCCACACAAGGTTTACTGACTTTCTCAACTGTCATTTCAATCATGTGTCTCTCAACAGAATCCTTTCACCTCCTCTCCCTGTCAAGGCTGGAATGCCCAAGGCAGTGTTCTCGGCCCAGTCCTATTCCTGATCTTCATCAATTATCTCTCTGACTCAGGAAATTCCCCTTATCTATTTGCCAATGACTCCACCCTCTGCCATGACATCCCTCATCCTTCAGAAAGGCAGGCCGCAGCCTCTTCCCTCTTAAACAACCTCCGATGTGGTACCTTATCAAATGCCTTCTTAAAGTCGAGATATACTATGTCCACTGCCTTTCCCTCATCCACTGCTTCATAGAACTCTAAAAGATTTGTTAAACAGGAACTACCTTTGGTAAACCCATGCTGACTACCTTTAATTAGTTTGTATTTATTGAAATGGTTTCTCATCTGGTCCTTAATTAATGTCTCCAACACCTTCCTCACAACTGAAGTCAAACTAACAGGTCTATAGTTTCCCAATTCTTCTCTGGATCCTTTCTTAAATAATGGTGTTACATTTGCTACTCTCCAATCCTCCGGTACCTGTCCTGACTCCAGTGAAATATTGAAAATATCCGTTAACATCTCGCTTACTTGTTCAGCCACCTCCATCCATACTCTCAGGTGCATATTATCTAAAACCCGGAGCCTGATCTACTCTTAGATTACCTAGCTGTTCCTTTACTTCCTCCACTCCAACCTGGATCTTCTGTAAAAGCCATTCCTCATCTCCTTGATAAATACTCTCAGCCACTGGCAATTCTCCTGACTGTTCTTGTGTAAAAGTTGAAGCAAAATACCTGTTTAATAAGCCTGACATCTCACTTTCATCACCAACCACTCTCCCAGTGCTATTCCTCAATGGACCCACACTGGTCGTAACCTGTTCTTTTCCCCTGATATACTTAAAGAAAGCCTTGTTATTAGGGTACCCTGTGAGTACAGGGTACCCTATTGTTTTTCTTCTGTTTATTATTATTACGCATTATACATTATTATTATTATTTTTCCGCCGGCATTTTGCACCCTTTTTCGCTTTAAAAATCATTTTCTCTGGGACACTAAGTCCGATCGACAGGAAATTTTCACCATAGTATGTATCTTTTTTGATAGCACAATCACGTTATAATTATGACGTCATTGGTCACGTGGTACGGTCGCCATCTTGAAAAAAGCGATAAACTTTGGACATCTGTATCTCGGAAACCGTGCAATGGAAAAATTTTTCGTTTGATACATTTTACTAAGCTCCCTATCGGGAACACGTGTGATTTTTCGTGACATCATAGGTGAAGCGATATACCGGTGAAAATTCGTCAAGTAGAACGCTGTATAGGAAAAATCTGAAAAATTTTGAGCATCATCTACGCCTAAAATCACCGACGAAAATGTTTTTCTTGACGTCATTGATGACGTATTTCGGCCGCCATCTTGTTTTTTAGTGTTTTTTTTAAAAAAAATCTTCTTCTCCAGAACGGCTGCGCAGATTGAGGCGAACCTTTACAGGCACATTCCCCCTGAGGTCCTCTTTCAAGTTTGTTAATTTGTTGTTGATACGTCACATGGTTTGGCGGCCATCTTGAAAAAACCCTAAAACATTCAAACATCTTCTCCAGAAGCGCTGGTCCAATGAAGGCGAGATTTCAGAACTATATTCGTGACATGTATGCGATGCAAGTTTGTTAATTTCGAAGTGATAGGTCACATGGTTTGGCCGCCATGTTGGATTTAAGAAAAATATTAAATAATGTTTTCTCTGGAATTTCATAAGCCATCGAAGCGAAAATTTGCAAGTGCCTTCCTCCCTCAACTCTGCATACATGGTAAAAAATTTTTACCTCAGAAGTCACATGGTTTGGTGGCCATCTTGGATAGAAAAATAGACCTTATCCGATTTACACGAAACTTCACACACTTGTTCGGGTCGACGATGGAAAGCAGAATTTAAATTTATGATATCATAGGTCACAAGGTTCGGCAGCCATCTTGGATTGAAAATGAATAAATTTTAAAAATCTTCTTCTCCAGAAGGGCAAGACAGATTAAGACGAAACTTCACAGATATATTCCCCATGAGGTCCTTTCTCAAGTTTGTTAATTTCTTCTTGATCGGTCACATGGTTTGGCGGCCATCTTGAAAAAACCCTAAAACCTTCAAACATCTTCTTCTCCAGAAGCGCTGGTCCGAGGAAGGGGAGATTTCAGAACTATATTCGGGACAGGTAGGCGATATAAGTTTGTTAATTTCGAATTTATAAGTCACACAGTTTGGCCGCCATGTTGGATTTAAGAAAAATATTAAATAATGTTTTCTCTGGAACCGCTTAACCTAACGAATCGAAAATTTGCAATTATCATCCACCATTGTGTATGCACGCATGCTAAAAATTATGACGTCACACGTCACATGGTTTGGCGGCCATCTTGGATAGAAAAACGCACCTTTACCGATTAACACGAAACTTCACAAACGTGTTCCAATACCCAGTTGGAAGCAGAATATAAATTTGTGATGTCATAGGTCACATGGTTCGTCAGCCATCTTGGATTGAAAAATAATATCTTAAAATGTCTTTTTCTCTGAAACGACTGAACAGATCCAGGCGAAACTCCACCACTATGACCGCCTCTCCATGACGAATAAAAAGTTCTCACCCCCTTTTGAGGTACGACGCAACGTTTGGCAGCCATAGTGGATTGAAGGAAAAATATTAATTAATGTTTACTCTGGAACTACTGCATCAATAAATGTGAAACATCACCTTTATGGTGGAATAGTCATGCGGAATGAGGGTTTGAAATTTCAACGGGATCGGGCCCAGGGTTTGGCAGCCATGTTGGTTTTAAGAAAAATATTAAATAATGTTTTCTCTGGAACTGCTTAACCTAGCGAAGCGAAAATTTGCACTTATCGTCTCCGATCGTGTTTGCACATGTGGTGAAAATTATGACATCACAAGTCACATGGTTTGGCCGCCATCTTGGATTGAAGGATAAATATTAATTAATGTTTAATCTGGAACCGCTGCTTCTATATATACGAAATTTCAGATTTGTAATTTAGCCGACATGCGAAACAAACATTTAAAATTTCAACCTGATCGGTCACGCGGTTTGGCAGCCAGAATTATTTAATTATTTGAATCTGGAAGCCAGTAATGAGGAAATTGAACGCTTTGTGCTGCCCAGTTCGTAACTCGTCTGTTCCGCGTCGTCTCGAAGCAGGCCTGTGTTTGTATCACCATTAAATAATGTTTTCTCTGGCACCGCTTATCTGATAAATGCGAAACTTTGCGACTATGATTTAAGTCTCATGTTGTATCAGTTGTGTCAAAGGCGGACGGACTGGGTACCCGGTCATCACTGCCAGCAGTTATAAAGTGGCAGTTCTAGTTATGTTTAATATTCTTAGCCATGTCCTTCTCATGCTCTCTTTTGGCTTGCCAAGTTATTTATTTAACTTGCCTCTGTTTACTTTGATAGTGATATAAATCTAACTCCAGTCCTGTTATTTTAAACGTAATAAATGCCTTCTGCTTCTTAATAGTCAAGGCGAGGGGTGAAAAAAATAGTTCAGATTTTTTTTTTTTTTTTGTATACCTTGGTCGAGGCTCGTATGAGAGCTAACACACAAATCACAGCAAGGAGGCATGAGACAAGAGGGGCGGGAGTGGAAGGGACAAAACAGTGGGGAACAGACACATTAGGTGAACTGTGGAAGGGAGAGGGATGGGGATGGGACGGGGAACATGGCGAAGAGAAGATGGACATTACAGGGACTTTCAGGAAGGAAAGCAGGGGAATTGAAGGAAGTGGGCTTGGGTGGATTATCGGGGGTAGAAAAGATCGAGGATTTGGATGGGGGAAGATAAGAGGTGGTGGTGAACAGCTGTTTTGAAAGCCTGGAGGGAAGAATGGGAAAGAATAGAGTGAGGAAGTTTATTCCAAAGGCGTGAAAAAAGAGGAATGAAAGAGTGAAGATGAGCAGTGATTCGTGATTTTGGTAGTTTTACCAGAACGGGGTTGATGGCGGACCTTGAGCGCCCTGTGGAAATGTGGTGGGGACAAATCGCAGAGAGAGCAGGGGGGGGCAAGGCTGGAGAGGAGTCGGTAGAAGAAAGAAAGACCACCAACCAACCTGCAGTGATTGAGTGAGAGGCCCAAAGACTCAGCTTCATTGCGGGAGATGCCGATGATCTTAAATACCCTGGTTTCGACAGCGTGAAGCCGAGAAAGGTGGGAGGCAGGAGCACCAGCTCAGAGGGGAGAGCAGTACTCCATCAGGCTACGGACAAAAGCTTTGTAAGTGGTCAGGAGCTCAAGAGGGCCGAGGAAGGACTTTGCACGACGGAGGATTCCCAGTCGGCGACTGGCTTTTGAGGCGAGGTTGGAAATGTGACTTTCCCAGGAAAGGTCATGGCAGATAGTGAGACCCAGAAGCTTGAAAGAAAAGACTTCTTCCAGAGGATTGTTGAGAAAGTGGATGGGGGGTTTTCTAAACGGTCCTTTCGAAGAGACATAGTGAGAGTGTGAGATTTGTCTGGATTGAAAGACATGTTCCACGTGTTGGACCAGTTTGTGATTTTATCCAGATCTGCAGTGAGCGAAGAAGCTGCTGCTTGCCGGTCTGAGGGATGACAGATGGTACGGCAGAGGGTGGAGTCGTCGGCAAAGAGAAATAGAGGATTTTCCAGAGAGTCCGAGAGATCATTGATGAAAACCAGAAAAAGAACAGGGCCCAGAACGCTACCTTGAGGAACTCCAGCCTGCACAGGAAGAGGGGCTGAAAGAACTCCATTTAGGGCCACACGTTGACTGCGACAGGAGAGGAAGTCTGCGAGCCATGAGTGGAGATGGCCTTGAATACCATGGGAAGAGAGTTTGGTGAGTAGTGCAGGGTGCCAGACTGTGTCAAAAGCACGTGATATGTCCAGGGATACGGCTCGGATTTCCTGTCTGGCATTGAGGACCTCCATCCATTAATGGGAGAGCATAAGCAGCATATCCAGGGTATCCAGATTGTGATAAAAGCATGAAACTTTGCACAGATGTTCAACACAACATTCTAAACGTTTTCAGGGGTGGAGCCAATGTGAACTGTATATAGCATAGCAACGGTCGCTAGGCAACATATTTTCCTTAGCAACCAGCACAGAGGATGACTGTGGACCAATTTTATTAAATGATTATAATGTATTTTAATATCTACAACTTAAATTTTCATATAAACATCACTTTGTAGCAATTGTCAACAACACAAGGCTTAATTTCAGTTGCTAGGCAACATATTTTCCTTAGCAACCAGCACAAAAGATGCCTGCTGACCAATTTTACTTATCAATTACAACGTATTTTATTATCTATAACTTTACCCATCAATGGAAAGTGTGGAAACACATGATGAGTTCACGAGAGCCTTCTTTGAGCTGCACGATTCACCAAGGCAAATATCTGAAGAGAGAGAAGCTTCCCTAGAGTATTTCACTATCCTTCTCTATGACAGGACATCAACATGTGTCTCAATCAACGAAGTTAGGAAGCTTCTATTCACACGCAAAGGGCGTCAGATGTCAGCCCTTCCTCCCACCAAGGCTGCCCTACAGCAACATATCAGGAGGGCAGTATTGCAAGGTGGGCACTACTGGGGGCGTACTACCATGCCATATCGCCAGTTACCCTCTCCTGCTGAGTGGGGATGGACTTGCCCAGAACAGTGGAAGCCCCTGTGGACAAATCTGCCAGAAGCCAGTGCATCCTGCCCAGAGCTGCTGAAGTGTGCATGGAGGAGCAGGTGTAAAGACTGCAAATGTGTACGAGCGCACTTACAATGCACTGTTTACTGCAGATGCAAGAGAGATTGTGACAATGCTTAAAGCTATGGCGAAGGTCCAAAGAAAGTCCAAGGTGACAACATAATTGACAGTTGCTAGTTGCTGGTTGCTACCATGAATGTATTGTGTAGCAACAATGTTTTGATTTGATGTATGGTGTAAAATACCATTGCTTTCATTATATTTCCAGGAAGAAGGTCTTCTATTGATAACAAGACTTATGTTTAAGTTGAGTTAATGAGTTAAGTGAATCCCGTGTTCACAGGTAGTCTATGTGTACTCAGATGGTTGCCATGGTAAATAGGTTACTAAGCAACTAAATATTTAATGTTTTGTTACTTTTTGATAACAATTATGACAACTTGTATAGACTATTTACCCAAAACATTCCTCTTCTGTAGGCCATAAGGCATTGTGAAGTAGAAGCATCATTTACAAATAGAGGATAAATATTGTTACGGCTGTGGAAATTCGCATTACACCATAAAGGGTCCTCAGGTGAGATATATCGGTAAGTTCATGCGTCGTTAGCCTAAACCCGTTGTATAGAGGGAATATATGTGATCCATTCGGGCTGCGATTCTTCAGTTAGCCGTTTTTCTTTTGCTGTCGTTATTTTGGACCAAACACCACCCCAACAACCAAATCGCCACTATCAACAACGCCCCCGAACAACTCCACCAAACCGCCACGACCTTCACCTCCACAACCCAACCCCACAAGCATCGCCTCACCCGCCATTCTCTAAAGATGCCCAACAACGGCCCAACCACCGCGGCAAACCTCCCACCACCTTCGCCTTTCTCCTTCACAACCAGCAACCGCACCACCTGTGAACACTGAACGTCGGGCTGTCTAGGGCCCGTTCGGCGATTGGTGCCGAACGCGTCGAGCCGCGAGTGCGAATGGCAGCCTTTCTTGGGAGAAAACGGATCGGGGGAGCTTCACGCCCCCTTTTACTCCGTCCAATGGGCGAGCGTGGGGCGGCTTGGCCCCGCCTCCAAGCGCGTGTATGTTAATTCCGTTTGGGCAGAAATGCGGATCAACAGAGGCTCACGCCCCCTTTTTGCCCAACCAATGGCTGACCAAGGGGTGGCGTGGCCCCGCCTCCAAATGCATTTTGATCAGGGAATTTGCATACACACCCCCCCTCGGTCTATAAAGGCGCGCACACGGGGTAGTTCGCCCTCTTCGTCCTGGAGCTGGTCTTGTCGTTCGTCTTGGCTCGTCTCGCCTGGTGGTCTGGTCTGGTCTGGTCTTCTGTCGGTGCCAAGGTCTTGTGTCGGTGCGGTCCCAAAATCACGCTGGCGGGACGGAGCATCTGCCATTCCCCTCTCCCGACCCCAAGCATCAACGGTTTTCACCCCCTTTATCCGCGCTGAGATAGCGCCGGAAACCCCGTCCGTGGCGTCGAGCGGCCAACACGTGCCGGCGTGAAGCACGAGCTCACCGACCACGCCGGAGGAGCTGAGAGCTGAGGTCACGGGAGGAGGACTCGACGCGCGCAGGGAAGTCACTACTTTTCTTTTCTTTGCTTTTGGTGTATGTATGTGTGTGGCGCCAGTCTGGAAAAGTAGAACTGTGTAAGTGTGCCCGTGCAAGTCATATTCGGTTGTAGTTCTTGCTTTCATTCTTGCTTTTGTTCTTTCTTTGACTGTAGAAAAACTGTATGGCTGTGAATACGTGCTTGTCTGTCTGTGTAATAAAGTGCTTGCTTGTTGAACTGTTTCCCGCTTTGCTTCGTCTCCTTTTAATTGACTCTCCATCTTGTATCACGTAAGGGATTGATAGTGGGTTTTAAAACACCCGGTGATTAATCGGAACCGTCAAGGTCGACGATAACTCCGCTCGGTTATCCCTGTAGTACGGAACGAGCCGCTTAAGCGGTTCATGTCCGGAGCCGACCTGTGGCGTGGTACAACTCCTCGGTACGCTATCCGCGCAAATACTTAGGTAAATCTACCATTCGGCAATCGGACCCTATTTCGCGCGGGTAGAATGCAGACTGAGTTGTGGTGAGGTTAAACCCCCACCCGTGACTGGCTCTTGGCAGTAGTTCCCGGAGGGTCACGACTGAATTGTCCGTCCGGTGGGCGACGCGGTCGCGATTCGAGTTACGTGGCCGATCGCACGCCGGCGGGCGCGAATTCGTAACAATATATACATAGACAGTTGGTATTATTTATCCATTACCTCGCAACAAAACAAATGCTAATTTGTTTTGTGGTGACACCAATTATTGTGGTTTTGTTTTCTGATGACACTAATAGTCTTTAAAACATGTCTACTGATAGTTCTGATGTTCTGTAACACAGCACCAACCTTTCCGAATGTAGTAAATAGGCTTAAAAAGCCCGTTGCTAGGGTAAATTTGTTACCTTGCAACCGTTGCTAAGGAACATGCTGTATTCAATGGCTCCACCCTTGAAAATAATCAGTATGGGTTGAAGAATAATTGTGCCAAGTCTCATGCTTTTATCACTTACTGAGCAATTCTACCTGTAATTTGCACCCATCGCCTAGACTATAACAGCATTCTTTTTCTCACTACTCAACCACCCTGGTCTCTTTCTACTTGTAGTTTTACACCTCAATGGAATGTACTTACTCTGCACTCTACACATTTGCTCCTTGAAGATTTCCCATTTTTCTAATGCAGATTGTCCAGTTGTTAGCTTCTCCCACTCGACATCACCCAACTCTCTCCTCATACCCTCAAAGTTTGCCTTCCTGAAATCTATTAGCCTTACCTTACTATCCTGAACTCTAACCCTCAACAGAATCTTTGCACACACAATGTTAAGGTCACTTGATCCAAAATGCTCCCCTACCTCCACCTCCTCCACAATATTGGGATCGTTACTTAAAAGGTCTAACACTGCACTCCCCCTCGTGGGCTTATCAACAAACTGGGTTACAAAGCAATCCTGAACTAAAACTAGGAAATCCTCATCTGCCCTTTCCCTGTTCCTGGACCCAATCTATCCCTGGCAAGTTAAAAATTCCCCAATAATCAATACTCTTCCCTTACCACATGACCTTTTGAATTTGAACACCTCCACCACTGCCCGCCCCCGCCGCACCTCCACCACCTCCCGCCCCACCTCCGCTGTACTGTCACCACCGCCCGCCCCGTTGCACCGTCACCACCGCCTGCCCCCTTCCGCATTGTCACCACCGCCTGCCCCCGCTGCACCATGACCACCGTCTGCTCCCGTTGCACCGTCACCACCGCCTGCCCCCGCTGCACCATGACCACCGTCTGCCCCCGTTGCCTGCCTCCGCTGCACTGTCACCACTGCCTGCCCCTTGCCGCACTGTCACCACCACTGCACCATGACCACAGTCTGCCCCCTTTGCACCATCACCGTTGCCTACCCCCGCTGCACCATCACCGCCTGCCCCCGCTGCACCATAACCACCGTCTGCTCCCGTTGCACCGTCACCATTGCTTGCCCCCGCTGCACCTCCACCACTGCCAATATCCTCAGCAATCTCACACCACAACTGTAACCAACTATTATCGACAAATTTTTCACATTCTGCTACTTGCTGCAAATTATCGATGCATTCCTTCAACCTTGTAATAACCATCCTCAAGTGGGCTATTTCCTCACACTTCATACAACATTAAAGGTGCCGTCACACCTTGACGTTTTAGCCAGCAATGGCAACGTATAAAAATGTATGTAAAACGTTGGCGTACGCTGAAGTTTTGAGGTTTTTAAAAAAGTTTTGGTCGTATTCATAACGTGTTGGTCGTATGCATAACATATTAGTAACAGGCACAGAACGTTTTGTTGTCTTATAGATAACTTATACCAACGAATGCTTAGCCTGTTGTTGGCATTCACAACCTATGCCCAACAATAGTTTAACTTCGGCATAAGCGCGCTGCACGTATCGCCGACGAACTCTTGGCGTTCTCTGTTAAAAGCTGCCGCACGCCGATTTAAATCATAACCGCCTGAAAATTGGAAGTGTCGACATCGCAGTCACACCTTGACGATATAGCCAGCGTATGCCGACCTATGAAAAATGTGTCTAAAACGCTGGCACACGTCGAATACGGTATGGGTAAGTTGTGTATACATTAGGAGCACACTGAAAAACGAGGAAGTACGCTGTCATATTCCGTGGTACGTAGAGTATGTCGTGAAATTTCAAGCATGCTGAAAATTTTACGACGTACTCGAAGTATGGCTCACAAGTTCCGCATACGGTGGCATAAGTTCTCGGTACGCTCCGCGATCGTTGACACACGTTACTTATTAGTTACTCATAAGTCGAAGTAATGTTTAGCATACCCGAAACTTAATTTTAACCTATGAGTAACGTGCTTTGAACCTATGAGTAGAGTGCTTTGAACCTATGTGTAATGTATCTCAAACGCACATTGTCGTATGTAGACGAATTTGATTGACGTCTTCCGGACGACCACAGAACTTACTGAACGTGTTTCTAACTTACATCTACCGTATAATGGCGATTTGGCAGCGTTTAGGGGAATTGGTATATAAAAATGGGTTTCACAAGAGGAACCCGTCAGTGTTCCAGACTCCATGTTGAGTAGATGTCAATGTCAGTAGTATCAGTAGTAGGTCCATGTCAGTAGTAGTAGGTGAGCGTGATGGGGAGGGTGTGGGTGATGATGGATCCTCGTTGCGTCCACGAATAGAAGACTACTTTGCACCATTGTTCGATGTTCTTTTCGGCTAATTTTTTTTTTCTCATTCCCACGATGAACTATTTTTTTTGTTTCAGTTTTTAAAGTATTCAAAACGACTTGGACAAATGCATAATGTACTAGTAATGAACACAGAACGCTTCGATAACTTATAGATAAGTTATACCAACGATTGATTAGCGTGTTTTAGGCGTCCACAACCTATGCCCAACGATAGTCTAACGTATGCATAGCGTGGCAGCGTATCGTCGACGATTACGTGAGGTTTTCTATTCATAGGCTGCAACTTCACTTTTAATAAATGCCTGTCACTCGCCTATTGTTTTTGGACGCTGGTGCTCGGCAATTGAAATTGTTTTCATTGAACGAGTTAAATCGCTTCCACAGCACTGCAGTCATGGCACCAACAGCAGCAGGCTCGGTGCCAGCCTCATGCCAGGCTCAAGCGGATCGCTGAAGGTGTACTGCTTGGTTATCCTTGGACCCACTCTGGCTAGCAGCTCGTCGAACATCGCTGGGGGCATTCGCAGGAAGTTGATGAAGGATGCATGGTCCACGTTCCGGAGTTCCACCATGAGCTGGTCATATATGCCATAATGGCGTCGCCTCCCGATCCATGGTCTGACCCAGTTCCTTCTCCTCCGTTCAAGTCTTCTTCTCCCGTCTCTATTGGCACGCAACTGGTGCAGTGTCAACTCGATGAGGTCATGTTGATGTTCGAGGACAAGTAGGTATTGTCGTCTCAGCCTTGCCGTATCCCCCATCTCTCGGAATGACATGGACATGTACTCACCACGAAGTCTAAAAAAAGAGACGGGTTCCTCCTGCAAAGCCCCTTTTTATATACAAATTCCCCTAATCGCTGCCAATACGCCATTATACGGTATCTGTAAGTTAGAAACGCGTTCAGTAAGTTCTGTGGTCGTCCTGAAGACGTCAAATACGTCTACATACGTATTTGTGCATAGGACATGCTTTACAAATAATTCCCAAGCACATTATTCATAGGTTATAAATAAGTCACGGGTACCCTAAACATTACTTTGACGTGTTTCGACGTATGAGGAACTTTCAAGTAACGTGTTACGAAGTGTGAACAACGTTCGTGTAGCGTGCTTACAAAACGTTACTCATAGGTTAGAAATAAGTTTCGGGTACGCTAAACATTACCTCGACGTGTTTCGACTTATGAGTAACTTACAAGTAACGTGTGTCGACGTGTGTCAACGATCGCATAACGTGCCTACAACTTATGGCCAGCGTAGCGGAACGTGCGAGTCATACGCCGGCATACGTCGTAAAATTTCAAGCATGCAAAAATTTGAGGACAACCCAAAAGTACAACGTTTAAAGCCAGCGTACTACGACGTATGGCAGTGTTTTTCAGCGTGCTCTTAACGTATACAAAATGTACCCATAACGTATTCGACGTGTGCTAGCGTTTTCGACAAATTTTTCATAAATCGGCATACGCTGGCTAAATCGTCAAGGTGTGACAGCGGTTAAGAACCCTCTGCTTCCCCCATTGTTGACGTGGCCCACATTGAGCAACTATCACATTTTATGAGCTCCTCTTCCTTTCTCCTTCGGTCTCTATATATACCCTTTTTCACCCCCATACTCCCAAGGCCCCAACTGATTTAACGCTAAACTTAACAAGAGGCCTCCCCCCTGCTTCTTTCAATAAACGAACACAAATACCCGCTAAAACTGCTATGAACACAATTATAGCTGCATAAGTGCAGTTCAACAGCCACTGAAACAAATCACGATAATAAAATACGCTGAAAGGACCATATATATCCTGAAAGGACCATACGGCAAACCCTCTCATTCTACTTTCTTAACAACACTCTTGAAGAGGTTCAGTCATTAAAACTCTTGGCTCTCACTCCCAGACATGATTTTTCTGGGGCAAACCACATTTCAAAGTTACCCTCCAAAGTCAGTCGCTGACTGGGCTTCTTCCATCGTGTAAAGTCCTTCCTTGGCACACCTGAACTCCTATCCACCTAAAAGGCTTTCCTCCACAGCTTGATGGAATACAGCTCTCCCCTCTGGCTTGGCACCCCTGCCCAACACCTTGGAAACCTCGTCCTTAAAGATCATTGGAATTTCCCATGATGAAGCTGATTCTCTGGGCCTTTCACTTTGCCATAACAGACAGGTCGGTGGTCTCTCTGTCATCTTCTGCCTCTTCCTGGCGTTTCACTCTCTGTCCTCTCTGTGCTTTATACCCCCCCCTCGTTTTTTTCAGGGCACAAGTGTTCCACCATCAACCTCCTTCAAGTGAAACTACCTAAATCCAGAATCACTGCTCACTTCCACTCATTCATTCCTCATTTTTTCCCACCTGTGGAACCAACTTCTACACTCACTTCAATCTCATTCTTCCTACCAAGTCTTCAAGACAGTTGTTCACCACAATCTCAGATCATCCCCTATCCAAAACTATTATCTTTTATACAGCCATTAAAACCACCACCTCCCCCACCAATTTTGCTTCTGTATCCATCTTATCCACCGTCTGCATTTCCCCTACCCCTCATCCTTACCCGCACATCCCTTGTTGTCCGTGTCTGTTTATTTTGTCCCTCGGCTTTGCTGTTGGCATTTCCCCATCTCTTTCTGCTTTCCTTTTGTTAAGTTGCGTCCTGATCTGTTCTGTGTTCCAGCTCTTTCATGAGCCGAGACTCGGCATGCAAAAAAAAAAAGAGTGCAAAGAAGGGCCAATGAAAGTGCCCGATAACAAAATGGAGATAACCAAAACATTTTTAAAACCAAATACGCAGCTGCATCCATGCATCATAATATTACCATAAAAAACAACTTTGAAGGGTGTGAAAAAGGTTTCCTACTTGTGTTCATCAAAGTTATGTGTGGCATTTGGATTGACACAGTGTGTTACATCATCCTTGTTTCGTTTACTGATGGCTCTCGGGTTTGCATCGAAGCACACCTGCAGTGCAAATAAAGAAGTGGGGGAGGATATGTTGACCTCATACAGAAAATAAATCATACATTTGGATTATTTGATCCAAATGAACAACATAATAGAGCAAGGTACAACAAATAATGGCAGTAAACTAAATAAAAAGGAATGGCACGAAAGATGAAAACACATCCAGTTGCTTGAAGGTAAGCTGTCTACATGCAATACGAGGCACCAAATCATGGCACAAGAAGGTTTAAAGACATGAGAATATAACTTGTGACGTTTTGACATTTCTTTACACCGATCGCTCGGATAATTCAGAACATTCCAAACAGCAGCCACGACTGTGACATACTTCACAGAGAAACATGAAGAGACCACCATGCTCCTGCAGCAGTGAAGTGACTGTCTGTTCGCTATATGAAAGGTCCACGGGCTCAAACATGGTGCGACGGCAAAATTCACCGTTGCGCTCCAAGGTCCACACGTCTATTTCCTCCTGGCTGTATGCGAACGAGCAGTTGTCCTCAAAACGACAGGTGTGTCCTGCCACGACCTCTGGCACATGAGAAAACAATGAGAGAAAAATGATTCTCGGTTGAAGATTCCATGAGAGCAAGCTAGGGGTTGAAAAGAGGTTCAATGTTATATTGAAAAGAAAATGTCTGGAGAGAAATCAAATTCTGCTATAAGTATTGTCAGCAAGAGGATATCAACATTTTATGCATACATTAATTAAGGAATTTCCAATGACAGCTCAGTTGGTGAAAGTTTGTAATAATCGTGTAATGTGCGGTGGTTGACAATAGCCATTTAATTCAACTCATTTTCAGGTGCGTCGGCAACACTCGTAAAAGTTAAATATGTTCAACTTTGACAAGGAGTTATTGGCGACAACAGCACGATATTTAGTTGTGTGCAGCGGTCTCTGACAATTGCCAACACGGCACAATGTATTGACCAATTAAACTTCAGCTTTCAGTAGCTTCCGGCCGTGGCATCATATCATATGTGGCGCAGAGACAGATGCAGTGATACAGGGATGATGCACAGACAATGGTGTATATTATGTATATGTACATGTGTACACACACACACACACACACACACACACACACACACACACACACACACACACACACACACACACACACACACACAAACACACACACACGATAAAAGTCTACACCCCCTTTCAAAATTTTCACCTTTTGTTGCCTTACAGCCTGGAATTAAATTCCATTAAATGAGACTTTTTCCACCTTTATTTACACATCGCAACCCACAACTTCCAAATGAAAAAGAAATTCTACAAATTTCAGAAAATTAATTGAAAACACAAAACCAGAATATCTTGGTTGGATAAGTGTCCACCCCCCTGAGTTAATACTTGATGGAAGCACCTTTGACAGCAATTACAGGTGTGATTCTGTTGGGATAGGTCTCTACCAACTTTGTACACCTCGATTGGGCAATATTTTCCAATTCCTCTGTGCAAAACTGTTCAAGTTCAGTCAAGTTGTGTGGGGAGCGTTGATGGACAGCAATCTTCAAATCATGCCACAGATTTTTTGATTGGATTTCGGTTGGGGCTCTGACTGTGCCACTCAAGGACATTTATCTTTTTGTTCCTTCACCACTCCAATGTAGCTTTGGCTGTGTGCTTCGGGTCGTTATCATGCTGAAAGGTGAACCTCTGTCCCAATTTGAGCTTTCTTGCAGAGGACAGCAGGTTTTCCTCAAGGATTTTTCTGTATTTTGCTTCATCCATTTTCCCTTCTATCTTGATGAGTGCCCCAGTCCCTGGTGAGAAACATCCCCATAACATGATGCTGCCACCACCATGCTTCACAGTAGGGATGGTGTTCTTTGGGTGATGTGCTGTGTTGAGTTTGTGCCAAACGTAACGTTTTGTATTTAGGCCAAAAAGTTCCATCTTGGTTTCATCAGACCAGAAAACTTGTGCCACATGGCTTCAGAATCTCTGGATTGTTTTTGCATACCTCAAACGAGACTCAAGGTGGGCCTTTTTAAGCAATGGCTTATTTCTTGCCACCCCACCGTGCAGGCCAGACTTGTGGAGTGCTTGGTATATCGTTGTCACATGCACACAGTGACCAGTGTTTGCCACAAAGGCATGTAGCTATTGCCAATGGTCTTTTGGTGGCCTCTCTGATCAGTCTCCTCCTTGCTTGGTCATCCAGTTTGGAAGGACGGCCTGATCTAAGCAGGTTCTTGGTGGTACTACAAGCCTTCCACTTCCTAATGATTGTCTTGACTGTGCTCCAAGGGATATACAAGCCTTTGAAATATTTTTATAACCATCCCCCAATCTGTGCCCTCATAGCATAATCCTGGAGGTGTTTGGAAAGCTCCTTTGTGCTCATGGTTGAGTCTTTGCTGTGAATTGCACTATCCAGTAGAGGAAGCCTTCAGGAACAGCTGATTTACTCTGAAGCTAGAATGGCACTTGGTAGAGCGCATACCTCCGCCATGTATTGCCCAATCCACGAGAACATATCGGGCCCAATACATTTTTGAAATATCATGCTATACAGTACTATATAGTTTTTGGCCCTATGAATGGTGAAGAATCACTTTAAAAATTAAATAACTTGTATCCAGATCAAAATCTGGATCTTCCCCAAAATCGAATCAATTCGTCATGGTCACACACACAACCTGTCCACCAAGTTTCAACCTAATCCGTTGTCAACTTTTTGATATATCATGCTATGTATTCCTTTAGCCCTATCTCTCAATGGTGAAGAATCACTTTAAAAATTAAATAAATATTGTATCCAGATCCAGATTAAGCTCTTCACCAAAATTGAATCAATTCTTCTTTGTCACACTCCCAACGTGTCCATCAAGTTTCATACAAATCAATCCACAACTTTTTGAGATATCCTGCACACAGAGAGACAAACAGACAGACAAACAGTAAGACAGAGAAGAGTGAATGAAGTTGTGGGTTACGATGTGTAAATAAAGGTGGAAAAAGTCTGATTTAATGCAATTTAATTCCAGGCTATAAGGCAACAAAAGGTGAAAAATTTGAAATGGGATAGACTAGGCACTGTATGTTTTCATATTGCCTGTCAGTCTGTCCATCCATGTCAATATTCTCTGCAACTGCTTATCCGATTGACAACTCGTGTAGAATGTTTTAATGATAATTATGACATCATAGGTCATGTGGTGTGGCAGCCTTGTAAAAAAGGAAAAACTTTGGACCACTGTATCTCCAAAACTGCTCAATGGAAAAAAATGAAACTTGCCACATGTAAAGTACTCGCCATGGGAAACACGTGTGATTTTTTAATGATGTCATGGCCGGCTTCGTGATGACATCATAATTGTATTCTAAAAACGGAAGAATAAACCAATAAAAATCTTCTTCTCCAGAACGGCTTGAGAGATCGAGGGGAAACTTCACCCACATGTTCCCCCAAGTCTTGGGGATACCAGGGTGTTCAAGAGTAATCAATGGGTGACATGGTCTGGCAGCCATGTTGGATTGAACAAAAATCTTTTAAAAATTATTTCTCTTGAACCGCTTCATCAATCGAAGTGAAACGTCACAGTTATGATCTAGTCGTCATGGGGAATATATGTTTTAAAATTTCAACCTGATTGGACGCATGGTCTGGCAGTCAGAATTATTTAATATTTTGAATCTGGGTTTAGGAATTTAAATCAAAGTTGGTACAAATATGTATAATGATGTAATAATGTGAGCGATGGCATATCTGGTGACGTTGCGACGTTGAAGATTGCCCTTCCAATTTTTAAATAGTTTTAGTTTATGTGAATTTTGAAAGTCAAAAAAGTACTAATGAAAGATCAATGTCGTAGCCTGAGCATGACCTCTGTTTCTTCAGTATTTTGCAAACCTTCAAAAATAATAAAAATGCCATTCCATGTACATTGTGTGATAAAAACTTTTAATGACAAAGTGTGTGTGTGTGTATGTGTGTGTATATGTGTGTATGTGTGTATGTGTGTGTATGTGTGTATGTGTGTGTATGTGTGTATGTGTGTATGTGTGTATGTGTGTATGTGTGTATGTGTGTATGTGTGTATGTGTGTATGTGTGTATGTGTGTATGTGTGTATGTGTGTATGTGTGTATGTGTGTATGTGTGTATGTGTGTATGTGTGTATGTGTGTGTGTGTATGTGTGTGTGTGTGTGTGTGTGTGTGTGTGTGTGTGTGTGTGTGTGTGTGTGTGTGTGTGTGTGTGTGTGTGTTCGTGTGTTCAATGCTTATATAAATTGCAGTTCTGCATTACCTGTGGCTAAAATACTAACATTATTTTGATTAAAATTAATTCTTTTGATTCGCTCTGCAGCTGAGATGGTGCCCCTGGATGTTGTGTTTATCTCACTGTCCACCTAGTTACACACTCCACTACCTCATTAAAGAGTGTTTGTCAAATACCTTGTTCTTGCTGTCATGGAATAATAAAAATGGTACCATTTGAAAGCTGATAATCGATTTACTTGGAACAAAAATTGGTGTCCATTTAATAACGAAGATGCTAGTTTTAAAAGCACTTCTTTTTGGGATTAAAGAAGAAGAATCAGGAGTGTGAGCTTAATGCACTCGCACATTCCAGGAGGGAACGGGTATTTACTAGTAAATATAATTACGAGTTCCCTTATCTTCTGCAGCAAGTTTCCTCTATCAAGTTGTTGAATGCTCCCTGAACTGGCCATCTCTAAATCCCAGGCTTTACCCACAGTTGCTTCTTTCTCCTGGCATGACATCAGCAACATACCAATACTATTGCCAAAGCAGCAGTGCTTAGATATTTCACCTTTCTCGTCCCCTCTCTGCATTTCTTATTCATAGCCATTTTGTTTAACAAAAATAGTGCCATCGACAGTCACGTAGTTTGCAGCAGTCTCCGATAAAACAAGATTGTGCAAGATTCGGCATTGCGTTGGTTCATGTGAGGTGGCCTTTATACTCCAATCTATACTCAACATCCTTTCTTTGTTCTCCCTCCTCCTTCCAAACACCCAGACCATGTACCCTTGCCTTCCTTTTCTCAAAAGGATTTTTCCAGTTTACCTCTCAAACACTTCCACCCCAATCTCTGCATCTGTAATACACCAGTTACCTATGGCACAGGTAATATACTCACAGGTAATGGACATAGTTGTTGAATTAAATCACAGGTGAAATTCTTGCTCATTTTTGTCACATATTCAAAGCCAAATATCAATGATTATGTTAAAGCCCCTTCCCCACCTTTGCACAACACATAGGGTCCCATGTAACTCTTCATGGGACGGGGTCTAATCTTCCTCCAAAAAAGATCCTCGTTGCTTCGCGATCGCCCCAGCAGCATGTCCTTTCTGCACTGGTGACACTCTTCAACTTTAAGTTTGTATTCCAATGGTCCAGGTCCTAGTTTGGAGGATTGCAGATAATTGCTGTCACAATCATAAAGCTAACAGCATGCAGCTGGCACAACTTGTCTGACAGTTTCAATATAATGGCAATCTTGTGGTGAAATGCATGTTGAAGGTTTGATACATTTTGATGCATTTCCTACACAAAGCAAAAGGTGAAAAGGATCATCAAAACTCATGCCAAGCAAACCAGTAGTAATACAGGTGCTGACTTCTCTGGCTCATACCCTGCTTACAGCTTTCTGCCTAAAGCAGGTGTTTGCTGTTTGGTATATACAGCGGAGGGTTCTGCTGGTGCAGGGTCATTATGGATGTTGCAGCAGTGAGGTTGCGATTGCATTTTAAGCATCTTGCTGGTCACTGTTGATCTGAAGCCACATTAACTGCTCAGCAAAAGTTTGTGGACATGGGAGGTGTTTTTTGCAGTCAAGAAATATGCTTTTATAATCATCTTGGAGATGAGAAAAGCTTTCACACCTGAACATGTTCGGCAAGGGCTGCATCCTCCTTTGCATCTTCCTACCCTAACCACTACGCCAACACCAGGCTGGCTGCAATGTTTCCCCAAAGTCAATATAAACTTGCACAACAACAGTTGAGGCCTTTCTGACAATTCCGAGTGTGAATGGGGCTGATATCTATTTAAGTGAGATTACAAGCAGGGCTGAGTTATTACCTCCCCTCCCTACCCTCCCCTCCCTACCCTCCCCTCCAACAATTGGCTCTCCATGTTCATCTCTTTGTATCCAGCATCATTATAGAAGGAATTGGATGCAATTTTCTACTTCTAATAAATAAATAAACCAAAGATCAAAATATAAAAAGATATGACACAATGGCTCACCAGACTTTACGAAGCACTCTATGCAGGCCTGCCTGAATTCATGAGTCTTGTGCAGTGGGTTATGGAAAGTAATTGCCATATTCTTCCTGACAACCTCAACAGGCCGACATTGACTCGGGTCTGTTCTGGTACCACCAATTGGACGCCCACAGTCATTTGCATCCCCACCCCCATCAATGCCGGTGGCCCCAAGTCCTTCGCTCAGAGTGGTGCAGTTCAACTTTGGTGTAGAGGATCTAGATCCAGGAGGCTGACATGAGGAAGGTAATGACAGGGGAGTGGGGGGGGGACTCATTACATAGTTTGTTGCCATAAAACAAATGCCTCGTTATAAATAAAATAAAATCAATTACTGCGAAAAAATAAGTTTTACCACCCAATTAATGTTACCTTTGTAGATTTTAGGATGGCTTTGAACTTGGCCGATCTTGAGACACTCTAACTAAAAGCTTCAAACCATAGCCAGAATCCCTGATGAACTGATAAATGTCTTTTTTTCATATAAATAACAAATATATATATATATATATATATATATATATATATATATATATATATATATATATATATATATATATATATATATATATATATATATATATATATATATATATATAACAAAATAAAATATAAATAACAGACCTTTTCCTTATCTCAATGATTATAGTAATAAAGCATTTGTACTGAACATGCCCAATCAAAGCATATGCTGGAACTAATGAGTTCACAGACCTAAACCATGTGAATGGTTTTGCTTTGTTGGAGAAATTCTAATATCACACAGTTAGCATTGTATCCACTGCACAGAGATAGATATCAAGTGGAGTTGGGAATCATACGTTTAAAGAAATAGTGCATATGTTGACAATAAAGAGAATACTGTATTGCACGTTTGGGTGGAAAGGTTTCAGTTTTGGGTTTTTTTTGTATATTCAAGGCTCGCAGAAGAGCTAGTACACTGAATGGATCAGGACTTAAAACAGACAAAAATAGGATACAAAACACACATACATGGAGAAGGAAACTCTACAGAGGAAAAACTGGAAGGACGACAGATTTGGGTGGGGGTTAATTAATAATGAGGGTACAAAATATCATGGTTTTGGATTGGGGGAGATCTGAGATGGTGGTGAACAGCTGTCTTGAAAACCTGGAGGGAAGACTGAGATTGAAGGGGATGTTGAAGTTCATTCCACACAACAAAAGAGTGAAGGTGAGCAGTGATCCTGGATTTAGGTAGTTTCACCAGAAGAGGGTTGATTGTGGACTGCATGAGCCTTGCAGAAACCTGGGAGAGACAAAGCATGGAAAGAGCAGAGGGTGCAAGACCAGAAAGGAGGTGGTAGAAGACAGACCATCGACCTGTCTGCATTGGTGAAATGATAAGCCCATAGACTCAGCTTCATCACGGAAGATTCAAATAATCTTAAAGACCTTGGTTTCCACAGCAAAAAAACTAAACAATATGTGATGCAGGGGAGCCAGCCCAAAGGAGAGAGCAGTACTCCATCAAGCTGCGGATGAAGCCCTTGAAGGTGGATAGGAGTTCATGTGTCAAGTAAGGACTTTGTATGACAGATGATGGCCAGTAGGCAGCTGGCTTTTGAGGCCAACATTGAAATGTAGTTTGCCCAAGAAAGATCATGTCTAATAGTGAGACCCAGGAGTTTGAATGACTGAAGTTCAACTGTTAAATAGACTCCGATCAACATCAACAAATTGAAACACACATGCCAATCCTTGCAAAGTCCAATCCGGCATTCCAGAATCTCATTCTACCATGAGAGTGGAGCTTCATAACAACCTGATCACACAGACAGATCGAGACAGCTCTGACAGACAGGCTGTGACATTTGCCGATAATGACAGTAACGAAGCCTTCAACATCAAGTTGCTGCGGCAAGTTGCTAACAGCTTACGGCAACAAGTAGTGAAAGTATAAAACCAGATCTACACAAAGCCTAGATACTTACTCCTTTGGACCAAATAAGTGCAGCAAAGTTTCTTTAGTCAAATCTCGAAACTTCCAACCTCTAAATATCTAGCTCAAGTTAAAGAAAGTCACATTACATACTTCCTGCCTGATCGGAGGAACTCTCAAGCTACCAACACACCACATGGTCAGCCTGTGAAGGTGGGACAAAGCATTCGTCACCCATTTTATCTGTGGTGTCCGAGTCTGCCTGAGCGGTGGCTGTACTGTCGGGTGATAGTGAGTATTTCTGCTCGAGTCATGTATGAACCTATTTATCAATCAACACAAAAACCTTCCCTTATAAAACGTCAATTGAACAGAAAATCAAACCCCACCGAGCTAAAGTGATCATGTGACAAGCATTTTCACCTTCACGAACACTTCTGCCTTCTTCCTCTGAATCGCTCGCACAAGGCTCAAAATAATACGGCTCCACAATTTCCCCGAAAGAGTTTCCATGACTAATTTTGTCTCCAATCGTTTCCCCAAAATCCCAATGACCACTTCAACATTCTCAAAACCATTGATTCACAAATGATGGTTGAATCAGTATCTGAATCCGAGCGAGACATGCACTGTTTTTCTATGTAAAGCTGCCGTTTGGATCAATATGGCTTCAGGGTGTGACGTCGGTGGCGAAATCAAAAATCAACACTAGGGCTTTTTTCGACACTTTGTGATTGGTAACAAAAAAAAAAATTCAAAATTTTTTTTCCTTCAAATTAGACGATCAATGATTCTCAATTGTTTTCAGAAAAGAAAACAAAAATTGTGTTTGGGTTCCCCTTTAAAAACAGTAAGTATCCTGTTTGGAATTATTTTCAATTATGTTATCTTGCCAAAACGAAGTTTTTGCAAGATATGTTAGTCAGCTTGTGTTTTTTTTTATTTTTATTTTTTTGTTTGTCTGTAATCACGTATAAAAAAATCCTGCAGAGCACAGTTATCATTGGAAATTTTTGTAACTTCGCATATAAGAGGCCTATAGAGGTCCCTTTCAGTGCACAAAATTTTGAAGGTCAAGGTCACTTTGTCGCAAATCAGGGGAGTCGACGAAACCCTTATTTTTTGAGTAATTTTGATTGGATCGTCTTCAAACTTCATGGGAATATAGTTCATGGTCTGGCGCTCAGCTGATTAATTTTTGGTGGCGATTGGCCTTGACCTTCATGTTTTTTTTTGTCTGTAATCACATATAAATCACTGCAGAGCACAGTTATCATTGGAAATTTTTGTAACTTCGCAAATCAGAGGCCTATAGAGGTCCCTTTCAGCGCATAAAATTTGAAGGTCAAGGTCAAAGGTCAAGGTCACTGTCACAAATCAGGGGAGTCGACGAAACCCTTATTTTTTGAGTAATTTTGATCGGATCGTCTTCAAACTTCATGGGAATATAGTTCATGGTCTGGCGCTCAGCTGATTAATTTTTGGTGGCGATTCGCCTTGACCTTCATGGTTAGCACCAAAGGTCAAACATATTTGACTCCAAGGTCAAATTTTCAAGTTTTAGGAACCATATCATGTAGTACCTCAAATTTAACACCTCGATGAGTGCTTTCTAGACATGTCAAGTTTGAGACATTATGACGTCATTTGGTGACGTTATGAGGCAAACGCATATTTTTCATGGTTACTCTGTAGAACGATTCTCATCGGAATCTCTCGTAGGCAGATATTCCTCAAGGAGTCGCTCCTGGTGAATAGCAGCTCTGTTCACCTCAGTGTGACCTTAAAGAAGTCACACGTGGTCACCTTTTGGCAAGATACGGGTCACCCTGCGGGTGACATTGGTTTATTTGACTGTCAGGCAGGCAGAGTGAAAATATTATCTCACTCCTCTCTGTGCATGTGTGGTCGGGAAAATTTCAGAGCCAATATACGGTAAAACGGCAGACTTGTCTTTCTATTCATGTTCCGATTTGTGTTCAAAATATAACATTCAATTTAAATAAGCTGTCCCTCGATCATAAACTGATGACAGACAGACGGACGGACAGACATGAACCAAATGCTTAACCCCAGTTTTCGCTTCATGTACGTGGGGTAACTAGATGATAAAAAAGGATGGAATTACAAGATCAAGGTGGCTTACCGTGATTGGAGTCAAACTGTCTATTGAAGACACCACCTTGCGCTCGTTGCTCTTCGCCCTCTGCGCAGGTTTACTTGGGCCTGGAAATGGAATTGTTCAAAATAATGACAATTAATTAATTATTGATCATATAAAAAGAACAATTAAGTTTCCCTTGTGACATTTACGGTTGTAGAAGTGTTGATGCAAGATTTATTTTCCTTTTTTCCCCTTCTGCAATTCCAACAAGAAAAAGAGCAATCAGAGATTGCAGACCCTCGCCAGGACTTGTTTTGTGTAGCGTTTGTGTACTGGTGTGTTACCTAATTAACAAGAGACATAATTAGAACTGCCACTTTATAACTGCTGGCAGTGATGACAGAGTACAAAGATGTCCCGCTTTGATGCAACCTTGCTTCGATTGGACACCTGACCCTGACCCATGACGTTTATTATTATTAATCAATTGAATGTATAATGGGATTTAAATAAATTCACTTCAAATCAAATGGAAGACCAAATTGGTAGTCTTGCATTGGAGTAATCAGAAGGAACTTGAACAAGCAAAAATCAAAGATGAAGTCATCAGGAGAAATCTGGATAGGATTCACATTTCCGCTGCTACTCCTCTACCCTCAAACCTATCCAGGAACAGCCAATTTAGCCTTATTCAAAATAAAATAAAAAAGATCCCAGATCAAAAAATTCAATATTTCTGCTGCCAGATCATGTGTCTGATCAAGTTGAAATTTAAAACATGTATTCCGCATCACTACGAGATCATAATTGTGAAGTTTCACGTCGATCTGTCCAGCGTTCTGGAGAAGATTATTATCGGTTTTAGCGTAAATCCAATATGGCTGCCCAACCACATGACCTATGATGCCATATGTGAGAACTTTCTGTTCCTCATGGATAGGTGGTCATACGTGTAAAATTTTGCCTCAATCTGTTCAGCCACTTCAGAGAAGAAGATTCTTGAAGGTTTTTTTTTTCTTTTTAAACAATATGGCTGCTGAATCACATGACCGATGACATCACCAAAAAAATTTCTGTGGACCACTTTATCCCTAGATGACCCTCAAAACTTTTCATACTGATCAGATGCAATTAAGACATCATAACGAAGGCACCAATGACATTTAAAAACAAAATGACACTTATTCCGCATGAGGAGTACTTGCTATGTGCTAAGTTTCAATTTTTTCCCTTGGTGCGGTTTCAGAGATACAGAGGTCCAATTTTTTTCTGTTTTTCCAACATGACTGCCACACCATGTGACCTACGGCGTCATAATTATGATTAAAACATTCTACATGAGTAGTCGCACCTATGGTGAAAATTTCATCTCAATCCGCCAAGCGGTTGGGGAGAAAAAACACGAAAGTTCTGTGTGGACAAACAGACAGACAGACAAACAAACAAACAAACAAACGGACCCAAACACAATACCCACTCCTTCGGTGAGGGTAATAATGCTCCTTTGTCAATTTATTTGCATTTTGTATTGTCACTTGCAAGCAATGAAATAACATGTCAATCTTAACTATTTTTTGAAATGTAGGGGTCAATGCTTATGGATGAACAAAACAACAATGGAGGGGGTGAGAGGGGAAAGGGTGGGCAGCAAAGAGTCAACAGACAACATGAGTGAAGGGCAAAAATATTAACAATTAAAACTGGTAAACCAGTAATCCCGGGCTTCAAGGCGTGCCTCCATTTTAACAAATTTCAACACCATCACCCTGTCACATGATGTGGGTTTTCCGAGTTAGAAAGTTAGTTCAAGTCTGCAATGTGGCCCAGCTACGGGGTCCCTCAAGTTGTATCAATGAAGGATTGAAAAGCCCATAGCAATACATGATAGAGAAAGAAACTTCACATTGGACAAATCGAGGCTGGACAAATTTTCAAGTCCTCAAAAAAGTCCAATAACTCCACATTTGCATATTAATGTAAATGGCGAACTTGTAGAACGTTAAAATATCTTCCAGAATTTGTGGTCACTTTTTGTCTATCTTCTTTGGTTTTCATTTTACGACATGTCAAAAATGGGTGATTTTCAACTTTGGGGGGCTCTGAGGCCTCACTGGGGTAAAATACAGACATAG
Organism: Eptatretus burgeri; assembly: GCF_056783735.1. Lineage (NCBI taxonomy): Eukaryota > Metazoa > Chordata > Myxini > Myxiniformes > Myxinidae > Eptatretus > Eptatretus burgeri. The sequence goes on along the minus strand of NC_140975.1, from coordinate 28,187,609 downwards.
TGTAAACATATTTGGAATCCCCTCTTCAAGGCCTATCAGAATCTGTCATTAAATTTTTTCAACTCTCATTTGCATATTTGGCATATTTAATGAGGCGAATCGGCATCATTTTAATCATAACAAAAATGCACAGATGCACAAGGAGAGTACTTGCAGGTAAAAATGGAACAGGGTCTCGTAAGGTGTAGAAAAGCTTAGAGGTAAAAATGGGCAAGACCATGTAGTGATGGTGGGCAGCAGACTTACGGCCTGCGGGAAAGAGTGTGAACCAATGGACTTGGCAAGACGGTTCCACATGCAAGGGAAGAGAGGGCGGTGAAATGAACGAATGGAGGTGACAGTTAGGATTAGACTTGAGCATGGTAAGAAATAAAGTGTTTTTGATGGAACCTATGTGACGTGATATGGAGTGGTTCAGGCTGGGGTTAAATGGATGAGCTACTGTACCGTGCTGCTGTACCATGCAATTAAGCAGTGAAAAAAAGAAAAAAAAAGAAAAAAAGAACACACCATTTTGGACATCACTCTCAAAGGAGTCCAGTGTATTCATCCTGGATTTGCCTTGCTGAGCTGTTCTTTCACTCGGCAGAGGAGGCGCCACACCTCGGGAAACAGAAGGCCACCCCATAGGTGGCAATGTCTTCGGTGGTACTGTTGCTGAGGGAAGTATCCCCTCGGTTGCAGTGAAGGTGACGGGTGGCGGTTGTTGCGAAAATGAGCCAAGTACAGGCAGAGCCGAAGGCAAGACTGGCATAAAAGCACTCGGGGTTGCAGCTGCACACCAAGGCAAGAAATCTCAAACATTTGTACAAATCTTACGTTGATAGAATTTGTACCAATCCTTATCCTATTCAATTTACAGAATGTTGCTTGGAATTGAATTCGCAAAATAATTATTCGGGACGTTGACTCCACTTTCGATCCAACTGGGCATTTGTGCAGACATTTGGCCTTGCAAGACTAATGCTCCCAACAAGGGAAAAACCAGTGCTAAAATTTGGCATTCTTGCATGGAGGGAGGGGTAAGGGAAGTTGGGAATGTGTGGGTGCTGATGCCTTGTGGAATTAGGTCTTTTTAGCCGTTAAAAGGTGTCTGGAAGAACATGCAATAAGCCACTCAGCGGCCGTATAAAGCTTTTCCTCATAATTTTATTGATAAAGAACAATTGTATTATTATAATACAGGATACAATGATAAAGTCAAACAAGCTATCACTATAAAAGAAAATTCTCCCCTAGGGTATGCTTCTGATTCTGATGTACCATTATATGTTACAGAGCGTCAGTGATGCCGAAGCAGTTTCTTGGCAAGGGTTATACTGGGTGGTCCTGCCATTGTTTTCACAGCAGTAGTCATGGTAGGAATTTGGAATATGGCCATGGTGATAACTCGCCAACTCTTTGTGAAGAACACCCTGGGATCTTTAACGTCCATCAACCAATTTTGGCAGATGGGAAAGCCCAGTTTAATGTCCATCCAAAGGACGACACACATTGATGAATCACCTGCCTGTGAAACACCGGGATGACTGTTTATAGATAGGCCGAAATTCAAACCCAGGCAAGACAGCTTAGAGGCGAGTATGTGTTCCACAAGGCCATCCTGCCGGTTTCAGGGTATGCTACAAAAATATTTATAAAAATCGGGGCAATGACCCTGTGCTCACCTGGTAGAACCAGGGAACCACTGGTAAGCATGGATGACCCACAAAATATGTAACAGAGAAGTAAATAAATACGTTTTTTTTGTTTTTTGGGGGAGAGGGGGGGGGTCAACTCCCTGATTTTTTTTTTAATGCTGTGAACAAACTTTATTCCATCATTAGTGATGAAGGTTGTTAAGTTTCATAAAAATAATGTGTGTAGTTTGGAGAAGAAGAATATGTTTACATACTGACTGACTGACAGCGAGTGATACCAATACATCACCTGAACTATGTTGCAAGTGAGCTAAAAATGGGCTCATTGCACAGGTACATATTTATTCAAGAAATTTCAATTATGATATGAACAAATGATTGTGGCATTTCCATTAAGGACAGTATGCATTTGTTACATGTAAATAAGTGAATCAATGCACAAATTGCCAGCTTTCTATGAACACACATTTTTAAAACACAAAGCTAACTCGAACGGCACTTGTACAATGCATAGTCTCACGTCGCATGTTCATTCTGAACAAAAATACCATCAACTGAACACACTGCTATTGTGGCCCATACACCTGTATCATTCATGCACACTAT
>NC_140975.1:28100363-28180363 GCF_056783735.1 Eptatretus burgeri | reverse complement strand
TTCTTACCCATACATATAACATATGTCGTCTTCAACTACACACATTACATTCTCAAATTTATATCGCCATTTCAAGGTGACAAATTCACTGCCCTTCATATATATGCGGACACACAGACAGATAGACAGACAGGGCATCGCAATCGTATCACATCCCCTTCAGGGCGAGACTAAAAATATTCAGGTTGGCCCAGTTAACATTCCCATCTCAATCCCTGGCTTTGTGATGCTGGGAATGCTGGTTTAAATGCCACATAATGTACATGTTTGCCCATCGTCTTCTAATAGCTTTGTAATTGATGAAAAAAAAAAAGATGTCTATTATTGTCTTTGTCTGACATGTAACTAATGTACAAGCTCCTCCATGAGCCTTCAATAAATGTTATGCAGATACAAACCAAAAATACCTGTATTTTGTCCTTGTGAAGTCTGATTGTCACAGTATGTGACATTAACTCTTCACTACCAACTATAAATCAGGCCAGATAAATAAGTGTGCAAAATTGCAGCGTCGTGACTGCATTAAATAATTATTTTAAAAAACACTCTTTCTAAGATTTCCAGATCACATGCAAAATGTTATCCAAAGTTTCAGATTCAGAGCAAGCATTTTGGCATCATTGCAATGACAGACAAAAAAGGTTATTGACCGACTCGCAAAATATCTTGTGCGTACTCGAACCTGGCAACAAGATTATGGGCTCTGTTATGGGCCACACTAAAGTAGTGTGCAATATTTCACCATCCTATGCCTTTGCATTCTTGAGACATCATGGAGAAACTGCATACAACAACCTCGGAACGTGACTAAACAGTTGCAACAAACGAGCAATTGCACCAAAATGCAATTTCTACATTTTGACTGCCCGACAACACAGGGACAGAGTAAACATTAACTTCCTCCCTCACACACCCAACATCAACAATTAATTCTATTTCTTACTTCCTTCATCCTAGGGCTGGAACGATAGCCTAGAGCTATGCACACTCGCCCCTGAGTTGTCTAGCCAGGGGTTGAATCCTTAACCCAGCTAGAAAACTGTCACCCGGTGTTTCGCATACCGGGTGATTCGTCAATGTGTGTGCCATCCATCGGATGGACGTTAAACTAGCGTCCTGTCAGCATTAATTTGCTGAGGTTAAAGATGCCATGGTAGTTAGACGAGAAGGCAAGCACATCTCAAAGTATCACCGGCACTCTTAAAAAATTCCAAATTCCTGCCAGACCGAGTCGAAATGGAGGCCCAACCAGCGAGTTCATGAAAATATTGGCGGAAAAACGTTCCACGGCCGACCTGACAAGGTGGGAATACTTTGGGGGCACTGAAGTAGTAGTATTAGTAGTATTAGTAGTAGTAGTAGCAGCAGCAGTTGTCTTCGTTTGTATGCAGCACAAGGCTGCGAGGAAGCATCATTGGCTAAACCGTGCCACTGATGCAATGCCCTGTGCTGGTTAGGACAGGAATTCGTAATTTGTTCAGGGTGTCAGCGATAGCTCACCGACTCTTTGCGAAGGACACCGTGGGATCTTTAATATCCACCAACTAATGCTGGCAGATGGGATTTCAGTTTAACGTCCATCTGATGATGGCACACACATTTATGAATCACCCTACCTGTGAACCACCAGAATACAGTAACCGTTTATAGATGGGTCGGGATTTGAACCCAAGCTCGATGGACAGACGTGAGTATGCGCATCTCCAAGCCATTCTGTCAGCAGCAGCAACAGCAACAGTAGTGGTAAACAAAGGGGCAATACCCCTGGGCGCTCACCTGGTAGTGGCTGGATAAGATAACCAGGTAACCACTGGTCGGCATGAATGACCCACAAAATATGTAATGGACGGATGACGTGCCATCCCATAAACTACCCGGAAATACTTTCGAAGTGAGCTAATAACAGTCGTATTTATTAGCTCACCTGGAACGTAATTCCAGGAAGCTTATGGGATGGCACATCGTCCGTCCGTCCATTCGTCCACAAATACTTTCAACAACTCTGAAACTACACAAACAATTTCAATGACACTTTACCACAACGTTCGTCACCATGTACGTACTAAAGCTTATTCATGGCATTTAAAAAGAAAAACAAACAAACAAACAAACAAATAAAATCAGACCCGAAGGAAGTCTACAGGAGGTTACCCCTCAAAATAGGTATTTGCTTTCTTCTCAGAGACTCCACACACAATTCTGATGAAACTTAACCACAACCTTCATCACCCGTGACATACCAAAGTTTGTTCACGGCATTAAAAAATAAATTTTTTTAAAGAAAAATCAGGGTCTGAGAGTGTCTACGGAGGGAGTTTATGGAGGGGGGGGGAAGTTGCCCCCTCAAAGAGATATTTGCTTTCTTCTCAGAAACACACTATTCTGAGATAAACTTGACTACAACCTTCATCACCCGTGACGTACCAAAGTTTGTTCATGACATGAGAAAAATCGGGCTCCAAGGGGGTTGTCCCCCAAAATATATATTTGCTTTCTTCTCCAAAACTACACACACAATTTCGATCAAACTTGAACACAACCTTCATCACTCGTGATTTTCTAAAGATTGTTCACACCATTAAAAATATATACATATATTTGAGGTCTAAGGGTGCCGAAGGAGGGGGGTGAGGGGGGGTGCCTCCCCAAAAGAGGTATTTGCTTTCTTCTCAGAAACTACACACACAATTCCAATGAAACTTGACCACAACCTTCATCACTCGCGATGTAATAAATTTTGTTCATAACATTAAAAAAAAAATCAGGGTATAAGGGGATATAAGGGGAGGTTGCCCCCCAAAAGAGGTATTTGCTTTCTTCTCAGAAACTACACACAAGCCTGGTGTTGGCTTAGTGGTTAGGGTGGCTGGCTTGGGATCCAAGGGGTCCTGAGTTCGAGCCCCGTTTTCCACTGAATTAACACCAGGGGGTTGACTCAGCCAGTCATCCTTCCGAGGTCGGCAAAATGAGTACCAGTGTTCTGGTCCCGGTTAGAATAGGTGTACCATATCCCTGTGTGTCACAAGAGGCAACCAGGGTTGGCGTCAGGAAGGGCATCCGACCATAAAACATTGCCTTAAGGGAGACATGATTGCATAGAGCCAGCAAAAAGCTAACCCCTACTCAGCAGGGAATAATGGCTGCAAAAACAGGTTTTTTTTCTTCAGAAACTACACACAATTCTGATGAAACTTGACCACCGCCTTCATCACTTGTGATGTACTAAATTTTGTTCACGACATTGAAAAAAAAAATCAGGGTCTAAGGGGATATGTGGGGGTTGTCCTGCAAAATATGTATTTGCTTTCTTCTCTGAAACCACACACACAATTTCGATAAAACTTGACCACAAACTTCATCACCTGTGATGTACAAAAGTTTGTTCATGGCAATATAAAAAAATCTACAGGTATTTACTGTCTTCTCTATTACATATATTGTGGGTCATCCATGCCAACCAGTGGTTCCCTGGTTATCTTATCCAGCCACTACCAGGTGAGCGCCCAGGGGTACTGCCTCTATGTTTATTATTTTATCGTACCACCAAAATGTCAACTATTTTCTTGAAGTATGATCGGATATTTTAACATCCAGACACGTAAACGGGACAACTGAAAGCCACAGTAATGAGCATATGAAATACAACCTCAATCAGTGAAAAGTGAAGTTTCAACCATTTAATCATCAAATTGCTTTGTGTTAACACAAAACTTTGGGAGAATGAAGATTGTGATGCAAACATTCTATTTACCAGATAAGCACTGGGTGGTGAACAGCACCGGGTGAGATGCAGAAGTTATTGTACTATGAAATGAGGGCATAACTCGAACTGAACTCTGCAAGGGCAGGCCAGCTTGCATGTTAGGCACCACATGAGAACTTCGCAGGAATGTGGGCATCGGAGCAATGGGACTTGATCTTGGCAAATCCTGAAAAACATGGCTCGACGTTACATCATGTACTCAAAAGCCAATTACCTCTTGGGAAAGGAAGAAGCATGGGGAGTGGGGTGGAGGGGCAGAGGGGGAACTAAGTTTGGGAGAGAAGAGTGGGAGTAAGGGGGTGGGGATAGAAGAGAGGGTACACAGGCAAACCTCTGCAATCTTTTGTCTGTCTTCGAGGGTATCACCATCGAGGAGCACGTCTAACTCCTCTCCAATGATGATTGACTCGGTATCTGGACTGTGTAATCTTTCATCGATATTCAGTTGTTTTACCTCTGGCACATGAGGGTCAGGGAATATAGCCATTGGGTCGATTGGTGCCCGTTTTTGTACTACAGGGTGCAGTTGTTCTGGTCCATCGACTCCAAAAGAAATGGTAGGAACAGGATGTGAAAAGGATTCCGGTGATGGAGTATTTCCACTGGCTGGTTGGTTGATGGAATGGCCAGTAATGCTAGGGACATCTGAGATATGGAACAGTAACATTTACAGCTTCACCAATTTATTCATCATAAATTCATCATAAAACATTGCATGCAACAATAAAAACAAAGTTATTCAAAAAAAGGTTGGAGAAATGAATCATCGCATAATGTTCAGAAGTCTCAAACATGTTACAAAATTAATACTCGTGCTAGTGCAGAAGTCCACCATACCAGGATCGACATTGTTCGACATTTCTGAGCACACACCATTAGGGCCCTGCAATGGCAAAAGGAAGAAAGTAGAGGTGTAGCAATGTTTGAACAGCCCTGCGATTGCAGCAACTTGGCTGTATAAGTAAAAAGAAAGACCAAAAATACATAAAAATATTATCAAGTGGTCAATTTAAATTTCTCGATGAAAGCAGACAGTTAATATACCATCAGGGATGGGGAATCCCCCGCCATTGAATGAAAAAGGTCATACATATTCCAGATAATGAGGGAGGTAAATTGGAAACAAGACACCATTTGGTCATCATCTCGAAAAAGTTCCCCAGGGGTGAGGAACGTAGTAACCAAAAATAATTGAAATCAGATAAGCGGTTTTCCATTTATTACAAAAAACAATTTTTTCAAGATGGCCGCCCCAGTCGGCCATCTTGGATCCGGCCACGCCCAAAATCAATAGGGTTCTTCCTTTTCAGGTGGTACATGTGTGACCCAAATTTCAAATCGATATGGCGAACAGTTTATGAGTTATCGCACTCACAGCTATAAATGTTGACGCCCGGACAGACGGACAGCCGGACGGACAGCCGGACGACCCGGGTGACAACAATATCCCCCTTCCGCCATGCGGCGGGGGATAAAAACATACTTTTTTAAATCGAGAGTCAACTTTGAGCAGGATATACAACTGGAAAGATGGAAAATGTAATTTTATTTGCCCGATAATGGAATGTATGTAGTATAATCACTGCTTTCATAACCCCATGATGTTTTCAGAGTTGGCCTTGTTGGCATTCCCATCCAAGCACTTAGCTCAGTCTGTTTAGCATACATATCTAAGCAATAGCTCATGATTCTCAGATCCCAGGTTCAAAGTCCAAACACTGTGTTGATTTATTTCTCCATCATCTCCGAGTATATTTAAATGCAGTTAAAGTATATTGTCCTTGTCTCCCAGAAGTGATTTATGTAACATGCTCCTTTATGAGCCTTAGACCACTGTAAATAAGTAAAAGTGAGCAGAGGTTGCAAAATTGTGAATACCACAATTGAGGCACATCAATTGGAGGTTTAGTCTGAGAAAAAATGCTCAGAGCTCCAATGTCTCAACCATACCATGGCCTTCAACCAAGTCTGATCATGAAGCATACGAAGCTTTAATATTCTCCTTTGAGGAAAAGAGGAAGAGAGGGGAACACAAAATAAGGCATAGATTGAGGGAATAGGAAAGTAGAGAGAGCGTTGATATGAGAGAGGGTATAGAGTTAATGGGGAATGGTAGAGGAGTAGGGAGGGAGGGGGATTATGATTTTGGATGAGACTGCTTGTAGCTTGTACTCACAAAAGGCTGGAACTCTCATCATTTTTCTCACAATATTCGCAACGGTATGTGGGTAACGACACATGGCTCTTGCATAGTCAGAAACAAATATTAAATAATTGGTTCACGAAAAAATATTTTCACTAAAAAAATAAGTGACCACTGTATTCGTTATTGTTGTGTGTCTGTCTGTCTGTCCCGAGCATAGCTCCGTGGGTTTTGATCCGATCCTGATAAAATTTTGGTGGGAGATTTACATCATGATCTCGTTGTGTTTTCCTGAAAATGGGCGTGGTGCTCCCATTATGGGCAGAGCCACGCCCAAAAAACATGTTTTTAGGGGGTAGCCGATTTCAATTTGCATCTTCTCGATTTGTCGAGAAGGGGGTTTGTCGAATCTGACAGGGGTTTCGGTATTTGGTTAGCCCAATGGCACCTGCATAGCCCCATGGAGCTCGATTTTTCATTTTCATCCCAAGGTCAAGGTCACAAGGTCACAAACTTAGAAAATTGCGAATTTTGACGTAAAATTTTCTTCTCCAAGGGGTTTGTCGAATCTGGCAGGGGTTTCGGTATTTGGTTAGCCCAATGGCACCTGCATAGCCCCACAGAGCTCGATTTTTCATTTTTGTCCCAAGGTCAAGGCCACAAGGTCACGAACTTAGAAAATTGCGAATTGTGTTTTTAGGGGGTAGCTGATTTCAATTTGCATCTTCTCCTAGGGGGTTTGTCGAATCTGGCAGGGGTTTCAGTATTTGGTTAGCCCAATGGCACCTGCATAGCCCCACGGAGCTCGATTTTTCATTTTCGTCCCAAGGTCAAGGTCACAAGGTCACGAACTTCGAAAATTTCGAATTTTCACATAAAAATCATACGACCGCCCAAACTTTGAGAGCTAGGATGACAATATTTTTTATGCATAATCTTGAGGTCATTCCCCACCTAAAGTCTTGAAACCATTTTTCTTTATCTCAAACACCTTGCCCGTGGCACCCCCTTCAAGTTTGTTTTTACGCTGATTTCATCAAAGTATGGATAATCCGAGGAGTGCGAAATGCCATATAGCCGATATGACATTATATTGTTCCTGGAATGTTCCAGAGGAAGTTTGCACCAAAGGTCATAATCCTTGACCTTTGAAGTTCACAAAGGTCAAATTTTCAAAGTTGTGGGAATCAAACGGGGTTTTCGACCTTCTTCGACGAACTAACTCCATTAAGCTATAGCACGTATCCTGTTTCCTTATTTTAATGTCCACAACATTGTTTTGGGACCTTTAAAAGTTATGCAAAGGTGAAATTTTTAAAGTTGTTGAACAAAACCGGGTTTTCGACATTTTGCAGCTAATAACCTGTCACTCGTACCACATCATGTTGATCATTTTTATAACTTGGTCAAACATTATCACATTGTCTCATCCTTGACTTCTGAAACAATCTACATCGTCAAATACCGCTCGTGAACCATCGTCGTCTTCAGACTTGTCATGTTTTAAAATGAATATAAAGGCGTGTTGAAAAGCAGATATGAACATAGAAAAGGCAAAGTGTCATTACCTAGCAACTTGTGCTAAACCACACACACACACACACACACACACACACACACACACACACACACACACACACACACACACACACACACACACACACACACACACACACACACACACACACACACACACCTCCTCCTCCTCCTCCTCCACCATGTTTTGTCATAACACGTTCATAACTTTTTGAAATACCATGCTATACATCCTTTTTGGCCCCATCTCTCAATGGTGAAGAATTGCTTAGAATTTTTTTTAAATCTTGTATCTGGATCTTCACCAAAATCTAAACACTGTCTGTCGCACACCCAAACTGTCCAGAAAATGTTGTCTGAATCCATCCATAACTTTTTTGAGATATCATGCAAAATATCGTTTTTGGCCCCATCGCTCAATGGTGAAGAATCACTTTTAAAAACAATAATAATACATTTAGTATCTGTGTCCAGATCCGGATCTTCACAAACATCGAACCACTTTGTCACACACCCAACCTGTCCACAAAGTTGTCTGAATCCATCCATAAATTTGAGATATCCTGTTCACAGACAGCTCGCCAGACAAACAGGGGTGAAAAGAACATCGGTCGACCTTCGGTGGCGGAGGTTATAACTCTAAATTCACGATTGCAATTCGGGCAAGCAATTGATGATTCGTCTCCACTAGCATGTTCAATCAGCTTCAACTCAAATGATGTCGACACCTAAACGCCGTTTCGTGAACCTACTGCAGCTGTTTAACTGTGGCTATGTTGACAAGGTGCCAAAACAATGACCATGTTATCAACCATTCCTAATGGCTACCACATGCTAACGAATTCAGCCTTCAAGGTACAAAAGGCCTGAAGCAAACTTTTTAGACTCTGCGCTGCACAGTAATATCTCACAAAACGATAGCTGGCTCGCAAACTTTCCGGCTCACAAAAATATGAATAATTCTGCAGCCGAAGACAGTATGTATGGAGAAAAGACTTGCCACGTCTTATGAGCTAAAAGTTAGCAAATGTGACAAATGATTTACTCCTGCAGCTACCAGAGAAAGTAAAGAAATGTAGATGGTGGCAATTTGTTCTGCAGGAATTCATGATTACAATACAAGTCATTCCCACACAAAGCTGTTCTGACGATACATCGCACGTGGATAATGCAATGTCTGCCTTGGGCCTTTTGTAATGTTACTGGGAGCACCATGGTTCCGTGTTGTTCAGACTTATCACAGCAAAGGCTTTGAATGGACACAAGGTACAAGAGGGCAGTGAAGGAGGTGAAGGTAAAGGCAACCCCAACGAAAAGGGTAAAGGGATAAGGTACGAGACTGACAATAACCCGAGGATAAGATAATTTTATCAGTAATTTCAAGGAGTATAATTTTGAGTTGCTGAAGCTTTATTTCACGAAAAAAAGATGAGTTCGTTTTTCTTTTTTCGAAAGCCCAAGAATAATGAAAGGTGACAGCAATAAAACTCACATTTGCTTCTGTCGTTCTCTTGTTTACTTCATTGTCAAGTCCATTCACAGACGTCGGATGCAACGCCTGGAAAGCAAAATGATTGCAAGCAACGCGTGTGTCTCACAAAATGCTCAATCTATGTTCTTCCTTTTCAATTGTCCTCCATGAGATGCAGAATGAATGCAGGCAATCTGGTTAATGGCTCATAACTGGCACTTTAAAATTAACTAACCTCTTTAAAATTACACTCATTACAGTCACAGCATACCATAAAACTTCTGGCTCTTTTTTATTTATTATGGAAAGGTCAATAAATTAATTGATTTCAATAACTCTCAACAAGGTAGTGGGGTCAAAAAAAAAAGCTTGGATTTGATCAGCGTAGCTTCATTACATGTAAATAAACAAGCTATCCTTTTTGGGAAGAACGACTCATTTCAATTGCACTTACCCGAGTCCTGACGTACGCCTTGCGAATTCTTAATCCAAGTGCTTGGCCAAGTTCTTTTACGAGCTCAAGAGCAGCTGGATCCTACAAAGCAAACAGAGCTTCGTTTATATCTCCCATGTCAAAGCTGCAATTTCCAATCAAATATACCATGCAGTTTGGTTCATGATGTTCCATTTAAGCACAAGGATTTCCTCTAACTGAAGGTACAGTATAAGCTACGGCATATTTCTAACTCAATAAGAATGTCCATCTATATGTGCAAAACTAAGTTGGCTTTCTTGAGGCAAGCTCCACCCCTCTCAGAATAAGGACGGGGTAAGCTCCGCCCATCTCAACAAGAGGGCATGTGGCAGGAGCAAATTTCAGGCAAATGCACATGGGCAGCCCAAAGCTTCACCTTGTCTTCAATAAATTCATGTAATATAAACAGCTAGTATTTCATATTACTGCTCCATTACAAACTAAACAAGAAAGTCTTACAGAAGTCCATTCCGTTTATTAATAATTAATCTAATCAATAAAACTTATCTGTCCTGTCTATGTATGTTCGCATTTTTGCAAAGACCGCTGGGCCGACGACCACCACATTTAACACAGACCGAATCTGACCCGGGGATTGTCCTTAGGGTATTTTCTTCCATCACCTCAGCCTTTCAAGATCCCAAAGATGCTTAAGACCTTTAACACCAAGAAAACCCTTTAGTCCCCCAAAATCCCTTTAAGACCCCAGAAGATGCTTAAGACCTTTAAGACCATGAAGACACGCAAGACCTCTGACACTTGAGACCCCTTAAGACCCTTTAGACTTGTAAGACCCTTTATGACCCCAAAGACCCTTTAAACCTCTTACACCCGGACCTTTTTAGACCTTTTTTACATGCTTGAGAGATTAGATCCTTTCAACTATTGGGATGTAGCCTTTAGAGTTGAGACCATGTTGAACCTTATAAGCACACATCACACAAACATCTATAGTGTTGCAAAACACAAATGATACTTTTTCAGCAAGTAATGCACAAACTCGAACCACCCAGAGTGTGGGTACTCTGCTTTCTAATATCTTACCTGTTACGGGGAAGGGGTGAGAGTCCGGAGGGAGAGGAGTGGTGTGGGAGGAGGGGTGGGAGGGAGAAGGGAGGGCAAGGGGTGGGTGCAAGGGTGGAGGTAGGGGAGGGGGGAGGCAGAGGAGGGGTTGGGATGACGGAGGGAAAATGTTGGAGGAGGGAGGAGGGAGGAGGGAGTGGAAGGTGTGGGAGGAGGGATCTGGCGTTGCCTGGAAGCGCCGGGTACCTTTGCTAGTAATAAATAATAATAATAATAATAATAATAATAATAATAATAATAATAGGAGTTCCCTGACAAGGAACATTGATGCAGGAAGAGACCATGTGGCCCATCAAAGCCTGCACTATTATTACCAACCAAGAGTTGTTTGTCCGTGCTCTATCCTTTTAAATGCTGAACATCAAGCAAGGAAAAAACACGTTTTTTGAAGTCTTTGGTATGACTCAGGCGGGATGCAAACCGTTAATGTCCAAAACTCAGAGTGGATGCTCAACCATTACACCACCGAGGCGAGTATCATGTCTTTCAAAGTACAGTACTATGAAATCCTATACTACTGCATGACATGTCTATGACCAATTTAATAAAGGTACGTTATTTTTCAATGCAAATAAAAGAGAAAGCTTACAAAGTATCCACATGCCAAGAATGCAATCACAGCAATTTGTAGTCGATTAATGGGATGAAGGCTCCAGTGACATCTAGCAGCATTCATTGAGACCGACTGCAATTGCCACAACCTTACATCGACAGTGCCTATAGAAAGTCTACACCACTTTTCAAAATATTCACCTTATGTTGCCTTAGAGCCTGGAATTACACTGCATTAAATCAGACTTTTTCCACCTTTACTTGAGCATCGTAACCCACAACTTCCAAGTGAAAAACAAATTCTACCGATTTCATAAAATGAATTAAAAACACAAAACGAGAATATCTTGGTTGGATAAGTGTCCACCCCTCTTATAATAGCAATTGTAAATTAGCTCATGAGTAACCAATCACCTTCAAAATCACATACCAAGTTAGTTGGCCTCCAGCTGTGTTAAATTGTCGTGAATCTGATCAATTCAGAATAAAATCACCTGTTCATGTACGTTTCCTCTGCTGGGAAGTGTATTTCACAGCAAAGACTCAACCATGAACACCAAGGAGCTTTCAAAAGACCCCCGGGATAAAGTTGTGGAAAGGCCCAGACCAGGGCATGGGTATAAATATATCTTAAAGGCCTTGAATATCTCTTTGGGCACAGTCAAGACAATCATTAAGAAGTGGAAGGCGTATGCTACCACAAAGAGCCTGCCTAGATCAGACCATCCCTCCAAACTGGATCTGGATGGCCAAGCAAGTAGGAGACTGATCAGAGAGGCCCAGTCAGTGCCCCGACCGAAATCCAATCGAAAATCTGTGGCATGATTTGAAGATTGCTCTCCATCAACGCTCCCCACGCAACTTGACTGAACTTGAACAGTTTTGTACAGAAGAATGGGCAAATTTTGCTCAATCAAGGTGTGCAAAGTTGGTAGAGACCTATCCCAACAGACTCACAGCTGTAATTTCTGTCAAAGGTGCTTCCAGCGAGTATTAACTCAGGGAGGTGGATACTTATCCAACCAAGATAGTCTAGATTTGTGATGGAAATTATCTGAAATTTGTAGAATTTGTTTTTCACTTGGAAGTTGTGGGTTATGATGTATAAATAAAGTTGGGAAAAAGTCCAATGCAATTTAATCCCAGGCTATCAGGCAACAAAAGGTGAACAATTTGAAAGGGGTGTAGACTTTCTATCGGCACTGTGTATATATATATATATATATATATATATATATATATATATATATATATATATATATATATATATATATATATATATATATATATATATATATATATATATATATATATATATATATATATATATATATATATATATATACACACATGTATATATATTATTAATATATAATTTGAAGTTTTTGTTTGTTTGTTTGTCTGCAGGTGCTAATCTCCTGAACGGTGAAGGCAAGGAGGAAACACCTGAAACAAAAAATGTCGGGATGGGCCCCAGGAAGGTTATAGGTTAGGTGGCGAGGCCCTTCAGCCGGTGGGGGGGGGGGTGTTTCCCCATCACCAACCTCCTTAGGCTCTGCACACGCTAATCTCCTGAACAGTGAAAGATAGGAGGAAACCTCTGCAAAAAAAAAATGTCGGGACGGGCCCCGAGAAGGTTATAGGCAAGGCGGCGAGGCCCCCAGACCTGGGGGGGGGGGGGCTGTTTTCCCCTCACCAACCCCCTTAGGCTATGACTGCCGTGGCCCAATTGGGAACTGATACTGGGCTCGCATCAGACCTATGTACAGAAGATTAAATTAATTTATAAAGAACCCGGACAACGCCGGGTGCATTCATCTAGTGTGTGTATATAGGTATGTGTGTGTATATAGGTATGTGTGTGTATATAGGTATGTATATATAAACCACCATTCAGGGCCCGTAGGTGAGATATCTCATGTGTAGTGAGATATCATGTGTAGTGAGCCCAAACCCGTTGTATAGAGGGTATTTATGCGATTTATTCGGGCTGCGATCCTTTGAGTTAGGCATTTTTCTGTTCTATCTTTATTTTGAACCAATCACGTCTCAACCACCATCACACAACAACCATCTAAACCACCACGCCAGCCATCGTCACCAACTACAACCATGCTCCAACCCTCAGACAACAACAACAAGGCCAACAGCCACGACCTTAACCTTCACAGCTCAATCCCGCAGGCATCGCATCACCGCCGTTCCCAGCGGCAACATGGCCATCGGCCACCGCCGAAAACCCTCCACCACCTTCACCTCTCTCCTTCTACGGCCATTCCCGCACCACCTTTGAACACTGAACGTCGGGCCGTCTCGGGCCCGTTCGGCGATTGGTGCCGAGCGCACCGAGCAGTGAGCGCAAATAGCGGCCTTTCCGAGGGAAAATTCGGATCAAGAACGCTACAGGCCCACTTCTCCTCCGTCCAATTAGCAAGCGCGGGGCGGCTTGGCCCCACCTCCAGGCGCGTCTGTGTGAAATCGATATATGCAAATTCTAGGATCAGGGGAGGTTCACGCCCCAGTTTCCTCCGACCAATGGGCGAGCGTGGCTCCACCCCCCAGGTCATCCTGATCCGAATATTTGCATATTAGCCGCTCCTGCCAGCCTATAAAACGGCGAGCGTAAAGCGAATCGTGGCAGACTGAGTCAGTTTTGGTTGGAGTGGAAGAGGGCAGAGTGAGTCAGTTTTGGTTGGAGAGTGGAAGAGAGCCGGGGGAAGAGAAAGTCATCGAGAGAGTTGGGTTCTGGAGTCGGCTGAGAAGAGTTGCGGGAAGATGCAAAGGAGCTCGGGTCCGAGGCGAGAAGGACGGCGGTCGGCGACGAGGTCGCGGTGTGGGATCGCTCGTCGCGGGACCCAAGCCAGCCAGCCATTCTCCTCCCTCAGGGCATCAACAATTCCCCCTTTCCCCCGCGCTGAGATAGTGCAAAAAGGGGGCCCCGTTCCCACCCCACTCCAAACGTCATGACAACGAAACCCGCCAAGGAGCACGGAGTCGGGGCACAGCCACGCGACCACATCTGCGGCTCGCCCGCCAACGCGTCACGAGGACGCGGGTAGGTCCCCCCGGTCTCGCGGACCTGGCCGCTCCTCCAGGTCACGCGCACAATTGGCCTACAGGCCCGTCTGCACCCTCGTCTATGAGGGTGGCTTCCTTCCTTTGCTTTTGTGTAAATGTGTGTTGGCGCCGTCTGTAAAGTAGAATTGTATAAGTGTTGCCGTGTGTGCGCGTAGTTGGTAGTAACTCTGCGTCGTTGTTGCTTTTGTTTTGGTTGCTATATGTGCATTTTGACTGTATGGCTAAATATATGTGCTTTCCGTGTGCCGGGAAATAAATGTGCATTGTGTGAACTGTTTTCCCGTTTCGCTTCGTCTTTTCTTTATTGACCCTCCATCCTGCTTCACGTAAAGGGTTCGTAGTGGGTGCAAAACGCCCGGTAAATAATCTGAACCGTCGAGGTCGACGATAACACCGCTCTGTTATCCCGATAGTACGGAACGGGCCGCCCAAGCGGCTCGTGTCCGGAGTCGACCTGCGGCGAGGCACAATCGCCCGGTTTACCATCCG
The DNA here is from genome assembly GCF_056783735.1 of Eptatretus burgeri. Taxonomy (NCBI): domain Eukaryota; kingdom Metazoa; phylum Chordata; class Myxini; order Myxiniformes; family Myxinidae; genus Eptatretus; species Eptatretus burgeri. The sequence goes on along the minus strand of NC_140975.1, from coordinate 28,165,773 downwards.
CGTGGGTACTTAGGTAGGTCGACTTTGGCGAACAACCCTATCCTACGCGGGTGGCCGATTGGCACGATTGTGGTGAGGTCGAAAGGCCCACCCGTGACTGGCTCCGGGCGATAGTTCCCGGAGGGGCACGACTGAATTGTCCGTCCGGTGGGTGACGCGGTCGCGATTCGAGTGACGTGGCCGTCCGCACGCTGGCGGGTGCGAATTCGCAACTATAATATATATATATATATATATATATATATATATATATATATATATATATATATATATATATACATATATATACATATATACATACATACATGCCATTGTCTGTGCGTCCCTGTGCCACTGCATGTCTCTCTTTTAGTCCATGGGCCCAGGCATATATCGGTACCATCTGAGGAAACCAAACTTTAGGGCTACTAAGTTATTGGTAGGGACTATATGATTATTTCAAAACGTGATAACCGTTCCAGAAGAGCAGCTTAGTGTATGTATTTTGCATTTTTACCATTCTGAGATATTGACGTTTTGGGGGGAAAAAAAAAACAAAAAAAAAAACAAGGACCACTGGGAGGAAGTGGCAGAGCTGAAGTCCACACCTGAATGCTTCTGCATGCTCTGCATGCAGCAGAGGCTGGGTACAAGGCTGTCGTGATGATTGCCGAAGATACAGATGTCCTCGTGCTGTGTCTTGCCTTCACTAAGGACATCCCATGCACCGTGTATCAGAAGTGTGGTACGCAAACCCGCACATGGTTCCTAGACATTGACAAGCTTGCAAGATCGATGGGAGACAGTGTCTGTGATGCCCTGGTTGGACTGCACATGTTCTCCGGTTGTGATACAGTCAGTGCCTTTGCAGGCTGGGGAAAGATGGGTGCCTTGAAGCAAATGAAGTCGGATAAGACCTACCAAGAGGCCTTCAGTCAGCTCGGTCATTCATGGGAAGTATCCACCAAGCTCTTTCAGAAGCTGCAAGAGGCCACCTGCCACATGTACGTGCCGTCTTCCAACACCACGACAGTCAATGAACTCCGACATCAACTCTTCTGTGCCAGACGGGGAGAGATAGATTCCAGTCAGCTTCCACCATGTGAAGACTGCCTCTTCATGCACGTCCTCCGTGCAAACTACCAGGCTGCTATTTGGAGGCGCTGTTTGCAATGCCAACCCTATGTTCCAAGTCCCAAGGGTTGTGGATGGACCACTGATGATGACGGGAAGCTGGCCATCGAGTGGATGCAGGGTTCTCCAGCACCGGATGCAGTGTTGCAACTGCTTTTCTGCAAGTGTGGACGGTCGTGCAAACTCCCAGACTGCACGTGCCTTGCCAATAGCCTGAAGTGCACTGACATGTGCAAGTTGCGAACCTGCAGCAACCAGCCTGCTGATGTCGAGGAAGAGGTTGTCGACCTCGAGGACTCTGATGCTGATAACAGTGATGAAGACGAGACTACTGATCCATGGTGTGAATGTTTTGGCACAATCACAAGGACATTCATGGCTACAAATATGCATGAGTAAAACATAGTACATAAACATGCCACAGCAGAGTGGTGAAATTTGGGTTATCCGTAAATTTCACATTTTGGACGCTTGTTGGAACTAGGGTAGGGGAAGAGAAATTCCATTTACTGTGGTAAAAACTTGTAAAATGTTCATAAATGTTTTCCTCATACAACATGTGCATGTTGTAGGCTACTGCAGTTCAGTAGCACTACCCAGGGAACTTGTATGACAATATTATAAATTAAAATGTACTTAAAATCACTAATCAGCAATATTTTGATAGGCCCTATTGTTCGCCTCTTTCTGCCATAAAACAAATTCTGCCTTCAGGAATGACAGAAAGGATTATTCGGATGGTATAAATAAAGCATTTCAGACATGTATTTGTGGTTTGCAGTTCATTCCAGCCCCATGTGGAAACAGCAATTGCATCATTAGTGAATGTTTCTGAGTTTGCCTTTTCGATTTCATTATGTGGAGGGTGGGTACATTCCAGAGATGATAACTACCAATAAGCTGCTAGTCTGCAATGGTTATCACATCAAAATATGATCTATATATATATATATACACCAATTCAAAAATCATAACTAGGATTGGTTTCCTTAGATGGAACCGACAAGTGGAATTTCTGGCCTGGGCCCATGGACTATAAGCTGCCAGTCTGCAATGGTTATCACATCAAAATATGATCTATATATATATATATATATATATATATATATACACACCAATTCAAAAATCATAACTAGGATTGGTTTCCTTAGATGGTACCGACAAGTGGAATTTCTGGCCTGGGCCCATGGACTATTTCTCTGTCCTCATGCACAGCCAACCACATCATTTAAGTTACAAATACAACTTTGTGTGGGGGTAACATAGGCTCTGTGGCCACGTCCTCACACAGGGATGTGGGGGGGGGGGTGGGGTAAATTCTCCATGTAAATGTGTACCGTGTAGTGCCGCCTGGTGGTGGTTGCAGAGGGTATTACAATTTCCCTTTTTACCTGGGCAACGCTAAGATGAAAGCACTCTTCGCACAGGTAAGTTTGTCCTTTCCCTCTCTCCCCTCCCCCCCAAAAATGGAGGCGCCTGTCAGCATGTGTGAGATTTTTAGGGGGAAGGGACATCAGGATGAAAAGGGGGAAAAGGAGGGGGGAGGGGATGTGAGAATGGGGACTGGGAGGGGGTGGGGGTGAGGGATTAAAGCACTCCATGCATGGGTAAATTTGTCTCCCTTCTTCTCCTTATAACCTTAAAGTTTTGGCAAACACGACAACTAATTGGTCTGTCAGCGAAGCGACAGGTAGGCTTTGCTAGTTCACCATAATGCAAACCTTTTGCACTTTATCAACAACTTTTTAAGGCAAAGCAATCTGAAAGAAAATGTAAACATTTACAGGGTGATCAAATTGTGTGAGAGGTCAAAATCGTAAGTCCAGCAGATTAAACGAATCAAAATCTAAGACTCACCTTTGGCACAAGGCGAGAACACTCCGCTGCCACGTCATATGCCTCCTTCTTCTTGTCCAAGGCAGACAAGGCCTTTGCTTTACTATAGAGCGCCTTGTGGTTCTGACTATTCTGTTCAAGTACTTTGTCACAATCTTCTATCACCTCATCAAACCTCCGCTGAAAGAAGGAGACCAACACAAATAAAGGTCAAAGTAAAAAATAAAAAAGCTCTGCAAAGCGGGCGTAACCCCACAGCCCATGCATTGTAAAAGGAAGCAGTGATATCACGATGATGCAGTCAGTAAGAGCAAGTTGGACGTCATATCGAAAATCAATCAGACTTCAAGATGGCTACCGTGGCAGCTAGTGAAAATCGCAGCGTGCCCATTTTCGAAAGGAACCTTGCTCTACTCAACTCCAACACACACACTGCAAAAATGGATTTAATCGGACAAGCCAAGCCGTTCTCGAAATTGACGAAAACCAATTTTAAGACGACTGCCGTGGCGACCACACTGAAAATCGCAGCGCACCCATTTTTGAAAGGAACCTTCCTCTACTCAACCCCAACACACCCTGCAAAAATAGATTTAATCGGACAAGGCGTTCTCCTCGAAATTGACGGAAACCAATTTCAAGATGGCTGCCATGGAGGCCACATTGAAAATCGCAGCGCGCCCATTTTCGAAAGGAACCTTCCTCTACTCAACCCCAACATACCCTGCAAAAATGGATTTAATCGGACAAGGCGTTCTTCTCGAAATCAACGGAAACCAAAAGTTGACAGACGCCCGCCAAATTCAAGATGGCTGCCCTAGCCGCTATATTGGATATCGGATTGTGCTGTATATCGAAATGAATCTTCCTCTAACCACCCCCATGAAAATAAAATCAATCTGTCAAGCCGTTCTCAAGTTATTGTCCAGAAACCAAATTCAAGATGGCTGCCCTAGCCGCCATATTGGATATCGCATCGCACCGATTATCGAAAGGAACCTTCCTCTACCCAGCCCCAACACACACTCCAAAAATGGATTTAATCGGACAAGGCGTTCTCCTCGAAATTGACGGAAACCGAAAGTTGACAGACGCCCGGAAAACGCCTATGACGACAATACCCCAAAGCCAATTTGGGCTGAGGGGTAAAAATGATTCTCCTTATTCTAAATAATGACACTTCCACCAGCACACATCCAAAAAATGCCACTAGTAATCAAATTCAAACGTCATCATTGAAAGTGGAACAAATTTGTTGATTTATCTGCAGTCACAATCATAACTTGTATACTTTCTTCACTTTCAATGAAAAGTAAAGCATTTAGTGCTATTACTTGAGCTCATTCTACATATTACATATACACATATACATATATACATATATACATATATACATATATATATATATATACATATATATACATATATATATATATAAACATATATATATATATATATATATATATATATATATATATATATATATATTTTGTATACCTTGTCAAGGCTCGTATGAGAGCGAACACACAACGCACAGCAAGGGGGGCATGACACAAGAGGGGCTTGGGAAGGACAAAACAGTGGGGAACAGAGACATTAGGAGATCTGTGGAAGGGAGAGGGATGGGGCGGGGAACACGGGGTATACAAGATGGACACCACAGGGACGTTCAGGAAGGAAAGCAGGGAATTTGAAGGTCGGTTTGGGGTGGATTAACGGGGGTAGAAAAGATCGAGGATTTGGATGGGGGACGATAAGAGGTGGTGGTGAACAGCCGTTTTGAAGGCCTGGGGGGAAGAATGGGATTGAACAGAGTGAGGGAGTTTATTGCAAAGGTGGGGAAAAAGAGAAATGAATGAATGAAGGTGAGCAGCGATTCGTGATTTTGGTAGTTTTACCACAAGGGGGTTGTTGGCGGACCTTGAGCGCTCTGCGGAAATATGGTGGAGACAAATCGCAGACAGAGCGGGGGTGGGGTGGGGGGTGGGGATGGGGGTGAGACCGGAGAGGAGACGGTAGAAGACAGAAAGACCACTGACCTGCCTGCGGTGAGAGAGTGAGAGGCCCAAAGACTCAGCCTCATCGTGGGAGATACCAATGATCCAAAATGCTTTGGTTTCCACTGCGTGAAGCCGAGAAAGGTGAGAGGCAGGAGCACCAGCCCAGAGGGGGGGAGCAGTACTCCATCAGGCTGTGGATAAAAGCTTTGTATGAGGTCAGGAGTTCAAGTGGGCCGAGGAAGGACATTGCATGACGGAAAACTCCCATTCGGCAACTGGCTTTGGAGGCCAGGTTGGAAATGTGGCTTTCCCAGGAAAGATCATAGCAGACAATGAGACCCAGAAGCTTGAATGAAAGGACTTCTTCATGAGGATTGTTGAGAAATTAGATGGGGGGGGAGGGGGGTTCTAAATGGTCTTTTCAGAGAGACAGTGAGAGTGTGATTTTTGTCAGAATTGAAAGACATGTTCCACGTGTTGGACCAGTTTGTAATTTTATCCAGATCTGCAGAGAGCGAAGAGCGAAGAAGCTGCTGCTTACCGGTCTGAGGGATGACAGATTTTACAGCAGAGGGTGGAGTCATCAGCAAAGAGATAAAGAGGATTTTCCAGAGCCAGAGAGATCATTGATGAAAACCAGAAAAAGAACAGGGCCAAGAACACTGCCTTGAGGAACTCCAGCCTGGACAGGAAGAATGAACAAACTCCATTTAGGGCCACACGTTGGTTGCGACAGGAGAGGAAGTTTGCGAGCCATGAGTGGAGATGGCCTTGGATTTTGAACACAAATTGTAACATGAATCGGAAAAACAACTTATAGTTTAAGAGTACTTTGGCCCTCAATTTGTCCTGATCATGCATGCGCAGAGAGGTGCAAGATATTTTCCTTCATCTGTCTGCCTGTGGTAGTCAAACAAAATTGAAAATCACTCCAAACAGGAAACTTACTGTTTTTAAGGATGTCATAAAAGACACAAACAACAGGGATGAATAACAAATTTAATGTGTTCAATAAGGTGGTGCACAAGAAGCTGTATCAATGGTGGGAAACTTCTGGAAAAGATTTTTTCGACAACCTTTAAAATATTTATTTTATTTGTTATGGGAGGAAACTAATGTTATTTTTGCCTGGGCTTCTTCAAGAGCTTTCATATTATCGGCAATATGAAGAAAGCAATCGGCAATGACAGAGCAATGCAATGCACTTACCATTTCGAGAAAACAAGCGGCACGGTTTATGTACAGGCGCTCACAAAGGACTTGCTCACAGACGATGCCCTCGTCGGCCATGTACACACACAGGTTTAGTGCTTCAGTGTACAATTCCAAAGCAGAAGGCTGCCCATTCCTGTCATGGAACAGGTCGTCACCTTCATACAAGAGTTTCAAAACAAGCTGCTGCAAAAAGTCCTGCATCCGAGGGAGGATGAGAGGGAGCCATTTTGTGACATTGTGACAATTGCTCAATGGATATAAGGTATTTCATAAATATATAACGTAAATTTGCAAGAAAAAGTCTGCCATGGGGTGGCAAACTAAACAAAGCGCTGATGAACTCAATTACAAGTGTTTTGGATTCGCCCTTTCTCACTGGCAGATTCGTCTGTAATGGTTGTCACGTGAGAACGGCGTCTCTATGAGTTTACCACCTCGCGAGTGTTTATAGTGTCGATATTTGTTTACCTCATGAGTGTTTGTATTTTGTTCTATTAATGATATAGTAATAATTTGTGATTGAAATGATGCTGTTTGGAATGAAAATTTAGTTTAAAGAGATTGAATTTAAAGCAGAATGAGGAAATGATGTGAGGGGTTCCACCCGAGACATTCGTGGATTCGGCATTTAGTTTCGCCATTGACATCGCATTTACGACTGTTGGGGTCAGCTGCAGTACATTTTTTGCCCAAGTTCTTCATGAACCAGCTGTCCATGCCTGACGTTGGACTGAAGGTGTCACAGGAATGTAGAATTTATGTGCAAAGTTTTTTTTTTTGACATGTAGGCCCCCTCCCATGGATAGTACAGGTACCTTGCTAGTGTTACATTAAAAAAAAACTTCATAATGCCAATTCATTTTGTAAATTACAATTATTCTAAGACTGATATTTGAGTCGTTGATATGGAACATGGAGGAACCTAATAAAAAGCAATGCTTGTAGAAAATAAGCTCCTCAAGAATTGGAATTGGAATGGCATGTTGTAATGATACATTTGAACAGATGAATAAGATATCGCAAGTCATACAAAAACAATGAGAATAAAAGTAAAAAAAAGAAAAAAGAAAAGAAGACGACAAGAAAGGAAAAGAAAAGAAAAGAAAAGGGCAACATATCTAAAAAAACAGTACCGAAGTGAGAACAAAAGGGCCCACAGTATGACATCTCAATGTATGCAAAGAAACATATTCAAATAGCATTAACAGCAAGAGTCAGGTGTCAGATGTCAGAGGTAAAACTATTCACAAGCACGATTAAACCTACTGTATTTATCAGAGATGATATTTCAATTGTCTTTTAAAGATGCCGAGGCTAGTTTACCTGTTCAAAACTTGTATCCAAGTAATTCCAGAATTTGGGTCCCATGAACATGAGATTTTTGCGAGAAAACAGTTCTGGTAAAAGGTAAATGAAGGTTTTCACGCCATCTTGTTGGATAAGAGTGAATTTGGTCGTTTCTGATAAATAAACATTCTATGGCATGAGGTAACATATCAGTATTCAATAGAAGTATAAATATCGGCCTACCAAATTTAAAATAGAACAAATCAACAACTTTCAGAACATTATTTCTTAGTTATAACACATCAGTGTGAGAGTAAAAACCAGTATTATTAATAACTACTCTGAGTGCTCGTTTTTGAATCAATAAAATTCTCTCCATGTGAATACTTGATGCGTTTCCCCCATCCAAAATTCCAAAGTTACCTCCGCAACCGAAGATGTTGGAGATTATGTTTTCACCCCTCTCTGTTTTGTTTGTTTGTTCGTCTGTTTGTTTGTGTGCAGGATATCTCAAAAAAGTTGAGAACGGATCCGGATGAAATTTGGTGGGCAGGTTCGGTGTGTGATAAGGACAAACTGATTAGATTGTGGTGAAGATTCGGATCCAGATCTGACTACAAGAACTTTTAAAGTGATTCTTCACCATTGAGATAGCACGATATGTCAAAAAGTTGTGGACGGATTCGGACGAAACTTAGTGAACAAGTTGCGTGTGTGACAAGGAAGAATTGATTCAATTTTGATGAAGATCCGAATCCGATAATTTTTTCAGCGATTCTTCACCATTGAAAGATAGAAAGGGCTAAACTAATATATAGCACGATATCTCAAAAAGTTGTGTACGGATTCGGATGAAACTTAGTGGAGAGGTTTGGTGTGTGACCACAACGACTTGATTAAATTTTGGTGAAGATCGCAATCCCGATCTGGATACGATAATTATTTAATCTTTAAAGTGATTCTTCACCATGAAGAGATTGGGCCAAAAACGATATAGAGCATGATATTTCAAAAATGTATTGGGCCTGAAATGTTCTCGTGGATCAGGCATTAAATGGCGGAGATATGCGCTCTATCGAGTGCCCTTCGAGTTTACGTATGGTAAGACAAGGGCAGAATATAAGACAAGTAATACATGTACTGGGAAACACCCCTTTAACTTATTAATAATACCAACATTCTGTGAGAGGAATTTGTGCAGATAGTCGGAATGTACTTTCCATGATAAATTATAATCAATGAACAATCTAAGAAATTTAGTCGAGTCAACTCTGTCCAGATGAAAATCATTAATTAATGTCCAGGAAGCGCTGTACTTGATTTGTGAAATAACATGTAGTTATCCAATCATCAACAAGCTTTAATTCAATATTTACTGCATTAAGGATATGAGGGTTACAATGTGAAAAATTATTTGAATTGTCAGCGAAAAATATAAATGACAATATATCTGATGAATTTTGAAAGTCATTAATATATAAAATAGCCATCGGGGCAATACTCCTGGGCGCTCACCTGGTAGCGGCTGGATAAGATAACCAGTGAACCACTGGTAGGTGTGGATGACCCACAAAATATGTAATGGAGAAGAAAGTAAAAAGCGAGTATTTTTTTTTAATGCCATGAACAAACTTTTGTACATCACGGGTGATAAAGTTTGTTGTCAAGTTTTATCAAATTTATGTGTGTAGTTTCAGAGAAAGAAAAAATAATACATATTTTGAAGGGCAACCGCTCCCCCCCCACCCCACCACCCCCGTAAACTGCCTCTGTAGACCCCCTTAGGGCCCGATTTTTGCAATGCCATGAACAAACTTTGGTACATACACGGTGATGAACGTTGTGGTAAAGTTTCATAAAAATCGTATGTGTTGTTTCAGAGAAGAAGTTGAAAGTATTTGTGGACAGACAGACAGACGACATGCCATCCCATAAGATCCCAAGAACTACGTTCCAGTAGAGCTAAAAAGGAGTGGGCCAAGAAGGGAGCCTTGGGGTACCTCACAGGTAACTGACTTCATGCTGGATTGTGTATCGTTAACATACAGACTGTTTTTTATCTGAAAGATTAAATTCTGAACCACTCCAAGGCCTGTCCCCTGATACCATCGTGTGATAATTTATACAAGAGAATATCACGATCAATTGTATCAAAGGACTTGGAGAAGTCCAGGAAATACGAACAGTAAGTGATAAATTGTTTATAGCTCAGGCTACTTTATTAATGAATGAGCAAATACAACCCATCACTTCACTGACGGGGAAAACACACACACACACACACACACACACACACACACACACACACACACACACACACACACACACACACACACCGACACCGACAGAGGTGTGGGAGGAGAATGCTGCATTTTATGAGGGGGAGCGATGAAGGGACAGAGTAGAGAGAGAAGGGTGGGGGGGGGAGGAGAAAAAAAAATACAGGTGAGGGGTGGAGGTGGGGTTTGCAAAGAGAATGATATGTGAAGCTTTATGACCGAACACGAAAAAAAAACCCCAAAAAAACCAAACCTGTCAGAACTGCTGTACACACAACACAACAGAGTTTGCAAAGTAATCCGCTGGCACATCTGCAAAAGCTTTGACATTTCAGTTCCAGAAAATATGTGGGAAAATGAACCAAAAGCAATCACTGAAAACATTGAAGTACCGCTCATGTACGACCTAATGATTCCATTAGGCATGAACCCCAAAAACAAAGCATTGTGACAAGATATCATACTTAGGTGCAAAAAAAGGAGAATGCGGCATTGTTAATTGAGGCGTTAATGCCAGTGATTTTGGACCAACGATGCAGAAATCAAGAAAATGACCAAATACCAAGAGCTCAAGCATGAAGTGAAAAGATCCTGGAAGCTGAAGAATGCCAAAGTTGTACCAGTGATGACGAAGAACCTCATGGGAATGACGACGAACCTCAAAGAGATATTAAAAATCATCCCTGAGAATATTACTACAAACCTACTACAGTTGAAAGCCACCCTGCGCTCAGTAACGATCCTGAAGAGAGTCCTCAGCACAAAACTTTGAAAACATAAAACTTCACAGCTTGGTCCATGAATCATGACCCTTACCGAAAAGAAGGTGGATAGTTTGAGCCTACGCTGGCAGGACTCCAATCCACATTCTGAAACCCGCATCAGTAGATACCAATCAATCAAACACACACACGCACACACAATGGTAACAGTTTATATACGTATACACGCATAAAATACATAAAAAACGACAAACACAAAGATTTACCTTTAAACAGAGTTCTTTGCAAGAGGAATTTAAGTGGGAAATTAGCAAAATTCAATTGAAAAAAACATCAAAGCACAGAACACAAATTGTTGATCTATGCTCTCTGTCTTCACATCCAGGCAAACGCGTGGTCGGATGGACCTTGTTGTTTTTATACTTGTATCGATGTCGAACTTTTGTCAGGTCAGGTCAGATTAGATCTGCGACTTGCTACAGGGACCATGTAAACCTGTAATAACCTGTTCCATGGTCGGGTTGTCGGCGACTACACCGTCTCCCCCACCAAGTTTCTTGGTGAGGACGCTGTATGATATGGACACCCGTCAGGATGAAGAACAAAACCTGTCAAAGGGCGGAGGAGCTCCTTGTGAGCCAACAGCCATCCATATCTGGTGCCCAAATGTGTCAGCGGAAGTCCTCCTGCAGTTGGGTTACTATTTATTAGGAGGTTGGTGGCAGGATTTGCACAACGGCCACCATAAAACCCTCCATTCCGCAAAACATTCCAAAAGCATTAACAAAAAATCTGAAAACCCATTCCGTGGGAGTACCTCATGTGCAGCTGCCCACGTAGGGCAGCTCACCAGATGACGGCATTTGGGCAAAGCCTTTGGGACCCTCAATCTTTGATGATAGGAGGGAAACCACGGGGTAATCTTTCCAGGTCAGATTGCGGTAGTATATGGCAGAGTGGAGCTGAGGTGTCGTCCACCAGACGGCGGTCTCCTTGGGTTAGCCTAAGGTGGTCCCTTCAGGTGGGTGCATGGAATGCCCTATCCCAAAGAGAGGATGATCACCTGTCTCTGTTATCATCTGAGCTCAAGCGTTTGGACATCGGTATTGCAGCACTCTCTGGGGTTCGGAGACCGGATAGTGGCGAAATCATGGCGGGTGGTTACACCTGCGCTTGGTCTGTTCGCTCTGATGGTTACCATGCCCAAGGAGTTGCTGTAGCTGTGTCCAATAAGCTGACCCCAATGATAATTGGGGTAACAGTGGTTCACAAGCATATTATGAGACAAAGGATTCGTCACTCCTTGGGTGTCATTTCCCTGGTCTCTGTTTATGCTCCGACTGAGGTGAGTGATCTCACCGTAAAGGACGCATTCGACGCCACGCGCGAGTCTGTGGTTGATCAGTGCCCCAGGCGAGATACACTTCTCGTCTTGGGGGATTTCATTGCATCAACTGGAACTGATAGGGATGGTTATGAGACGGGTGTTGGTCCCCATGGGTCTGGAACTATGAACAAGAATAGCACTAAGTTCCTTGATTTTGCAAGAAGTCATGGACTTCGGGTGATGGGTTCGTGGTTTCAGCACTGACAGGCTCATCGCTGGACTTGGTATTCCAACGCTGGTGGTGTGGCAAAGGAGATAGACCATGTGCACGTTGATGGTTGCTTGAGGATGATCCAGAACTGCAGGGTCTACCGGAGTGCTCAGTTCCTCAATACTGACCACCGGCTTGTTGTAGCAACTCTGAAGTTGCAGCTTAAATCCAAGAGAATGGTACCATCCCAGCCTTGGCTGGATGTTGGCAAGCTCAAGGATAAGAGGGTAACTGAGGAGTTTGCGAACAGGCTGAGTGGAGATTTGGGGGGTCTGGGCGTTTTGGGAGGTCCTGAAGAGTTGTGGAGTGCCTTCAAGACCACCATCTTTGATGTTGCCAGTAGATGTCTTGGAACTCATCTTAGGGTGAAAAAGAATTTCATCTCTCAAGGGACACTGGATACGATTTATCAGTCGCAGGGCCAGGCTGAATGGCAGGGCTGAGCTGTTCAGGGAACTGAGGCGTAAAACTGTACGTGCGCTAAGGGTGGACAAAGAGACCTATGTGCGAGGAATATGTGAGGGGGTGGAGCATCACCTGTGGTCAAGTGATTCTCGTCCTGCTTACAGGGGAATTCGCACATTGCTTTCCTCCAAGCCCATCCCTCGGTGTACTGCAGTTGGAGCGGAGGGTGGTGGGCTCTTGACAGAGGAGTCCGAAGTGAAGGCCCGCTGGGCCGGTTACTTTGAGCAGCTGTACCAGGCTGATCCACCAGCTGTTGAGTTGGATGTCAAGGGTATTACAATCCCTATTGCTGACCCTCCAATCAACTGTGCTGCATCTTCGTTTGTGGAAACACAGACTGCATTGAACCGGTTGAAATGGGGTAAATCTCCAGGGATCTGTGGCATCCATGCTGAACTTCTCAAGGCTGGTGGAAATGCTGCACTCGTGTCATTGCATGCAGTTCTGTGCTCTGCCGGGAACACGGGCATCATCCCAACTGACTGGAAGAGGGGCCTTGTTGTCCCTCACTGGAAAGGGAAGGGTGATCGCCAAGATTGCAACAACTACCAAGTGGTGACACTGCTCTCAGTGCCGGGCAAAGTCTTTGCTCGGATAATTATTGATAGGGTTCGCCACCATATGCTTGGGCACCAGCGTCCAGAGCAGTCAGGCTTTACACCAGAGGTCAACGATTGACCGTATCCTTGCTCTTCGGGTTCTCACCGAACGCAGACGAGAGTTTCGGCAGGGGCTGCTTGCAGCCTCAGTTGATCTCTGTAAAGCGTTTGATTCAGTGAATCGGGATGCCCTCTGGAGGATTCTTGGTCTTCGTGGGATGCCACCAAAACTGATCAATCTGATGTCTGAACTATACTCTGGTACTGAGAGTGCTGTGAGATGTTGTGATCTCTGACTTATTTCCAGTTGTTACTGGAGTTTGGCAGGGGTGTGTCCTAGCCCCCACACTTTTCAGCACTTGTATGGATTGGATTCTGGGGAGCATGTCAGAGAGATCAAGCTGCGGTGCATCGTTTGGGAATGTCAAAATCTCTGACCTTGATTTTGCAGATGATGCAATCATCTTTGCGGAGAGTGGAGACTGGATATCCTTTTGGGGGCCCTCGATGTGCTGAATGAGGGGTCGGAGCCACTGGGATTATGGGTTTCCTGGGTCAAAACTATGATTCAGGCATTTTATGACATCTTGGATGCTGCTATCCTGTCTGTACATGTTTGTGGAAAGGATGTTGAGGTCATGGAAAGATTCGCTTGCCTTGGCAGTGATATTTATGTCTCTGCTGGCTGTGAGCCAGAGGTCAATAGATGTCTGGGTCGGGCCTGGGGAGTCTTGGATTCACTGGATTATGGGGTGTCGCGCTCTACGATCTTGCTTGCTCTACGTCTTGCGCTAGGGTCCGGCGATATATCGACATACTGGTTATATCAATATAATTTTCCATATCCATATACCAGTAGACCAAAAAATAAAAATAAATAAATAAATAAATAAAAAAAAATCGATGTGAAAAAACCCCTGGTATATCATCAACAAATCAAAGAAAGGTGTTTGCAATGTTTAAATATCGTACATGATTTTAAAAGCTGAACTGGGCGTAGTGGCGTGTGCCTGTAATCCGGCTACTCGGAGGCTTGGGTTGGAGGATCACTTGAGGACGGGCGCTCTGCGCTGGGCCGCGCTATGAGAGGGTGTAGGGCAGCCCGGAATCATGGCGAAACCCAATCCTTATCCCTGTGTCATAAGAGGCGACCAGGGTTGCGTCAGGAAGGGCATCCGGCGTAAAACCTATGCCAAATCAGTGTGCGGATCATAACGGATGATCCGCTGTGGCGACCCCTAACTGGAGCAGCCAAAAGACGAACAACAACATGATTTTAAAAGCTGTGGTGGTACTTGGCATCTTGGTTAAACATGGAACAGCAACAGTGGAACGTATGACGTCAAGACATAGCAGGAAATAAGTTAGTCAAACGCGTATATACATATATATATATATATATATATATACATATATATATACATATATACATATATACATATATACATATATAAACAATGCATATTTTCAGCATGCATGCACTGTTAAATATGTAGAGAAATTTAAGACAGCATAAAGTGCATTTTAGCAAGTCGAGTGCACCACCACCACCACATCACCACACCACTACCACCAAGGAAAATAAACATTTTTAATCGCGTTATATGAATATATTCATGGCAAAAAAAAATTGTCAAAAAAAAAATTCCCGACCTACCTTCCCAATTTTTTTTTGGCCATGCAATGGGAAACAAATGTTTTGTTTTTTTTGGCCTAAGCAACATACTCGCTCGAGGCCTGAGCACGGAAGTGTTACAACAAACCTGTGTAAAGCAATCTTTTTAACAACAGGGGCACATGTAAACAAAATAACAATTAAATTTGTGTTGTTGACAACAAATCACGACAATTTCAACTTACGATCTTCACAATACATCTTACTTTATCGCTTCCGGGGGGAAAAAAAAACACAGGCAGTATATTAGCACAAGACCTGATCGAGGCCTGATGACCTATTATCTGGTTTTAATGTTATTTTAAACTTTCAATTTTTTTTTAATCCAAACATAGCCCTCAACCTTCCTCTGGATGGAAGAGGAGGCCATGCAAAGTTTTGTTGCACTGGTTCTTGCAGGTTGTGAATGCATAAACGAACAAACACACAAACACCATTGGCTGGCGACATCATCACCTTTACAAGCAATTGCAAATGCTGGCCCAAGGATAGCAAGTAAACATCGTTTTTACAACTAATTGCTTTTACTTTTATAAACGCTTTTACAACCACTTTTACAAATGTTTACGTCGTCCAGCTGTTATGTGTATATTTTGCCAATAAACAAGGATTTATTTTAGTATTTAGAACTTAAAATTTCATCATTAATTATTGTTTTATTGTGCAATTATTTCCCAGTTTGCTGTCATGAAATCCCAGAGGCAGTTTTTAACTCTGAATGGATGAGTGACTCACAGAAGGCACTAGCTTCCTCATCCCAAAGTCAGAAGAAATGCAACGACCTCACAAAATATTGTCCGATAACATGTTTACCAACAACATACAAACTTCTGACAGGATTAAAAAAAAAATTGTGTACATTGTCGAGGCTCGTATGAGAGCTAACACACAGAATGTACAACAAGGGGAGCAGGAGATAAGAGGGGTGGGAGATGGAAGGACAAAACAGTGCGGAACAGAGACATGAGGTTATCTGTGTAAGGGAGAGGGGTGGGGTGGGTACACAGGGGAAACAAGATGGACATTACAGGGACTTTCAGGTCTTTACACGACAGGAACTTTCAGGAAGGAAAGCAGGGAATTTGAAGGAGGTGGGTTTGGGGTGGATTGACGGGGGTAAAAAGATCGTTGTTTTGGATGGGGGAAGATAAGAAATGGTGGTGAACAGCTGTTTTGAAGACCTGGAGGGAAGAGTGGGTTTGAAGAAAGTGTGAGAGTTTTTCCCATTTGGTAGTTTTACCAGAAGGGGGTTGCTGGCAGACCTTGAGCACCCTGCGGAAATATGGGGGGGATGTATTGCAAACAGAGCAAGGGGGGGGCGAGGCCATAGAGGAGATGGTAGAAGACAGAAAGACCACTGACCTGCCTGCGGAGAGAGTGCGAGAGACCCAAAGACTCAGCCTCATCATGGGAGATACCAATGATCCTAAATGCCTTAGTTTCCACAGCGTGAAGCTGAGAAAGGTGAGAGGCAGGAGCACCAGAACAGAGGGGAGAGCAGTACTCCATCAGCCTGTGGACAAAAGCTTTGTATGTGGTCAGGAGCTCAGGTGTGCCAAGGAAGGACTTTGCGCGACGGAGGATTCCCAGTCAGACTGGCTTTGGAGGCCAGCTTGGAAATGTGGCTTTCCCAAGAAAGGTCATGGCAGAAAGTGAGACCCAGAAGCTTGAATGAAAGGACTTCAAGAGGATTGTTGAGAAAGTATATGGGTGGGGGTTGCAGATGGTCCTTTCGGAGAGACATAGTGAGAGTGTGAGATTTGTCATGATTGAAAGACATGTTCCACGTGTTGGACCAGCTTGTGATTTTATACAGACCTGCAGAGAGTGAAGAAGCTGCTGCTTGCCAGTCTGAGGGACGATAGATGGTACGGCAGAGGGTGGAGTCATCAGCAAAGAGATAAAGAGGATTTTCCAGAGTCAGAGAGATCATTTATGAAAACCAGTTTTATCATTATTGATCATTGATGAAAACCAGTTTAAAAATTTCTCAGAAATGATGCATCACTACCTGATGTAATCGGCATTTCAATAAATTTGGCTTTTGTTTGAAATTAGGAATTTTTTTGTCATTGCAAGGTGGGAGGAGTCTTTACAGATGCAGTTCCCAGGCCGTAGGGTGCCTTCATCTGGCTCTGCTGCACGTGTCCAAAAGTGGGTGGGAGTTTTCATAAAATTTCTGAAAACATTTTTTTCTTGAGATTTCGGGCTCCCATCCATGCAAAGCATGGGTACCTTACTTGCATACAAACAAGTAGTACGCATGTTTTTGCTTCATACAAGTATACCAGGTTATTTTCAGGAGCAGTGAAGGCAGTAACCTGTTGCCTATACACCACCTAAATAAAGGGATGTGTGAGAAGAACGAGTTGCACGCTTGGAACAAGATTGCCCATAGGGTGAGTGCTCTGATAATTTAAGAAAATCAAAGTCGAAACCATTACTGAGATTATAGAATCTCTGGTTTACTTCTTGAGACTACAGTGCAGTAATTGGTCATTATTTTGATTTTGATACCTTGATTGTAATTTGTCTCACCATGAAGGGGTTGCGAGACTATTGCAACACGTGTGTGTTGTTGTTGTTGTTGTTATCTCCATATGCTGGTTTCAGAAGGTGGAACACAGTCCTCGAGGTATCCACGTGTGTGTGTGTGTGTGTGTGTGTGTGTGTGTGTGTGTGTGTGTGTGTGTGTGTGTGTGTGTGTGTGTGTGTGTGTGTGTGTGTGTGTGTGTGCTTTCATGTAGATTGTTAATTCTGAATCGACTAATCTATATACCCCGCCCGGTGAGGCTCTGCAATATTTAAATGCTCAGTCTTGTTGCTTTACATCGTTTTACTTTTCCAAATCAAATCAAAATGAGTTTTCAATATTTGCTGCTTAATTACACAAAAACGAAAGAAGCAGAATGAAGAATGCAAAAGCACAACGAACCAACGAAAGGTTTTGTCAAAATTGAAAAAAAACAAAACTCAGAAAGTCCAATGTTTCAGCCACAGAAGGGCCTTCATCGAGGGTGACATACAAATTAGTTACTGATGAAGGCTAGCTGCTTTAGGGAGTATAATTCTTCTTTTTCTCCAACGAAGGATCACCAATATGAAACATCAACTTTTCATTGCTTCCAATGGCAGTTAGCATATGATGATCAATGTTCTGTTGAATCAGTACAATGTTATGTTCATCAACTGATGCATAACACTAGACCAGTCTCCCATTGCACACACAAACTGGAACGGCACTCGGTAGAGTGCATCTCCCCACCAGGCTAAACAGTTTACTTTTTGTATCCCACTGATAGACCGGATCAGAATCCGGACCTGAAACAAAATATAATCTGCTTGTTCTTGTTACCTCACCAACTCATCCACCAAGTTTTGTCATAATCTGTCCACAACTTGAAATATCTCTCATCTCTCAGTGGTGAAGAATCACTAACAAAAAATAAAATACAGTAAACTCTCAAATATCGCGGGGGTTATGTTACTGGGAAATGCCGCGATAGTGGAACCGAAGGGGAAATGGAAAAAGGGGGTTTCGATTCCTGGGCTTTGAGGAAATATTGAGGAAGATTGGTGGCAGACAGAAAAACAAACAAATTACAATTGAAATAAACATGTAAAATAAATAAGAAGCATGTTAATATTGAAATAATCATGTGAATAAAAGAAATACAGCATAAAACTAGAAGGGCACTCGGTGGTGCACATCCCTCCGCCACACAATGCCTGATCCAGTGGAGCATATCAAGCCCAATAATTTTTGAAATATCATGCCACATATCGTTTTTGCCCCATCTCTTAATGGTGAAGAATCACTTTAAAAATTTTTAAAAAAATAAAAATCGTACCCGGATCTGGATTTGCATCTTCACCAAAATCGAATCAATTCGTCCTTGTCACACACCCAACCTATCCACAAAGTTTTGACCGAATGTGTCTCCAATTTTTTTTTTATGTCGTGCTACATATATCCTTTTTAGCCCTATTCCTCAATGGTGAAGAATTACTTAAAGAATTCTAATATCCAGACCCAGACCCAGATCCAGATCTTCACCAAAATCTAATCAATTTGGCCTTACCACACACCCGACCCAACCTGCTCACCAAATTTTATCTGAATCCATCCAAAAACTGAGATATCCTGCACACAAACAAACAAACAGACAGGGGTGAAAACGTAACCTCATTCCACCTTTGGTGGCACTGGTAATAAACAAAAACAAGAGTTTTACCTTTTTTATTTATTCAAAAAACGGTGAGGTGGTTCTAACAAAACAGCAAGGTGGGTGAGGGTAAGAACATTACAGTACTCGTATTGCACTTTACTGTAAATAGAAAACGCAAGACTTAGTTCAGGATGATGATGATGATGCTGTTGGAGCGGGGAGCAGGGTGGGAGAAGAGGGGGAGCGGGATTCAGCGATCGGAAGAGCTATTTCGTTTACAAGGCAACCTTTAGTTTACAAGGCTTGTGTATCTAGTTTTCAAGGCAGTGAGTACAGTAAGGTGGTTAAGCTTTACAACAAAGTCGCCTGCAGCATTACCACAATGGAGAAGGGTAAGACGATCCTCAACCACCTTACCTTGAACGCCAGAGCAGATCTTTCCTGCTTTGAGAGGACGATATCAGAAGACATCCTCATCCAGAATAATCCCGTTTCGTTGGCGTTAAAAACCTGCTCTGGCATACATCACTTCGCCTCAATTAGTTCCATGGCTGCGGTGTGTAGCTTTTCACAGCATCCTGGTCTGCTGATACTGCTTCGCCAAATATTTTTACATGATAGAGGCAGAATGTTATTTTGAATTTTGCATCCAGCCGTATTGGCGTGAAACTGGTCGGTAGCAATGTTTGAACTGGAGCCTTTGGACAAGGGTGCCTCGTGGAAACGTTGGTAAATCCACAATGATTTCTCCCGCATCACCATTCCACTCAAAGGCAATTTTTCTGTTTGGTCGTCAATCCAAACATTAAGGGCTTTTCCCATCCTTTTCAATATGAGAATCATGGGACTGGAATGACACTTTTGTGCTTTGTGGAGTGCTAGTGGCAATATTTGCACAGATATTTGACTCATTTTCATGGATACACCGCACAGTAAATTCATTGATCGCATAATGCGTCCCACAGATGGTGTAATTTCACCTCTTGCCAACCTAACAACTCCATCTTTTCACCCGACGTTATAACCTTTCTCTACCTTTTGGCACAACTAATTTTGTTCATCGCTTTATGCTAGGGCTCATTAAAAAGGATGCGTGAGAAACAACACAAAGCTCATAATGGAAGATAATTGTACACAGCACAGGATGCAATGACTCATCTCAGTTCAAAATCTGTGATAATGAAATAAGAATACAATAGGTGAGCCGCAATTGGTCGAAACCCACGGTATTTGAGAATTTAGTGGATTCTTCTATCCAGATCTTCACCAAAATCGACCCAATTCATCCTTGTCACACACCCAACCTGTCCCTTAAGTTTCCTCCAGATCTGTCAATAACATTTTGAGATATTATGCTGCTCAGAGCCAAACAGACAGACAAACAGGGGTGAAAACATAACCTGTGCCCACCTTTGGTCACAGAGGTAATTAGGGTAATCGGTGTCTGTCTGTCTGTCTGTCTCTCTCTGTAGCCAATATCTTGCAATTCTGAGAATGGCACCTACATTTACTTGCACTTCCTCAAATTATTCAGTTTGGCCCAGTGAAAAGTAGACTTTCACCATGCTCTCAAAGTGTTCACCATACTGGATGATGTCACAGTATTCCAATGGGCTTCACCCCCAATGTCAGGAGATTGTTGTTCGAACTGTTGGCTCCATTTAGTATGTTAATCACGAGATCAGTGTATTAGTTGGGCTATGACACTTCCATGTCGTTCCATCACCTGCGTCACGGACAGGTATGTCAGCTCCGTAGGTGGTGCTTCCGATGTCATTCATCAACGGAATGTCGTGAATGGAGTCGCTCAATGACCTTTCTATCCTATCAAATGCTATCCCATCCCATGACAAGTATATCTGCTAGTTATATTCACAAAACAAGACTTTTAAAAACCATTCATCTTTGCCATTTACCCAATGAATGAATGCAAAGGGAATCAGACATACCTTGTACTCATCATCGGTGCCTTGGAAAGGCAGGGGAGATCTAAAAGGCAAACAAGATGTTTCAAAAAACAATCGACAAACAGCATTTGGAGAGAAATTTTAATTGCACAGAGGAGCCAAGAATTTAAGAAAGCTTGGGACTCGGACACGAAACTATAACATGGAACATGGTGGTGGTGGTGGTATGGCAGCTTTGCTGCCGGGGTAGCTATCATTTCTTGAAGCGCGACTGTGTCGCTGATGCAGTGCCCCTCTACCAGTACACACACTGGAACTGGTACTCATTTTGCCGACCTCGGAAGGATGACGGGCTGAATCAACCCCCTGGTGTATTAATTCAGTGGCCGACGGGGCTTGAACTCAGGACCCTCGGATCCCAAGCCGCCACCCTAACCACTGAGCCAACACCAGGCTTAACATGGAACATGATATGCTTGGAATCGCTCGCTGTCATATTTCACGACATGCCAAACAGAGAGGCAGTCATCGTGAAGATAATCATCAGACACTAAAACTTTATCAGATCCTCAGTGTTCCTTTATAGAAGTGACGTGAACGCATGATGACACATTTCCAAGAAGGGCCGTGAAAATTGGTTTATAGGAATCGTTTAATAAGTTTGAACCATCATCGTGCCAGCAATGCTCTCAATGTTCTCCACCTATTTCCACGAGCAATTAAGAGATAAGAACAAAAGTAGTTGTTATGCAATGAAATATACCTTTTAAATTGTCACTT
This sequence comes from Eptatretus burgeri, assembly GCF_056783735.1. Taxonomy (NCBI): domain Eukaryota; kingdom Metazoa; phylum Chordata; class Myxini; order Myxiniformes; family Myxinidae; genus Eptatretus; species Eptatretus burgeri. Next base: position 28,144,128 of record NC_140975.1, on the reverse strand, counting down.
TAATGCAAATATCATATTGCTTCCACAACCAAGGTTGTGATTTTAAAAAAAATTAAAATATTAATATCGAGACTGATGGAAGAGGAGGAAAAGACAACATGACATGACAGTGGGGACAGAGGTGGATACAATAAACAAAGGAATGAACGAACAATAAAAGAGGACACAGAGAGAGAGGGGGGAGAGGAAACATATCAACCTGCAAGTAGTTTGGGTTTGGTATGGTTAATGGGGGTGAAAAAAATCGGGGGGGGGGGGGGGTTAAGGATGAAATGAGATTGGGTGTATCGCTAGAACCCTCCACCAATCCCCAAATCAGGAAGTTATAATTGAGTCAATGATTTGGTTGGTGATGAAATCAACAACTTATTTACATGTAGGCCTCGACACAAGTAAAAGCAACACAACCCGACTCCATCCACCGTTCTCCACACTCACTGTATGAAGTCCAAACCCTTTTGTATCTCCTGTTGTCTCCGCCATCGATCAGTCGATTCCGTCATGGTCAGCCCCCCCAACCCACCCCCTTTGGTCGTCGCCACAGATAGATGACCGAGGAAAGTCTCCACTTCCGCAAGCGAAGACCCCCCCCCCTCCTTCCTCCACCTCCGCGGCCTCCTCCCACCCCAACGTGTTCAGCACCTCAAAGGGCCGGACACGCCCTCATACTCGTGCGAAATCTAAATGCCTCCAGGGCATATACATTGCAATTACGACAGAATCTTAACAACCATGGTTGCCCTGAACCCATTTTGAATTCTCATAACTTCAGTGGCTACAGAGTTTTACAACCATGATCTGCAACAAAAGCGAAATAGTTTCGATGTCCACCGATTGTTATTACTATTACTAATATTATCACAAGTATTGTTATAATTTAAAATAAGTTTGAACATCATCGATTAATTTGGATAATGGAATGCAAGAAACTTTTAACACAGGAGAAGGCCATTTGGCCCATCTTGCCTGCACCCCATCAGCACCAATTATTATAATATTATCGTTTCTGATCAGACCAGCACACAGGATCAAAGCAACGGCTTTAATAATATAATAATCCCAGAAGGGAAAATGACATAGAGTTCCAGTAATGCCAGATCTACAAGATCTAGTTGCAACAGCCACAACATCCTTCCCCAAAATTGCACACATGAATCACCATTTAAATGGATACAACCCCAAAAAGCATGAAAACGACAACAAACAAAAAACAAAATCACGAGCATCCAAATTAGCTATGGAAATCAATCATCACATAGTCTTTGAAACGCTCTAGAGGTCCAGTGAGGCGAGAAGTGTCAGGAGTGTGGTGAAGTATTGTGCGTTGGAGTGTGCTGCTGTGTTTCTGGCAGGAAAGACTCCGGCAGCAAAACGGTCTCCTCTTGTTTAAATTCCTCCGGCGGTTCAGCATCGGGCGAAGAAGCCTCATCCATGCTGAGGAGATGCCTATGGTTTCGCCGGTACACATGCCCCTCTGGAGTGGTGATGACAGAGGAACGTGGTGTTTAGCCATAATGACCGCTGGTTCCCAGGTCTTGTTATGATGTACACGAACGCTGTCCCCTGGTAATAATGGCATTAGTTCGAGCAACCTGGTCATAGAAATGTTTTGCACGTTGCTGTTGAGGAACCAATAAACGCCAAACATCAACTGGAACTTGTTGTTCCAAAGCCCGGTCGCTACACGGCAGTTGATCTCTGAGCCTCCAGCTCATCAGCAGCTGCGCTGGAGGGTATGGAAGACCTGTCAGTGGTGTGTTCCGGTAGGATAGTAACATCAAATGGGTATCGTGGTCACCCTCAACAGCTTTTCTGAGCCCCTGCTTCATAGTCTGCCCTGCACGCTCAGATTGTCCATTATATTGAGGATATGTAGGGCTGGAGGTCAGAACCTTGAACCCCCATTCCTGGGCAAATTTCCTGAGCTCAGGACGACCAAATGCCATGTTGTCCATAAATAATTCTTTGGGTATGGCATGTCTGATGAACACCGACTTCAGAGCTTCAACGACGTGCTTTGCAGTGAGCCCACAAATGCTTATGATATCTCCAAACGTCTACTCATTCCTATTCTGTAGCACATCACTAGTGGAACAAAGGCCAAATGGCGTTTTGTTAAAACAGTAATGCCCGAATGGGGTATTGAAAGTACCCTTCAAAGCACTACTTACCAGAACTAATATTGCTGGTCAGATTGCAAAAACTTGATTTTTTAGATCCTCGTGGAGGATCTCGAAGTCTTACTCACGTTGTTGCTCTTGTGGACTTTTTTTGTTTCACAGCCTACAGTTTTCATCGAAACTTCCTGAAACTTGGCATATATATTGTTGTAGTTTCCTGCTGGCGTCGACCGTCATGAGCACGACCCTCGATGAAGCAGTGGGGCCGTCTCGGCTTGATCGCCCGGAATTACAGATCGCCGGCCCGGATAAGTCTGGAGTCGGCGGGCCCTGGTTCTTTTGGACCGAAATTTTCCAATGGGTTGATCACGTGAGGTAGGGTTAATTGCCAACTTCAATTTACCTAATTACCCACGTGATCCAGCTGCCGGGGTACTTCACCCTCGGCGGAACTCGTACGGAAGCAAGCCGCTTAAGCGAGCCTGTTCCGTGTGCGAAGCCGAGCGGTTGTATCGCCGAATTCCGCCGGCCCGATTATCCTGTTACTCCGTTACAGCGGCAATTGCTGCTCACTTTTCCGCACGCACGACACACTCAGCCAATGTAGAAATGACACGATGAGCTGAGTACATTTAACAATTGGGGTTTATTTATTAATAATAATGGGGGGAATTGGGGGAGCACAAAGAGCAGAACTAAACCCACTAAAAGAAATGCAAGGTGAACATTTATACAGGCACTTAAACAGTTTCACTACTTATCAGACGGGCCCACACACACACACACACACACACACACACACACACACACACACACACACACACACACACACACACACACACACACACACACACACACACACACACACACACACCCAAAGAATCGAACCAATGGTCTTTATTAGGACCTGCCTCGGACCTGTCCACCTCGTGTGGTCTTTGAGGACCAGGTCCCCGGGGCCGAACTGGACCCCTTGCACGATCCGGAGGATCCAAGCTTGCGGAGCCGGCAGGGCGCAGGCTGCTGGGAGAAGACCCTCCGTCCGCAGACGCGTTCCCAAACTCGTGCGCGACCAAGACGGTCGGAGAACAATGCGCAGAACGCGCCGAAGAACAATGCGCTGAACGCGCCGATCCCCGAACAGAACACCGATGAACAATGCGCAGAACGTGCCGATCCCCGAACAAAACGCCAGCGCGAGCGCAGACCGCGCCAGACCAGAACGCCAGGGGAACGACACCATGCATGGACCAAGTCTATTCTTATCTCCCCCGCTTCCAAGGGGGAGGAGAGGGCGCCTCCTCGCAACTCCGCCCTCTCCCGTCCCGGGCCCGGATTTGCTGAGTCGCGGTCATCCCACCCGCTGCATGCCGATTGGTCGAGGGCCACCGCGTGGCTCCTCCCCGAACTCCGCCCTCTCCACTCCGGACGACCTTATGCGCATGCGCCCTCGTCATTCCTCCCATTCGCCAAAACGGGCGGCAAACCCCCAATTGGCCAGGTGGTGTGGTGACATCACTTGGACCCGCCCCTGGCACAGGAAGCTGAGCAGCATGTCTCTGCAGGGCTCCGCATGCCCCTGACGTCGGCAAGGGCGAGGTGAAGGAAGTGAGGGCGATGCGGTGCGGTTGGCGACGACGTCGGCGGTGCAGTCGGTGGTGTAAAAATAACTAAAAGAAAACCTGAGTATTAAAATAACTTCACAGCGCAGGAACATTAAATTACCCATTAGACTAGGGTCGGGACGCTAACTGGCAACATGTACTTACCGATATAACTGAGATAAAGGACATGAATGTTGTTTTGTGAATTTCCAAAACTGCAACAATATGTAAAAATACCCTGTGCAGACAGTAACCATCTCCGATTTAGAAAATTCCTCCAAGAAAACAAGTTAGGATGTCAAAATATCTCCGCTAATGGATCGATGAAAAAATTATCTCCGAAACTGGGCAAGCTTTTTGAATTCTGTTTGTAGGAATCGAACAGGGCATGAGCAGAGATAAATTACCGAACATATGATACATCACTTTGACGTCATATCAATTTTTATGATGTCATTCCTATTTTTTGTTTCACAACCCAAAGTTTTCATCGGATCTTCGTGAAACTTGCCATGTACTGTAGATGCAGAAAGCCCACGCGCAGGCAGTAACCATCTCCAATTTTGGAAATTCTTCCTGGAAAGAAAAAAAAGTTGACGTCATAATATCGCCGCTAATGGAAATCGCCTATACCATTATCTCCGAAACTAGGCAAGCTGTTTGAATTTTGTTTGCGGGAATCAAGCCGGGCATTAGCACAGATAATTTATCGCAAACCTGATACATCACAATGACGTTATATTCGTTTTTATGACGTCATCATTAAGAGGACGAGGATCTTAGCTCATTTGAGCTTGTTTACCTCCCAGTTGGCTGATTACATCATCGGTGGTTGGCATCTGGTGATGCTCACGTTTCACAGCAGTATTTAGTTTACAGGGGTCGAGGCACAACCTCAAATACTTGTCTTTTTTACGACGATAACCAAATTATGTAACTAATCTGTAGGAGCATCAACCCGAGATATTACGCCCCTAGCCACCATGTCAGAGAGTTTCTCTTTGAGGTACGCATGTAAACTGCAGGGTACTTTCCATGGAGCCTCTAGAACTGGAGAAACTCCATCTTTTAATCGGATGCGGTACAGGTGACCAAACCTACTCAAACCTACAAACCATCCATCCATCCATCCATCCATTGGCACCATACTCTGTGCAGAGCGTTGATGCTGCCTAAGCAGTCTCCTGGGCTATTGGGCACAATGTTGGACAGGTCGCCACTCCCACACAGGATACCAGCAAGATGGTACTCTTTTTGCCGACCTCAGAAGAATGACAGGCTGAGTCAACCCCACCTGGTATTAATTCAACAGCAAAGTGAGATTTGAACTCAGGACCCAAGGATCCCAAGCCCACCACTGTAGCCATTAGGCCAACACCAGGTATAAACCTACAAACACATCTACGTAATCAAGCATGACTTCACTTAGCTTGAGTGGTGTGTGGTGATTACGAACAGTACACTTACGTAGGCCTTATTAGCACCTAGTTGAAGAAGATCCAGGACAGCACTTGCTTGTAACCCCAGAATCGGAAGTGCTGAGGTGTCAACGATGTAGAACTTAAAATTTCCCTCTTTGGTGCCTGCTTTGCAAAATAAATGAGTCTTGCCTTTGTGGGTCACCTCGTCCTCCATATGCAGTCAAAGCTACAGAAGATTCCTGGGACCTCAGGCTTCGTTGGTAACTTGTTGAAAAGGGACAACTTAGGAATAACACACGTCTGCGCACCAGTATCCCGTTTGACCTTCATTTTAGCGCCTATTGATATGGATGCGTCGCAGTTCTCACCTGGTGCAACCGAATCAAGGCCATCAATGCACAGTCGATCTATTTCGTCCACCGAATCGCCCATCTCTTGTGTATCCATGATATTGCAGTAATTGCCTCACTGCCTGGGTTTGGCTCCACATACTCTTTGAAAATGACCCTTCCGTCCACATTTGTTATATTCTCTGCCAATGGCAGGGCAGTCAACATGGTCCTTTCCCCGCTGGTATCCACATCTAGGGCAAACACCCTGTTGATCCACAGCACGATTGGCGTTATTGCGGGATTCCCCACTACAAGCATCGGGTCTAGTAAACACTGCGCCATTATCGCGAGCACAACGTTCTGCAAACGTCACGACTTTCCTGCACAGCTCGTTTACCTCCAGCAGCATCTTGCACATCGACGGCTTGCCTCAGCAGCTCGGCAGATATCCACAGCTTTGGCAAGGTCCAGGTCCTTTTCATTATTATTATTTATTATTGATGTTTTTTTAAGTTTTGGGCGTATAATAACATGTTGGACGTATGCATAACGTATTAGTAACGTACAGAGAACGTTTCAATCACATATAGATAACTTATACCAACGAATGCTGAGCGTGTTGTCGGCGTTCACAACCTATGCCCAACGATAGTCTAATTTATGCATAGCGCGGCAGCGTATCGCCGACGATCACGTGGCGTAGGCTATTCATAGGCTGCGGCTCGACGATTCAAATCATAACCGCACTAGACATCGAAGTGTGAAGCCGCTGTCACACCTTGACGTTTTAGCCAGCGTATGCCGACGTATGAAAAATTTGCCGAACCAAGCTGGCACACATCGAATACGTTATGGGTAAGTTTTGTATACGTTAAGAGCACGCTAGCATACGTCGTAGTACGCTGGCATACATCGTCATACACAGAGTACGTCGAGAAATTTTCAGCATGTTGAAAATTTCTCGACGTACTCGGCATATGACACACGTTCCGCATACACTGGCCATAAGTTATAGGCACGTTACGCGATCGTTGACACACGTTACTTGTCCGCTACTCATAAGTCGAAACACGTCGAGGTAATGGTTTGCGTTAGTGTTCCAGACTCCCTGTTTTTTTTTTTGGTTTTTTTTCTCTTCGGTATGACGGTGATGTTGACACTTCGATTTCTAGTGCAGTTATAATATAATTAATAGGCTGCCGCTCAACGATTTAAATCATAACCGCACTAGAAATCGAAGCGTCAACATCACCGTCATACCGAAGAAAAAAAAACAAAAAAAACAGGGAGTCTGGAATACTGACGCTAGCCATTACCTTGACGCATTTCGACTTATGAGTAACTGACAAGTAGCATGTGTGGACGTGTGTCAACGATCGCGTAACGTGCCGCCAACTTATGGCCAGCGTTATGCGGAACGTGTGAGTCATACGCTGGCATACATCGAAAAATTTCAAGCATGGAAAATTTGCCTAGCAGCTCGGCGTACTACGACGAATGCCAGCGTACTACGACGTATGCCAGAGTGCTCTTAACGTATACAAACTTACTCATAACGTATTCGACGAGTGCCAGCGTTTTAGCCAAATTTTTCATACATCAGGTATACGCTGGCTAAAACGTCAAGGTGTGACAGGGCCTTTGGCGATTACGGAAAGTGAAAACAGAATTCAAATTGAATTTAAAATAAACGCGTGAGGCCGCTCAAAGAAAAAAAATCTCCATATTCTAGGAATCATTCCCAACATCATTATACAATTTTCAAACCCAAGTTTATGGCCGTGAAATAAATACTGTTGCGAATTCGCGCCCGCCGGCGTGCGGACGGCCACGTCACTCGAATCGCGACCGCGTCACCCACCAGACGGACAATTCAGTCGTGACCCTCTCGGAACAACGCCGGGAGCTAGTCACTGGTGGGGGTTTAACCCCACCACGACCGTGCCAATTGGCCACCCGCGCAGGATAGGGTTGCTCGCCAAATTCGATCTACCTTAGTACCTGCGCGGATGGTCGACCGGGCGATCGTACCACGCCACAGGCCGACTCCGGACACGAACCGCTTAAGCGGTCCGTTCCATGCTACAGTGATAACAGAGCGGTGTTATCATCGCCCTCGACGGTTCCGATTAATTACCAGGTGTCTTAAGCCCACTACGAACCCTTTATGTGAAGCAGGATGGAGGGTCAATAAAGAAAAGACGAAGCAAAACAGGAAAACAGTTCACACAAAGCACATTTATTTCCCGGCACACGGAAAGCACAAATATACAGCCAAACAGTCAAAATGCACATATAGCAACCAAAACAAAAGCAACAACGACGCAGAGTTACTACCGACTACGCGCACACACGGCAACACTTATACAGTTCTACTTTACAGACGGCGCCAACACACATTTACTCAAAAGCAAAGGAAAGAAGCCACCCTCATAGACAAGGGGGCAGACGGGCCTGTAGGTCAATATGCGCGCGTGACCTGAAGGAGCGGCCAGGCCCGCGAGACCGGGGGGGGGGTCCTACCCGCGCCCTCGTGACGCGTTGGCGGAGGAGCCGCAGATGTGGCCGCGTGGCTGTGCCCCGACTCCGTGCTCCTTGTCGGGTTTCGTTGGCACGACGTTTGGAGTGGGGTGGGAACGGGGCCCCCTTGTTGCACTATCTCAGCGCGGGGGAAAGGGGGAATTGTTGATGCCCTGGGGGAGGGAGAATGGCTGGCTGGCTTGGGTCCCGCGAACGAGCGATCCCACACCGCGACCTCGTCACCAACCGCCGTCCTTCTCGCCTCGGACCCGAGCTCCTTGGCCTCTTCCCACAACTCTTCTCAGCCGACTCCAGAACCCAACTCGATGACACTCCGATGACTTCGCCACCCGACTCGACTCTTCCTGCCACACCGATCACTTCGCCACCCGACTTGACTGACTTCATTCACCTTGCGCTCGCCTTCTTAAAGGCCGGTAGGAGCAGCTAATATGCAAATATTCGGATCAGGATGACCTCGGGGGTGGAGCCACGCTCGCCCATTGGTCGGAGGAAACGGGGGCGTGAACCTCCCCTGATACTAGAATTTGCATATATCAATTTCACACAGACGCGCCCGGAGGCGGGGCCAAGCCGCCCCGTGCTTGCTAATTGGACGGAGCAGAAGTGGGCGTGTAGCGTTTGTGATCCGGATTTTCCTCGGAAAGGCCGCTATTTGCGCTCGCGGCTCGGTGCGTATCGCTGAACGGGCCCAAGACAGCCCGACGCTCAGTGTTCACAGGTGGTGCGGGAATGGCCGCAGAAGGAGAGAGGTGAGGGTGGTGGAGGGTTTTCGGTGGTGGTTTGATGGTTATGGTGCCGTTTGGGAATGACGGTGATGCGATGTTTGCGGGATTGAGTTGTGAAGGTAAAGGTCGTGGCTGTTGGCGTTGTTGTTGTCTGAGGGTTGGAGCGTGGTTGTAGTTGGTGACGATGGCTGGTGTGGTGGTTAAGGTGGTTGTTGTGTGATGGCGGTTGAGACGTGATTGGTTCAAAATGAAGATAGAACAGAAAAACGGCTATCTCAAAGCGTCGCAGCCCGAATGAATCACATAAATTCCCTCTGGACAACGGGTTTGGGCTAACTACACATGTACTTAAGAGATATCTCACCTGCGGGTCCTGAATGGTGGTTTGCGAATTTCCATAGCCGTAACAATACACTCCAAGTGTGTGCATTTAATGGCTATATCCAGGACAGAGCCGGACCCCAACTAAAAAGGACCCCCGGGCCACCGAGAAGGTCAATCACTCGCTGCCTGCATGTCTGCGCGGTGTTACGTGACCAGCCAGCTCGCAGTCACGCGAGGCCAAAAAAAACAAAACATGTTTCCCATTGCATGGCCAAAAAAAAATTGGGTAGGTAGGTAGGGAATTTTTTATTTTTTGACAATTTTTTTTGCCATGATTACATTCATATAACTAGATTAAAAATGTTTATTTTCCTTGGTGGTAGTGGTAGTGATGTGGTAGTGGTGTGGTAGTGGTGGTAGTGTGGTAGTGATGGGGGTGGTGGTGGTGCACTCGACTTGCTAAAATGCACTTTATTCTGTCTTAAATTTCTCTACATATTTAATAGTGCATGCATGCTGAAAAAAAAAATATATATATATATATATATATTTATATATAAAGTTTAACAGCAAGTCTAGTGCATTTTCGTGTCAATTGCACCACCACTACCACCACCACACCACCACCACACCACCACCGTCACCATCACCACTGTCACCATCACCACTGTCACCATCACCACCACAATAGGTGAAACTAACCGTGAAAAGACCGATCCACAAAGCGGTCCTCGTGCCGTGTTTGACTGGGGCGCCGCCATTTTGAAACTCACTGACGTAACACGCGGGATTCAAAATGGCGGCGCCCGAGTCCAAATTGTCAACAAAAATCGTAGGGTCGCATATAAAAGCAATGGGTCGGTAGGAAACCGGACACAAACTCCTTTTTTTGTTTGGCCTGACCAGCCACCTCGCCGTCGGATGAAATGCCGGAACAAAATGTTAAAACGTCCGTTTTTCACCGGAATTCTTTCAGATACTTGTAGAGCACATCCCCAAACCATCTAAAATATAAACATTAATCTCACAGACTCTACGAATAACCAGTCCCTCAGGAGGACAGGTTACGAGGTGAAGTAGTGAACGGAGAACATGTGGTGTCCCTTCCAAAGTGTCACGGTTATTTGAATTGAATATATTTTCCTCATGAAAAGTGTGTTTCTGAGCAGATTTGTGCGAAAATTATCTTCATTAATCATGTAGCTACACCAGAAGGTCCCAAAAGTGAAAACAGAAATCAACTAGAACCGAAGACAGCCTCGTTCTATGGCATGGAAACGGATGGAAGCCCATGGAAGCTTCCCCTCGCTGCAATGCATTCCACACAGACCGAGGATATAAACATTCAATTTTCACAAAACTCGATGCAACCGAGTGTTAATCAACCTGAATGACGATGAAAAGTGAAAACAGAATTTAAATTGAAGTTAAAATAACCGCGCGAAGCCGTGTTGAAGTTAGCGGACCTCGTGTTGCCCAAAAAACAGGGCCAGACGACACAGGTAACGAGAAACTAGTTGGTCGAATTAAATCTTCTTAATAATCCCTATGAAACCCATTATCGGATTATGCATTATTGCCGTCCGATGCTTCCTTATAGGCCATTCGACCAATCGGTCATTTTGCCCTTGATGACCCTGTAACCTTGACCCCGAGGCGAAAAATGCGAAAAATGGATCAGACGATCCTTCGAGAACAACTGGTTGTTGTAGAATAGAAACAAGCCGATTTCACGATGGAGGCTTTAATTCACTCAATCAAGGTGATATCTAAAAGCATAAACCAAACACGAGTATAAACATTAACAGTCGTAATAAGGCAGTAAATGCTAAAGGCGATACATTACTTTAACGAGATCAACTGACGTCTCACCGAATCACAATCCGAAGACACAGGAAACGCCCGGATCTCCTCACAGCTTCACACTCGATACGTAACGCGTGACGTTGCACTCGTGACCTCACAGCTTCCAACACCAACACCAACACCAACACCAACACCAACACCAACACCAACACCAACACCAACACCAACAAGTGAAATCCTCTAATACAGCGCGTGTGGTGAAGCAAATGAGTACACTAATGTTAAAATATGCAATTTATGCTTTTTCAGTTGAAAAACAATTAAAAAGCGTTCTTAATATTTGAAATGTAAAAATCTTGTTATTTTTGTGATAAGCACCTTTATATATAACAGAAGGAATGAAATCGTTCGATACAGCGTGGCAGGAGGCCGCAAAAGAATGATTGTAAGTAAATTTCAACTACTAATGCATGACGAAACACTTGTTTATGGCTAATATTAAAGAGAATGATGGGATAAGAAGAATTTCGTTCGGAATCCTTGTGCATAACACCGCCCACACAACACACGTGGTGTCCTTTGACCAATCAGGAGCAGTGCAGTTCCAGTATCGTTTCCTTCAGCTCGATTGGTCTTGTCCTGCACGTGATGTTTTCGGGGGTTTTTTTTCGTTCTTGTTGAATCTGAGGAGATTCTTTTTTCGTTCTTGTTGTAAGTAAATTTCAACTACTAATGCATGACGAAACACTTGTTTATGGCTAATATTAAAGAGAATGATGGCATAAGAAGAACTTAACTTTCTGCGTTCGGCGCGAAATGCCATGGTGGACGGAAATGACGTCTTTCGTTCGTTCGTACATGAGGGAGTGTTTCTTCGTTTTTTTTCCGTCAAGCAATAAATTAAATGGTTATCACATATATAACACATTAGTTTCACAAATTTCCATTGAAATACTCGGATATTTCCGTCAATTGTCGCCATTTCCGTCGAGGTTACGCACTGCATCTACCAGACGGCCGTCATTGGCTGTCTTGAGGCACGTGGGGGGGGGGGACACCGGACCCACCGGGGACATTTCAAACTGTACAATTGTATACAGCGTACGCGCTGTAACAACAACAACAATAGCTACAGCAACAACAACAACACTTTAAAGATTCATCACATTCACCCCACCTCTAAAGTTCAACCAAATATTTCCCAAGACATTCAGGAGGCCGTCTGATCCGTTCAGATCGCTGCAATGGGGACTGTTTAACTGATGACAAGGGTTCAGTTGCACTCGTTTCCTCAGCTAAAGTCTGTTTCCCTGCCGAGGACAATTGCTCGGGGTTATCTCTCCATTTTTGAAACAAGCCTGCTGTTGCTCCACAGGTAGGGCATCACCCATCACATTCCCAGGTGGAACATCACCAGGAGGTGCCAAATGTCGCAGTGATACAGCGGTCTCCCAGCCATCAGAATGTCTGACGTGGGCATACTCCGGATTTGCGTCAACGAGTTCGACTTCATCCACCAAGGGATCATACTTCCTCTGGCGTACTTGTCTTTTCATCAGCACAATGCCAGGAGAAGCCAACCAGAGTGGCAAATCCAGGGGGGTTTCTGGTTGCCCGAAACCCCCCCCCCCATTCCCAACAAAAAATATTTACCATTACAGTGGCAAACCCAGGGGTTCCCTGGTCACCCAGAACTCCTTCTCCCACGAAAGTGTGCCACAAAAAAGGCCAGAAGCCTCAGAAAAACTGTATCAATACAGTACCTAATAAACAATAAACCACTAACAGCTCACAGTAATTCATTTGGAAATTATTTGGAAAATTTATAATTTTCTGTTATTTGGAACCCCCCCACTACCCAATTCCTGGATTTGCCCCTGAACCAGGTGGGTATAGAATGTCCGCTGGTAGATCGGCGCTGGTAGCTAAACAGTCGTTCATGTGGAGTGGCATTAGTGGATGTGGAGAGTAGCGACAACAGAATGCAGAGCATCAGCGAAAACAGCCTCCCACATGCACAGTCTTCAGTTCTCGCGACTTAAGCGCTAAGGTCACAGCTTTCCAGATGATACTGTTGCGAATTCGCGCCCGCCGGCGTGCGATCGGCCGCTCGACCCGAATGGCGGCCGCCTCGCCCACCGGAACGGACAATTCAGTCGTGACCCTCTCGGAACAACGCCGGGAGCTAGTCACGGGTGGGGGTTTAACCTCACCACGATCGTGCCAATTGCCCACCCACGCAGGATAGGGTCGCTTGCCAAATTCTATATATCTAAGTACCTGCACGAATGGTCGACCGGGCGATCGTACCACGCCACAGGCCGACTTCGGACACGAACCGCTTAAGCAGTCCGCTCCGTGCTACAGTGATAACCAAACGGTGTTATCGTCGGCCTTGACGGTTCCGATTAATTACCGGGATGTTGCACCCACTACGAACCCCTTACGTGAAGTAGGATGGAGAGTCAAACAAAGGAAAGGACGCAGCGAAACGGGGAACAAGTTCACACAAGCACGTTTAATTCACACAGACCAGCACGGAAGGCACGTATTTACAGTGACAATAATCAAAATGCACATATAAAGCAAAATAAGAGTTAAAATCGACTACGCGCACACACGGCAACACTTAAACAGTTCAACTTGTCGGACAGGCGCCACAAACACACATACAAAACCCTGAAAAGAAAATGGTCACTTCCCTTTGGGCCGTCGAGTCCTCCTCCCACGTCCGTCGGCGTGGTCGCGTCTGGCCCCGACTCCTCTCGCGGTCTGCGAGCTCTCTCCGGCGTAGTGCACCGAGCTCGTGCCGCGCGTAGCTCGCGTCGTCCGCCCGATAGCTCGGACGGGGTTTTGGGGAAACGGACGGGGTTTCCAGCGCTATCTCCACGCGGAAGTGGGGTCTCGGGACCGCACTGACAGAAGACCAGACCAGACCACCAGCCAAGACGAATGACGAGACCAGCTCCAGGACGAAGAGGAAGAGGCCGAGGAAGAGGACGCGCACTCCACCGTGTCCGACTTTTATAGCGCGGGGCTCCGCCCTTCACTCCGCCCCGTTTTCGGCTCCACCCTCCTTCGAGAGGGTTCTGGAAAAGGGGCGTTCCCTCACCCCGATCGCCTCACACTGTCCATCCACCAATCGGCGGCGAGCTGCCCCTCCCCCTTCCCTCACACCAAGCGCGGGGAAGAATGGTGGGAAAAACCCACCAGCATCGTTGGCGGTTTGTGTTTGTTTGAAATCAAAGATAGGGAAAGAAAAACGACTAACTGGAGGATCGCAGCCCGAATGGATCACATAAATTCCCTCTATACAACGGGTTTGAACTAACTACACATGTACCTTTGGAGATATCTCACCTGAGGGCCCTTTATGGTGAAATGCGAATTTCCACAGCCGTAACAATACCATTGTATCTTTCCACCAGTCTGTTTCCTTGTGGGTTATAGCTAGTAGTTTGACTGGTGGCAATGCCGCATCCATGCAGAAAGCATTTGAGTTCTTCAGACATAAAGGAAGATCCTCGGTCAGAGTGTATTAATTGAATTGTATCAGAGTGTATTAATCAGAGTGACGGTTGCTGAAGTCATGTCAGCACATGGAAAGGCAAAGGGAAACCTTGAAAACTCATCAACAACAGTTAACATGTAGCGATTGTCCGTCACTGACGGCAAGGGTCCTTTAAAATCGATATTTAGCCTCTCGAAAGGCAAGGTAGCTTTGATGAGATTACTTGGGGTGGCCTTATGGATTGGGGCATTGTGTTTATCTATAAATGCGCATAGGAAATCGAGAAATTATAGATAGATACAGTAAGTCATCACTATCCGGAAGTCCGTACGTTGTAACCTGTAATGGGGAACGCGCTCTAACTTGGCCATAACTTGGGAACCACTTGTCCGATTAATTTCAAACCTTTTGAAAGACAAACAAACAGATTGCTGGAATTATAGAGAGATAGAAGATAGATACTGTGGGTGCAAAACGCCAAGCAACGTGTCCTGTCATTGGTAGCTAAGGCGCCCTTTCCCCATCGGCCACGCCTACGCGGCAACGTGTCCTGTCATTGGTAACTTAGGTGCCCTTTCTCCATCGGCCACGCCTACGCAGCAACGTGTCCTGACATTGGTTTGGTAAATAAATGGCCATAACTTGGGAACCACTTGTCCGATTAATATCAAACCTTGAAAAGGCACATACTCTGGTCCCCAGCAATATAGCTGGTAAGTTTCAATTAGATCAGACCAGTGGTTGTTGAGAAACTGCGGTTGCAGACAGACAGACACACACACACACACACACACACACACACACGCACACACACACACACACACACACACACACACACACACACACACACACACACATACACACACACACACACACACACACACACACACACACACACACACACTCTCTGCTGGAATTATAGATAGATATGTAGGTCATCAGAGGTCATCCAAAGGTCACAATTCTAGAGGTCACAAAAATAGCCCAGAAGAACATGTATTTGACTAAAACACAAGTAATGGATGAGGGAATGGTGTCTCAATACTTATAGAATGCCTATTTCTGAGGCTGTGTGAGACGATTCTGATGTTTTTATCGACTCATTTGGTTTAAAAATGTGATATTGACATAAAATCTGCTTATGATTTCCAGGGTTTCAAATTATTATTTCAAAAGAATTTGACATTCTACTATGCGCATATGTCGTCGTTAGATATTCATCATCCTGAAATGTATGAATACTTCATGAGCAGAGGATTTTATGTTCAAATAGGAGCTGATAATCCGTTTGGCAAAATACAAGTGGACCAAACAATTGAAGAAACAATAAATAAGGATACCCAGACATCAGTTGGCACAAGAGGCTTTAGCTTAAACCCAGGTGCAATTCGTCATTATTACGGAAATGCCGAATACCATAGCATGTTTCTTCATCGCCTAAGAGCAATGCTAGAAACTCGTTCCTCCACTTCGAGCCATCTGGATTTGCAGTAAAAGAGAATTGTAAAAGACGAGTCAGCCGTCGAATCACTCACCGATCTTATTCAGAACTCTTTAATAAATCGCTACAGATCAGAAGAGGACTCTCTCGTGACCATTACTACCGGCGCATTAGCCCCAGCAGATGTTGAGAAGGACCTTTTCACTGCTCAAAGCATTGGTGAAAAGGCATACCAGAAGTTCAAGACTGATCGTCTTGAAAAGGAGGCACCAGATGCTGTAGATTTCCATGCAACTATTAAGAAGCAAAAGCTAGACATTTGCAAATGTTTGTACAACAAGCTCGAATGAGCTGAGATCCTCGTCCTCTTAATGATGACGTCATAAAAACGAATATGACGTCATTGTGATGTATCAGGTTTGTGATAAATTATCTGTGCTAATGCCCGACTTGATTCCCGCAAACAAAATTCAAACAGCTTGCCTAGTTTTGGAGATAATGGTATAGGCGATTTCCATTAGCAGCGATATTATGACGTCAACTTTTTTTCTAGAAAGAATTTCCAAAATCGGAGATGGTTACTGCCTGCGTGTGGGCTTTCTGCATTTACATGGCAAGTTTCACGAAGATCCGATGAAAACTCTGGGTTGTGAAACAAAAAATGTCAAAAAATAGGAATGACGTCATAAAATTGATACGTCATAGTGATGTATCATACATGCAGTAATTAATCTCTGCTAATGCCCTGTTCGATTCCCACAAACAGAATTCAAAAAGCTTGCCTAGTTTCGGAGATAATTTTTTAGGCGATTTCCATTAGCGGAGATATTTTGACATCATAACTTTTTTTTCTAGGAGGAATTTTCAAAATCGGAGATGGTACTATCTGCGCAGGGTATTTTTACCTATGTATGCCAAGTTTCAGGAAGTTTCGATGAAAACTGTAGGCTGTGAAACAAATGAAACAAAAAAACAAAAAAATGTCAAAAAATATGAATGACATCATAAAAATTGATATGACGTCATAGTGATGTATCATACGTGCGGTAATTCATCTCTGCTAATGCCCTGTTCAATTCCCGCAAACCGAATTCAAAAAGCTTGCCTAGTTTCAGAGATAATTTTTTGGGCAATTTCCATTAGCGGAGATATTTTGACGTCATAACTTTTTTTTCTAGGAGGAATTTTCAAAATCGGAGATGGTTACTGTCTGTGCACGGTATTTTTACATATGTACGCCACGTTTCAGGAAGTTTCGATGAAAACTGTAGGCTGTGAAACAAAAAAGTCCACAAGAACAACAACGTGAGTAAAACTTAGAGATCCTCCACGAGGATCGAAAAAAAGTGCAATGCAAAGGGAAAGAGGTCATCCTACGAGCAGATCGCAATCTTTTTGCCAGAATAATTGTTATCGCACAAGGTCGTGAGCTGGACATGCAGGAGGTTCTGTCTCATCCACTAGGCCCATTACCATGGGTGTTGGCAAATCAAGATGGGTCGCTAAGGAAGACTGAAAAAGCAGCACCAATGAAGAAAATTGGGGAAAGCCTACCTCCTGTAGAAACCCTCCCACAGAACTCAGCATGCATTATCAATTACATGAGCATTGCACAGAAGTTAAATGTGAAAAATAGCACATTTGCTGAGGTTTCAACATCTGTCCTGAAAGTTGTCTTGAGGGAAGGTGCGATGAGTCAACGAATAGATGTTGTATTTGATGTGCATAAGGAAAGCACCATTAAGAACACAGAAAGGCTTAAAAGGGGATCAGGCAGTGGCATCAAATTCAGCAGCATTGCGCCAGGACACAAAATAAAAAAATGGAGGAACTTCTTATCAGAAGCTGACAATAAGACAAAACTTATTGAGTTTCTGGTTGCAGATTGGAAAACTGAAAACAAGAGGAGCCTGATTAAAGACAAAGTTCTTCTTGTGACATGTGGCATAAGATGGGACAAGATATTGATCGGTGGTAGTTGTGAAATGGGTGAACTTGAGTCTTCTCAAGAAGAGGCAGACACACGGTTAATACTTCATGCGAAGCATGCCGCTGACAATGGATATCAAACTGTAATTGTTATTTCTGAGGACACAGATGCATATGTGCTACTACTTTCCTTTGCAAAGGAAATTCCGGCTACCTTGTACCAAAAGAGGGGAACAAAGACACGTACTCAATTTGTGGACATTTCCCTACTCAGGTTATCCCTTGGAGATGAACTATATGGTGCACTTCTCGGCTTTCATGCTTACACTGGATGTGACACTAAGTTCTTTCGTTGGACGAGGCAAAACAGGACCACTGGACAAAATGCGATCAAACAGTGAATTCCAATGTGCCTTCTCCAACCTTGGAAGTGCATGGGAGATATCAGATCAAATGTTTGATACCTTGCAACATTTCACATGTCTCATGTATGCATCGTCCACAAAAACTGTACAGGTAAATCAACTCCGATATGAGGTGTTCTTTGCCAAAAGAGGGGAAATAGAGTCAAACCTTCTTCCACCTTGAAAAGATAGTCCAACAAAGCATGCCCTCCGTTGCAATTACCAGGCAGGAATTTGGAAGCGAAGCCTGGAGACAAAATCAGTAATTCCTGATCCAGAGGGAAATGGATGGGTAAAAGATGATTGCAGTTCAATTGCCATCGACTGGATGGCCGGAACTCCGGCACCTGAAGCTGTGTTGGAAATGATGGCCTGCCAGTGCAAACGAGTTTGCAAAAAGAGAGAGTGTGGCTGCATAGACAATGGGTTGAAATGTATGCCGATGTGTAAATTACAAACTTGGAAAAACCAGCGAAATGAGGAGGATGAACTAGAGATGACAGTTGATATTGAATCAGATTGTGATGATGATGATGATGATGATGATGATTATGAAGATTGAGAACTCAAAATACTGAGGTTACTTTCCAAGCCCTCAACATTACCTAAAGACATCTAAAATATAATTTCTGGAAGTTGATATTACTTTTTCTTCATTTTTACTACTCTGTTTTAGGAGAATAAGTTGCGCTAAAGACGATTTTGGCAGCCTCTAAAATTTGTGACCTTTTGACTTCTGGTGACCTACATATGGACATAATTTGCATAATCTAGTGTGGTTATGATCGAGGGTACATAGACATACAATTTGAGTGGTAGATTATCAAATTTTCCCTATCCACTCCAAAGCTGCAGTCATTATGGTTTCCCCTACCCCCGAAACCCTGGATTTTAGGCATTTACAAGAAACGGTTCAAAATCAATTATTCTGAAATAAAATTTTGCAAAAGCAACTCAATAATGTCCCCTTAGAATCATCTGAAGACCTCTAAAATATGCATTCTACGTGTTTAAATCACCATTGGGTGATTTGTTACTTTATTCTAGCAACATCTTCTTCTTCCTCTTTCGGCTTGCTCCCGCTAGGGGTCGCCACAGCGGACCAACTGTCTCCATTTTGCTCTATCCTCCACATCTTCCATTGACACTCCAACCACCCGCATGTCCGCCCTCACCGCATCCATGAACCTCTTCTTTGGCCTTCCTCTTCTCCTCCTGCCTGGCGGCTCCATCTTCAACATCCTTCTCCCGATATACTCCGTTTCCCTCCTGTGCACATGTCCAAACCATCTCAATCTCGCCTCTCTCACTTTGTCTCCAAACCGTCCTACCTGCGCTGTCCCTCTAATACACTCATTTCTTATCCTATCCATCCTCGTCACCCCCAACGAGAATCGCAGCATCTTTAACTCTGCCACCTCCAGCTCCGCTTCCTGTCTTATTGTTAGTGCCACCGCCTCCAAACCATACAACATAGCTGGTCTCACTACCGTCTTGTATACTTTCCCCTTCACTCTTGCAGCTACCCTTCTGTCACAAATCACTCCTGCAACTCTTCTCCACCCACTCCATCCTGCCTGCACTCTCTTTTTCACTTCTCTCCCACACTCTCCGTTACTTTGGACAGTTGATCCCAAGTATTTAAACCAATCCACCTTCCCCACCTCAACTCCTTGCAACTGCACCATACCACCACCCTCCCTCTCATTTATGCACATGTACTCCGTCTTACTCCTACTGACTAACATTCCCCTTCTCTCCAGTGCGTACCTCCACCTCTCAAGGCTCGATTCAGCCTGCTCCCTACTCTCCCTACAGATCATGATGTCATCTGCGAACATCATGGTCCATGGAGACTCCAGTCTGATCTCGTCCGTCAACCTGTCCATCACCATTGCAAACAGGAAAGGGCTCAGAGTCGATCCTTGGTGCAATCCCACTTTAACCTTAAACCGGTCCGTCATTCCTACCGCACACCTCACCGCTGTCACACTGTCCTCATACATATCCTGCACGATCCTCACATACTTCTCCACCACTCCCGACTTCCTCATACAATGCCACAACTCCTCTCTTGGCACCCTATCATAAGCTTTCTCTAAATCCACAAACACACAATGTAACTCTTTCTGGCCTTCCCTATACTTCTCCATCAACATTCTCAAAGCAAACATCGCATCAGTGGTGCTCTTTCCTGGCATAAACCCATATTGCTGCTCACAGATCGTCACCTCTCCTCTCAACCGAGCTTCCACTACTCTTTCCCACAACTTCATGGTGTGGCTTAACAACTTTATCCCTCTGTAATTTCCACAGCTCTGCACATCACCCTTATTCTTGAAAATCGGAATCAGTACACTTAATCTCCACTCCTCCGGCATCCTCTCACTTTCCAAGACTTTATTAAACAATCTGGTTAACAACCCCACTGCCATCTCTCCTAAGCACTTCCATGCCTCCACTGGTATACCATCTGGGCCAACCGCCTTTCCACTTTTCATCTTCTTCATAGCAGTCCTCACTTCATCCTTACTGATCCACCCCACTTCCAGATTCACTATCTCCACCTCTTCCAACCTTCTCTCTCTCTCATTTTCTTCATTCATCAGCTCCTCAAAGTACTCCATCCACCTTCTCAACACACTCTCCTCGCTGGTCAGCACATTCCCATTTGCGTCCTTTATCACCCGAACCTGCAGCACATCCTTCCCAGCTCGGTCCCTCTGTCTTGCCAATCGGTATAAATCCTTTTCCCCTTCTTTTGTATCCAGCTTCTCATACAGCTCGTCATATGCCTTTTCCTTGGCCTTTGCCACCTCTCTTTTTGCTTTTCGACGCCACTCCTTGTACTCCTGCCGACTTTCTTCATCTCTCTGACTATCCCACTTCTTTTTAGCCAACCCCTTCTTCCTTATACTTTCCTGTACTTCCTCATTCCACCACCAAGTCTCCTTATCTTCCTTCCTCTGTCCAGATGTCACACCAAGTACCTTCCGAGCTATCTCCCTCACAACTTCTGCTGTCGTTGCCCAATCATCCCACCCATCTTTACCACCATCCAGCGCCTGTTTCACCTCCTCCCTAAATTTCACGCAACAGTCTTCCTCCTTCAGCTTCCACCATCTGGTCCTTGGTTCAGCCCTCACTCTCTTCCTCAACCTCACCTCGAAAGTCATCCTACAGACCACCAATCGATGCTGTCGAGCTACACTCTCCCCTGCCACAACCTTACAGTCACGAATCTCTTTCAGGTTGCATCTCCTACTTAAGATGTAATCCACCTGTGTGCACTTTCCTCCACTCTTGTATGTCACCCTGTGTTCCTCCGTCTTCTTGAAATACGTGTTTACCACTGCCATTTCCATTCTTTTTGCAAACTCTACCACCATTTGCCCTTCCACATTTCTCTTGTTGAGACCGTACCTCCCCATCCCCTCCTCATCCTCTTTATTACCTTCCCCAACATGACCATTGAAATCTGCTCCAATCACCACTCTTTCATCCTTGGATACACTCTCCACCACTTCATCTAACTCACTCCAGAAATCTTCTTTATATTCCATCTCACACCCCATATGTGGGGCATATGCACTGATGACATTCATCATCACCCCTTCAATTTCCAACTTCACACTCATCACTCGGTCAGACACCCTCCTCACCTCCAATACCCTCTTGACATGATCTTCCTTCAGGATTATCCCGACACCATTTCTCCTCCCATCCACACCATGGTAGAACAGTTTGAAACCACCTCCAATGCTCCTCGCCTTACTCCCCATCCACTTGGTCTCTTGTACACACAGTATGTCCACCTTTCTTCTCTCCATCATATCAGCCAACTCTCGCCCTTTGCCAGTCATCGTCCCAACATTCAGAGTTCCAACTCTCACCTCCACACTTCTACCCTTCCCCCTCTCCCACTGCCTCCGGACTCGCCTTCCCCGTCTCCTTCTCCTCCTTCGCCCAGCAGTAGCACAATTTCCACTGGTACCCTGCTGACCACCGGTACCGGTGGCGGTCGTTGGTAACCCGGGCCTCGACCGATCCGGTATGGAAATTCGTTTTGTTGTCCGCATAATAATTTGGCATAGGTTTTTACGCCGGATGCCCTTCCTGACGCAACCCTGGTCGCCTCTTACGACACACAGGGATATGGTACACCTATTCTAACCGGGGCATACACCGGGCCCAGTACAACTGGTGCTCATTTCGCCGACCTCGGAAGGATGGCAGGCTGAGTCAACCCCCTGGTGTTTTCGACTTGGTTTATATATATTTTTATATATATTTTTATATATATATATATATATATATATATATATATATACACATTATATAAATACATATATATATATATATATATATATATATATATATATATATACATACATATATTAATTCAGTGTCCCAACGGGGCTTGAACTCAGGACCTCTTGGGTCCCAAGCCACTGCCCTTACCACTGCGCCAACACCAGGCTTTATTCTTTTTTATTATTCTAGCAACATGACTTGCCCTATTGTCAATTTTGGTTACCTTTTGACCTCTGGTGACCTACATAATGAAATATTTTGCATAAACCTTCTTGATTTAGATAGAAGGTACATAAACAGACATTATGAGTGGTATATTGTTAAGATTGACTCATCCAGAGCGAAACTACAGTAATTTTAGTTTCCCCTACCCCCAAATTTTGGTCTTCAAAATATAGTGGTAGGGTGATGTTTGAGAGGAGAAAACTACCAGAAAGCTGACAATTTCACACTGCTATCACCTCAATTCCTCATCTGTAGGTCCTAAACTATCAAGAAAACATAGTGAGCCTTTGCCACCAGAGATGGTACTGATGGGTCAAATTTTCAGGTTTGGTCCATGGACTACAAAGAAGCTGTCTGGCACTTGCATGGCATGCCCTTTCATTCAATTCTGAGCGCCAATTTACAATGGCATCACACCTTGCTCAACCTTCGCTCACCAAAAACTCACCACCTCGACCACCTACATCTCCCTCACATGGGAAAAATCATCTTGCGCCTCCTCATCGATGCAATTCGCCACCAAACAGGGGCGTGCTGTGCGGCCCAGACCACTCGGACCGAGTGGTGCGGAGACGGGCCAAGCATGTTAACAGCAGCAACCGTATCTTGCTGGGGATGCCCTGAATGGGCATGTGGGACCGATATGACCCCTTCATGCAGTCGCCAGAACACAGCGGGACGGCCGGGGAGTTCGGTACGGGGCTCCAGACCGTCAGGTCAGGTCAGGTATGGGAGCATGTGCCAGAACAGCGCGTCGCTGCGTCCACTTTCCGCCGGTACTCCAGGGGCCTCCGTCTGGCCATCCCCCAGGCAGATGCCAGGCCCATCCCCATCTCCTTGAGATGATGGTCAACCTGCTGCAACCATGAGGCACGTGGTCGGCCCACTGGCCTCCTCCACTCATGAGACTCCCTCGCTGAGAGAATCTGGTGAGCAGGATCAGCGTCAGGAAAACGAGCCACATGTCCATACAGCCGCAGCTGACGCTCACGGACTATGCAGGTAACAAATCTCATCCGAGTCTCTCTCAGCAACCGCTCGTTGGACACAAAATCCGACCAGTGATAGCCAAGGATTCTCCGAAGAGACCTGGTACCAAAGGAATTAAGTCTCCGTCTCAGATCCTTGGTCAAAGTCCAAGTCTCGCACCCATAGAGCAAGACTGGAAGTACCAAGGACCTGAAGACTCGGACTTTCGTCCTCCCGCACAGGTACCGGCAGCGCCACACCCCATGATCCAGTGAATCCATGACTCCCCAGGCCCGACCCAGACGTCTATTGACCTCCGGCTCACAACCTGCGGAGACATGAATATCACTGCCAAGGTAAGTGAATCTATCCACGACCTCAACATCCTCACCACAAACAGACACAGACAGGACAGCAGCATCCAAGATGTCACCGAAAGCCTGGATCTTTGTTTTGACCCAAGAAATCCGTAATCCCAACGGCTCCGACTCCTCATTCAGCACCTCGAGGGCCCCCAAGAGGATGTCTAAAGTCTCCGCAAAGATGACTGCATCATCTGCAAAATCAAGGTCCGAGATCTTGACATTGCCAAACGATGCACCGCAACTTGATCTCTCCGACATCCTCCCAAAAATCCAGTCCATACAAGTGCTGAAAAGTGTGGGGGCAAGTACACACCCCTGACGAACTCCAGTAACAACTGGAAATAAGTCAGAGATGGTACCACCACACTTCACAGCACTCTCAGTACCAGAGTAGAGTTCAGACATCAGATCGATCAGTTTTGGTGGCACCCCACGAAGACCAAGAATCCTCCAGAGGACATCCCGATTCACTGAATCGAACGCTTTACAGAGATCAACATAGGCTGCAAGCAGCCCCTGCCGAAACTCTCGTCTGCGTTCGGTGAGGACACGAAGTGCAAGGATACGGTCAATCGTTGACCTCTTTGGTGTAAAGCCTGACTGCTCTGGACGCTGGTGCTCAAGCAGATGGTGGCGAACCCTATCAAGAATTATCCGAGCAAAGACCTTGCCCGGCACTGAGAGCAGCGTCACCCCTCGGTAGTTGTTGCAGTCTTGGCGATCACCCTTCCCTTTCCAGAGAGGGACAACAAGGCCCCTCTTCCAGTCAGTTGGGATGATGCCTGTGTTCCAGGCAGAGCACAAAACTGCATGCAACGACGCGAGTGCAGCATTTCCACCAGCCTTGAGAAGTTCGGCATGGATGCCACAGATCCCTGGAGCTTTGCCCCGTTTCAACTGGTTCACCGCAGCCCGTGTTTCCACAAGCGATGGTGGACCACAGTTGATTCGAGGGTCAGCAACAGGGATTGTAACACCCTTGACGTCCAACTCGACAGCTGGGGGATCAGCCTGGTACAACCGCTCAAAGTAACCAGCCCAGCGGGCCTTCACTTCAGACTCCTCTGTCAAGAGCCTACCACTCTCTGCTCGAACTGCAGTGCTCCGAGGGATGGGCTTGGATGAACGTAATGCGCGAATTCCCCTGTAAGCGGGACGAGAATCACCTGTCCACAGGTGATGCTCTACCCCCTCACAGATTCCTCGCACATAGGCCTCCTTGTCCACCCTCAGTGCACGTACAGTTTTACGCCTCAGCTCCCTGAACAGCTCAGCTCTGCCATTCAGCCTGGCCCTGCGACTCTGGTCAATGGTATCCAGTGTCCCTTGAGAGACAAAATTCTTCTTTGCCCTGCGGTGAACTCCAAGGCATCCACCGGCAACATCAAGGACGGTGGTCTTGAAGGTGCTCCACAACTCTTCAGGACCCCCCAAAGCACCCAGACCCCCCAAGTGTCCACTCAGCCTGTTCGCAAACTCCTCAGCTACTCTCTCATCCCTGAGCTTGGCAACATCCAGCCTAGGCTGGGATGGTACCATTCTCCAGGATTTAAGGTGCAGCTTTAGAGTTGCTACAACAAGCCTGTGGTCAGTATTGAGGAACTGAGCACTCCGGTAGACCCTGCAGTTCTGGATCATCCTCCAACGACCGTCAATGAGGACATGGTCAATCTCCTTTGCCACACCGCCAGCGTTGGAATACCAAGTCCAGCGATGAGCTTGCGGGCGCTGAAACCATGAACCAGCCACCCTAAGTCCATGACTTCTTGCAAAGTCAAGGAACTTAGTGCTATTCTGGTTCATAGTTCCTGACCCATGGGGACCAACACACACCTCATAACCATCCCTATCAGTTCCAGTCGATGCATTGAAATCCCCCAAGACTAGAAGTGTATCTCGTCTGGGGCACTGATCAACCACAGACTCGAGTGTGGCGTAGAATGCGTCCTTCACGGTAAGATCACTCGCCTCAGTCGGAGCATAAATAGAGACCAGGGAAATGACACCTAAGGAGTGACGAATCCTTAATCTCATAATACGCTCGTTGACCGGTGTTACCTCAATTATCATTGGGGTCAGCTTATTGGACACAGCTACAGCAACTCCTTGGGTATGGTAACCATCAGAGCGACCAGACCAATAGTAGGTGTAACCACCCACCATTATCTCGCCGCAATCCGGTCTCCGAACCTCAGAGAGAGCTGCAATCCCGATGTCCAAACGCTTGAGCTCAGATGATAACAGAGACAGGTGATCATCCTCTCTTAGGGATAGGACATTCCAGGCACCCACCCGAAGGGACCGCCTCAGGTTAACCCAAGGAGACCGCCGTCTGGTGGACGACACCTCAGCACCACTCCGACACACTCTCCCGCAATCTGACCCAGGGATGTTACCCCGTGGTTTCCCTCCTATCAAAGATTGGGGGTCCCGAAGGCTTTGCCCCAATCCCATCATCCGGTGAGCTGCCCTGCGAAGGGAAGCTGCACAGGAGGTACTCCCACGGAGTGGGTTTTCAGATTTTTTTGCGTTTTTGCGTTTTGCGGAATGAAGCGTTTTACGGTGGCTGGAGTGCAAATCCTGCCACCAACCTCCAGACCGTGTCGCGCCGGATGTGCGAATGAGATGGCTTCTGGCCGCAGGAGCTTGGCAGGGCGGGGGCAGGACTGCCATGACACAATAAGGGAGCGTGATTCGGATCACAGCGCAGCGCTTCAGATCGTCACCCCACCCTTTGCCCAAGGCTTGTAAAAGGTGGATAGTGAAGCCATCCGCCCTCTCTCTGCTTTTCTCCACCTGCCTGCCTCGCCCACTTCTTTGCCTGCCTGCTTCACACTCGTCTTCTTCTGTTTGCCTCACCCTCTCATTTTCCTCTTTGCTCCACCCTTTCTTCACTGCTCCTCGTTGTCTGCCTGTCGCTGCATTAACACTCGGGATTGGTGTGCGACAGACGTTCTTCTGGGACCAGTGCGGAGCACATGTTTCTATGAGCCCTGGCAAAGTGATTAAGCAGGAGATAACGCGCTGACTCTTAAGATGGGATTTCTCAAGTGGAGCATCCCCCAAAGCGTACTGGGTTGCACAGTCGGCCGACCACGCGAGGCATTGCGAGGCCGTTAGTCCTCATCTGCTCTACGTCCTTCTGGCTATCTAATCTTCCTCAGGTTTGTGTGTGTGTGTGTATGTGATGGTGCCTGTCGTAGCATAAGTTAAGATTGCAGAAGATATAACAGGATAAGTCTGCTCTGTGTAAATTGCTTGCCTTTTGTCGCACCCCACAAATTCCTTGCTATCCCTGCTGTTCATAATAATCAACCATTTACTGTGCCACATACCTTTCCTCACCTGATTGTAAATAAATGTTTTGTGTAGAAATATTCTCAGCTCGTTTTCATCTTTTCCTTCATTGGTCCAGCATTGTTCGTATCCCAGCTTAGACAGGACGTTATCCCCCAATGATCTGTTTTCTAGCCGGTTCGTCCTTGGGCAGTTACGCTCGGCTGCATCTGATCCGGTTAGGTGATCCAATTTGAACAAGGCATACGGAGGGCGTGTTCCCCGGTAATTAAATAATGTGACCATTAGGTAACCAGTATCAAGTAGATGGAGGACTCTAAGTCACATGGTTGAGTTATTGGCGTTCACGGTCGATTAGCGACCTGCCGCGTCACGGAATTATCCCTGTGCGACGGCCTACGATTCCGGAGAGTCTCGTGGGAGCCGAGATAGCTTCTCCCCCTAGTGGTCTTCTCGCCCGACCCTCGGCCCACAACAGTTTGGTGTCAGGAGTGGGATGAACGCTAAAATTTACGGGATTCGAACCCGCAACAGTTTGATGTCAGAAGTGGGGAGAACCCACTTAATATAATTAATTAATCGAAAATGGACAAGCACATTTTCATTATTCGCATCAATAAATGCCCAAAGGAAGCATGAATTATGCCACGTGACTTTGCGACAACTTCCATAACACGGCTGTTCGACTGTGTGAACTGGCTAGGCACACTGCGATTGGCTCGTGGAAAGTGACATCAATATACCAACCACCCTTTCACACTGTACCTATTTTTACTGTCATCTTAGCCTTCCCTGTTCTTAAAATTTCGAAATAAAAAATAGAGTTACAAACCACAACACTGGAGCTAATGGCTGCTAATCATACTATAATTCGAAAAGTGTCTGTGTGCTTGCTACCTCAGCCACCTAAGATGGACGGAGCTTGTATGTTTTCACCCCTCTCTGTTTGTCTGTGAGCGTGATATCTCAAAAAGTTATGGACAAATTCTGACAAAACTTGGTGGACATGTTGGGTGTGTGACAAGGACGAAATGATTGGATTTTGGTGAAGATCCAGATACGAGATTAAAATTTTTTTTTTTTCAAGTTGTTTCATATGCAGCCTGTAGCTGCTGGTTGCATCATTCTTTGGAAGTGCAGCTGTGCCGCTGACGCAGTGCCCCTGTTACCAGTAAGCTGGTATTCATTTACTGACCTTGGAAGGATGACAGGCTGAGTCAACCCACCTGGTGTTATTTCAACAGAACGACAGAGGCTAGATCTCATTCAAGTCATCGTAAAATACCAATTCTGGAGGAATTAACCCGTCTCTAAC
Source organism: Eptatretus burgeri (assembly GCF_056783735.1). NCBI lineage: Eukaryota > Metazoa > Chordata > Myxini > Myxiniformes > Myxinidae > Eptatretus > Eptatretus burgeri. The sequence continues at coordinate 28,115,482 of NC_140975.1, read as the reverse complement.
TTTGGGGAAATTATCTCGTCCATAAGGATGGATTAATCGTGAGCAAAATGAACTTCAAGGAAGTACATGAATGAAAATTGGGTGATTGGGTTGATTAAACCACCCCTTTTGAAGATAATTAACGGCCTCATTTAATTATTTCCTTTATCAGGTGCATCCTCAGCAACCTCACTCTCTATGGGGTCTTAAGACATATCCTGGGTTACCTCACTGGGGTCTGAAGCTGTCATGTTTTTTGGCTTGCTCAACCATGCCTTGACTTGGACAAGGCCGCAATGATTTCTTTAGGATAAAGTTTATTTTTTTCACTTTCCTCACTCATATTAATGAATGCCTGTTCATCATCGCTACAAATTGCTGGATACATTGCAATGCTTAATATGGAATAGGCAAAGCCTTGAAGCGAACGTAGAATTCTTCTTACATTCACTTCTGACTTTACCTATAACTTGTTCACAACTGTATACTTGCCAACTATACCGTGGTACGTGTAAGCGCCGCACAGCTGATGATTTTGACGCAATTTCCGGTTACTTCGGCCTGGATTCGGGATCAGCGATCAAATAATGTAAATCACGATTAAAAATTATTTTTTGATGATGCGGGAGATATCTTTATTAAAATTAACTTTGGGAAAAAAAGATAATTGAACAAATAAATAAACAAACAATCACTTCTGGTCAAGAATAAAAGAAATTAAAAGTTCCGGAAAGAGTTTCAAAATCACTCCCGGTAATGTTAAATACTAAATAAACACTTCCTGTCATGAAAAAATTACTTTCGGAAGTACTGTATAAAATTAACTTTGGGAAAAAAATAATTGAATAAATAAATAAACACTTCCGGTCATGATCTCCCGGCATGCAACATTCCCCATGACAAAAACCGGAAGCAAAAGGGTCATAGCCGAGACACGGATTCCAAATTGCCAGGGTATTGTGTTGTTGTTGTTGTTGTTTCCTATTCTCTCATGTGCACGCGTTGCGTAAGAAGCTCACAATGTTCGCTATAAACGCCTGGAGATGCCAGCATTCGTGGCCTTATTTCATTTCCGCACATGCCATAACCTCGAGAATTCCTTAAACTAAGCCAAATTACAAAATTTAAGCTCCAGAATTGAACTTATCTGCAGTTCCAACTGCTAAAAAAGTGTTCATTTGTCCAATTCAGACCTACTTGATATTTTGAGCGTCTCCAGGAGGTGTGTGTGTGTGTGTGTGTGTGTGTGTGTGTGTGTGTGTGTGTGTGTGTGTGTGTGTGTGTGTGTGTGTGTGTGTGTGTGTGTGTGTGTGTGTGTGTGTGTGTGTGTGTGTGTGTGTGTGTGTGTGTAATATGACGGTTTCGTGATTGCTAATCGTGTGCCAAGTGAGGCATTCCTTATCAACCATTTCCTTGGAGTACTTAAGCCTCTTGGTGAGTGTTCTACAATATTCATGCTGTCACTGAAGACTGTACATCGATCGACTTGAACAATGTTCAGAGGCCACTCATCTGCGATGGCTCTGCGTTTTTCTGTGGTCACTTTGGCATAGTTAAATAAAAAAAAAAAAAAATAAAACGTTTCATTAACATGATAGCAGGATAGCCAAGAGGTAGTACACTTGATTGCTCAAAGCTGTCGAGCCTGAGTTTGAATCCTGACCCAGCTATAAATTGTCATCTCAGTGTTTCACAGGCAGAGTGATTCATCATGTGTGTGCTGTCAAACTGGATGTCACATCTGCCAGAAGCCTCCCCTCCCCCTCTCCCCCTCCCCCCTCCACCCCTTCCCTTCTTTGCACTCCGGCCACTGTAAAACCCTACACTCCACAAAACAAGAAAAACACAAAGAAATCTGAAAACCCATTCCGTGGGAGTACCTCCTGCGCAGCTGCCCTTCACAGGGCAGCTCACTGGATTGGGGCAAAGCCACCGGGACCCTCACTCTTTGATGATAGGAGGAAAACCATGGGGTAACCTTCCCAGATCAGATTGTGGAAAGAGTATGTCAGGGTGGTGCTGAAATGTCGTCCACCAGACGGTGGTCTCCTTGGATTAAACTGAGGTGGTCCCTTCGGGTGGGTGCCTGGAATGTCTTATCACTAAGAGAGGATGATCACCTGTCTCTGTTATCATTTGAGCTCAAGCGTTTGAACAACGGTATTGCAGCACTCTCTCACGTTCAGAGACAGGATAGTGGCGAGATCATTGAGGGTGGTTACACCTACTATTGGGCTGGTCACTCTGATGGTTACCATTCCCAAGGAGTTGCTGTAGCTGTGTCCAATAAGCTGATTCCAATAATAATTGAGATAACACCGGTCAACGAGCGAATTATGAGACTAAGGATTCGTTACTCCTTGGGTGTCATTTCCCTGATCTCTGTTTATGCTCTGACTGAGGCAAGTGATCTCACCGTGAAGGACGCATTCTATGCCACACTCGAGTCTGTGGTTGATCAGTGCCCGAGGCGAGATACTCTTCTAGTATTGGGGGATTTCAATGCATCGACTGGAACTGATATAGATGGTTATGAGACATATGTATACTGTAGTGTACTACAGTGGATGGTGTACTGCAGTTAGAGCGGAGGGTGGTGGGCTCTTGACAGAAGAGTCCGAAGTGAAAGCCTGCTGGGCCATGTACTTTGAGCGGCTGTTCCAGATTGATCCACCAGCTGTCAAAGGTGTTGCTATCCCTATCAGATGTCAAGGGTGTTACTATCCCTATCGCTCACCCTCCAATCAACTGTGATCCACCTTCGTTTATGGAAACACAGGGTGTGGTGAACCAGATGAAATGGGGCGAAGTTCCTGGGATCTGTAGCATTCATGCTGAATTTCTCAAGGCTGGTGGAAATGCTGCACTTGTGTCGTTGCATGCAGTTCTGTGCTCTGTCTGGAACACAGGCATCATCCCAACTGACTGATTGCTGTGAGATGTGGTGATACCATCTCTGACGTATTTCCAGTGGTTACTGGAGTTCATCATGGGTGTGTAATGGACCCCACACTTTGCAGCGCTTGCACGGACTGTATTCTGGGGAGGATGTCAGAAAGATCAAGCTGCGGTGCATGGTTTGGGAACATCAAAACTCTGACCTTGAATTCGTAGATGATGCAGTAATCTTTGCGGAGACTCTGAATATACTTTTGGGGGCCCTTGACGTGCTGAATGAGGAGTCGGAGCCGCTGGGATTATGAGTTTCCTGGGTCAAAACTGAGATCTTGGTTTCAATTGACATCTTGGATGCTTCTATCTGGTCTGTCCCTATTTATGGTGAGGATGTTGAGGTGACAGAGAGATTCACTTTCCTTGGCAGTGATATTCATGTCTCTGCTGACTGTGAGGCAGAGGTCAATCAACCTCTGGGTTGGGCCTGGGAGTCATGGACTCACTGGATCATGGCATGTGGCACTGTCGGAACCTGTGCAGGAGGACAAAAGACGAGTCTTCAGGTCCTTTGTGCTTCCAGTCTTGCAATATGGATGTGAGACTCGGACTCTGACCAGGGATCTGCGATGGAGTCCTAATTCCTTTCATACCATTTCTCTTCGGAGAATTCTTGGCGATCGCTGGTTGGACTTTGTGTCTGCTGATCGCTGGTCGGAGTGGTTGCCGAGAGAGACTCAAATGATATTTGTTACCTGCATAGTCCGTGAGCATCAGTTGCCGGTGTATGGACATGTGGCTCGTTTTCCTGATGCTGATCCTGCTCACCAGATTCTCTCAGCGAGGGAGTGTCGTGAGTGGAGGAGGCCAATGGGTCGACTCCGTGCCTTGTGGTTGCAGCAGATTGATCAGCATCTCAAGGAGATTGGGATGGGCCAGGCAACTGCCTGGGGGATGGCCAGACAGAGGCCCCTTGAGCTCCGGTGGAAAGTGGACGCAGCGACGCACTGATCCGGTGCATGCTCCCACCCCTGACCTGACCTAATTTGGAAGCAAACACAGAATTGAGACATTCGGCCTTTTCATGAGCGGAGTCAGCTGTGGTGCCATTTGAAGCGAGAGACGGGATGCAGGAGGAGCATACACCAGAGACAGACTTTACAAGGCACCACCAGGTTTTATAGGAGGGAGACAAGTTTGAAAGTCCATTTTTGAGGTTGCACAGATGTTGCGTTCTGTCTCTCCTGAGAGTGGGCACATACTTGTTGCGGGTTTTTTGGAATGCACTGAGATGTCCTTCGGTCGGATTTGCCTTCCAGGAAAGAGAAGGAAAGTTGTTCAACAAATATATGATTCTAAGCAAGTACAAGTCTGAAGACGACGATGGTTCACGAGCGGTATTTGACAATGTAGATCGTTTCAGAAGTCAAGGATGAGACAATGTGATAATGTTTGACCAAGTTATAAAAATGATCAACATGATGTGGTACGAGTGACAGGTTATTAGCTGCAAAATGTCGAAAACACGGTTTTGTTCAACAACTTTCAAAATTTGTTCTTTGCATACATAACCTTTAAATGTCACAAAACAATGTTGTGGACATTAAAATCAGGAAACAGGATGCGTGCTATAGCTTATTGGAGTTAGTTCGTCGAAGAAGGTCGAAAACCCGGTTCGATTCCCACAACTTTGAAAATTTGACCTTTGTGAACTTTAAAGGTCAAAGTTCAAGGATTATGACCTTTGGTGCAAAACTTCCTCTGGAACATTCCAGGAACAATATAACGTCATATAGGCTATATGGCATTTCGCACTCCTCGGATTATCCATACTTTGATGAAATCAGCGTAAAAACAAACTTGAAGGGGGCGCTACGGGCAAGGTGTTCGAGATAGAGCAAAATGGTTTCAAGACTTTCGGTGGGGAATGACCTCAAGATTATGCATAAAAAATAGTCATCCTCGCTCTCAAAGTTTGGGCGGTCGTATGATTTTTATGTCAAAATTCGAAATTTTCGAAGTTCGTGACCTTGTGACCTTGATCTTGGGACTAAAATGAAAAAAAAAAATCGAGCTCCGTGGAGCTATGCAGGTGCCATTGGGCTAACCGAATACCAAAACCACTGCCAGGTTCAACAAACCCCCTCGGAGAAGATGCAAATTGAAATCCGCTACCCCCTAAAAACACAATTCGCAATTTTTGAGGTTCGTGACCTTGACCTTGGGCCGAAAATGAAAATAGAGCTCGGTGGGGCGATGCAGGTGCCATTGGGCTAACCAAATACCGAAACCCCAAACAGATTTGACAAACCCCTTGGAGAAGATAATTTTTCATGTCAAAATTCGCAATTTTCGAAGTTCGTGACCTTGTGACCTTGTGACAAAAATGAAAAATCGAGCTCCGTGGGGCTATGCAGGTGCCATTGGGCTAACCAAATACCGAAACCCCTGTCAGATGATTCGACAAACACCCCAGGAGAAGATGCAAATGGAAATCGGCTACCCCCTAAAAACAAATGTTTTTTTGATGGGCGGACCACGCCCATTTTCAGGAAAACACAAGATCATGATATTGTTCCGAATTCGTGCCTGACTCGAATGGCGGCCGCCTCGCCCACCGGAACGGACAATTGTGTCGTGACCCTCTCGGAACAACACCGGGAGCTAGTCACGGGTGGGGGTTTAACCCCACCACAACCGTGCCAATTGCCCACCCGCGCAGGATAGGGTTGCTCGCCGAATTCGATCTACCTAAGTACCTGCGCGGATGGTCGACCGGGCGATCGTACCTCGCCGCAGGCAGAATCCGGACACGAACCGCTTAAGCGGTCCGTTCCGTGCTACAATGATAACCGAGCGGTGTTATCGTCGGCCTCGACGGTTCCGATTAATTATCGGGTGCATTAAGCCCACTACGAACCCTTTACGTGAAGCAGGATGGAGGGTCAATTAAAAGGAAGGAGACGAAGCGAAACGGGCACAGTTCAACATGCAAGCACTGCATTTACACGACACACGGAGAGCACACATATACAGCCAAACAGTCAAAATGCACATATAGCAATTAAAAACAAAAGCAACAATGCAGAGCTACAACTGAAGAAGACCGACACACGGAAACACTTAAACAGTTCTGCTTTACAAGACACGGCACCACAAGATCCATACAAAAAACCCCGAAAAGAAATGGTGACTTCCCTTTGGGCCGTCGAGTCCCTCTCCTATGTCCATCGACGTGGTCGCGCCTGGCCGCGACTCCGTGCCCTGGCGTGGTAAGCGAGTCCTCTCCGGCGTGCCTCGCACCGGCACGTGTTGGCTGCTCGACACTACGGACAGAGTTTCCGGCGCTATCCCAGCGCGGATAGAAGGGTGGGGGGGACGTTGTTGCTTGAGGTCACGGTGTGGGGAATGGCAGACGCTCCGTCCTGCCAGCGGGGTCTCGGGACCGCCCCACAAAAGACCAGGCCAGCGGCCACCAGGAAGAGAAGAGGACGAGCGAGCCGGAACACAGGAAGAGAGCAAGAGCAACAACAGCGCTCCTTCCGTGTCCGACTTTTTAACCCCCGGGGCTCCGCCCTTCACTCCACCCCCGTTTTCGGCTCCACCCTCCTTCGAGAGGGTTCTCGAAGAGGGGCGTTCCCTCACCCCGACTGCCTCACGCTGGTCATCCACCAATCGGCGGCAAGCTGCCCCTCCCCCTTCTCCTCCCTCACACCAAGCGCGGAGAAGAATGGCGCGAAAAACCCACCAGCATCGTTGGTATTTTTCGTCCGTTTTAAATAAAAGATAGGGAAAGAAAAACGACTGACTCAAAGCGTCGCAGCCCGGATGGATCACATAAATTCCCTCGAGACAACGGATTTGGGCTAACTACACATGTACTTAAGAGATATCTCACCTACGGGACCTGAATGGTGGTTTGCGAATTTCCACAGCTGTAACAATATAAACCTCCCACCAAAATTTTATCAGGATCGGATCAAATCCCACGGAGCTATGCTCGGGACAGACAGACAGACAGACAGACAGACAGACAATAACGAATAGCGTGTTCACTTATTTCTTTCGTGAAAAAAATTTTTCGTGAATTTTTTTTTTCGTTAATCAATAAATCATCCAGTCGTAAAGTTTTATTTTATCTCCACTCTCAGTTAATACGCGATTGATAAAGGAAGGTAATCCAAAAGGATCGTTTTTTAGTCTTCACCCGTGATATTTAAATCATGATGTCATAATGGCGCGTTAATAGAGCGTCACTTCAAGTTTGATGTAAACCTGGGGTGTTCCGTGACGAAGTAGCTTGTAGAGCGCTTGCCAAGCGGCTTAAGCAGTCAAGCAAGCACACCTTCAAACAGTTGCAAAGGAACGGCTGGCTTGGCAAGCGCTAGCAAGATTGTTGGTCATGGAACACGTCCATGAGTTTGAATCAGGATAAGAACAAGGTGTTTTATTTTCATCCAAAATAATTAAACAATGATTTGTTGAACGTTTTATTGAAGTGTACGTTTTATTGTTCGTTGCTAGGCAGAAAATGTTCGTTGCTGTGGCTTTAATAAACAAAACCCATTCGTGCGTCGGTTACGTCATTAAAAAAAATGATTTGCGGAGTTTACCGACTTGGAGACGACTAAACATTTCACGTGTCAAATTTAAGTGACAAACAATCCTTACCACAAAAGCAAAAAACAACAACAACAACAACAGCACCGGAAGTCGGAAGCACGTGATGCGTCATGGCGCTGTCTTTCGTTCGGGCGATTGTTCAAGGTTTTCCGATAGGTGCGACGTTACGGCTCGAAAAATGGCGAACGGAAGGATGCAGCGTTGATGCCGAATGTCGTTGTTCATAATCATACAATGACGTATAATGGATTATAATGCTAACCGTGCTATTTAGATCGCGCTTCGTCATGATATCCCATTGGCAGCAAAGAGAATCCTTCATCGAGCCGTTTTGTATCCTCCGCCAGGTGCCGCCAGCCTGCTGCCAGTCCGCTGGGCGTCCAAGAAATCGGGGAAGGCGTCCCGAAACCAGGGGAAGAAGCCTCGAGGAAAGGCCTACGGCTGGAAGAAAGGAGACGGTACTGAGTTTCTCTTGGGAATGGCCGCCTTGAGGGGAGGAATGTTCTTTATTAGTTCTCTTTTTCCCGAGTTCCACCAACTTTCATTGTAATAATATGAGTTCCTTACGAACGAGGAACTTGTAACGCACGAGGAGGTCATTGTGGGCTCATCAAGGCCTGCGCGAGGATTGCCGACCTGTCCTTGTTTGTCCGGACATGTTGTTATCCTTTTAAATACTCGGCACCAAGCAAGGATGCAGCACGTACCATTCTTCAAATCCGGGGTTCGAACCAGACTCGGAGAGGACCTTGGGTGTGTGTGTGTGTGTGTGTGTGTGTGTGTGTGTGTGTGTGTGTGTGTGTGTGTGTGTGTGTGTGTGTGTGTGTGTGTGTGTGTGTGTGTGTGTGTGTGTGTGTGTGTGTGTGTGTGTGTGTGTTGGTTGTTATCTCCATATGCAGGTGTTAGAAAGTGGAACAGTGTCCTCCCAGGTCTCAAAGTATCCACATCCATTTCAGTAATGGGTGGGGAGGGTGGTCACAATTCATGACATAGTGCTCAGATAAAATGATTTGGCCACTATTTTGGTTTTCACACCAATCCTAACAACCCTAACAACCAATCTCACACATCAAACTCACTCATCCAACCAATCTCACACATCAAAGTCACTCATCCAACCAATCTCACACATCAAACTCACTTATACAACCAATCTCACACATCAAACTCACTCATACAACCAATCTCACACATCTAACTCACTCATACAACCAATCTCACACATCAAACTCACTCATCCAACCAATCTCACACATCAAACTCACTTATACAACCAATCTCGCATATCAAACTCACTCATCCAACCAATCTCGCACATCAAACTCACTCATACAACCAATCTCACACATCTAACTCACTCATACAACCAATCTCACACATCAAACTCACTCATCCAACCAATCTCACACATCAAACTCACTCATCCAACCAATCTCACACATCAAACTCACTCATACAACCAATCTCACACATCAAACTCACTCATACAACCAATCTCACACATCAAACTCACTCATCCAACCAATCTCACACATCAAACTCACTTATACAACCAATCTCGCATATCAAACTCACTCATCCAACCAATCTCGCACATCAAACTCACTCATACAACCAATCTCACACATCTAACTCACTCATACAACCAATCTCACACATCAAACTCACTCATCCAACCAATCTCACACATCAAACTCACTCATCCAACCAATCTCACACATCAAACTCACTCATACAACCAATCTCTCACATCAAACTCACTCATACAACCAATCTCACACATCAAACTCACTCATACAACCAATCTCACACATCAAACTCACTCATCCAACCAATCTCACACATCAAACTCACTCATACAACCAATCTCTCACATCAAACTCACTTATACAACCAATCTCACACATCAAACTCACTCATACAACCAATCTCACACATCTAACTCACTCATACAACCAATCTCACACATCAAACTCACTCATCCAACCAATCTCACACATCAAACTCACTTATACAACCAATCTCGCATATCAAACTCACTCATCCAACCAATCTCGCACATCAAACTCACTCATACAACCAATCTCACACATCTAACTCACTCATACAACCAATCTCACACATCAAACTCACTCATCCAACCAATCTCACACATCAAACTCACTTATACAACCAATCTCGCATATCAAACTCACTCATCCAACCAATCTCGCACATCAAACTCACTCATACAACCAATCTCACACATCAAACTCACTCATACAACCAATCTCACACATCAAACTCACTCATCCAACCAATCTCACACATCAAACTCACTCATCCAACCAATCTCACACATCAAACTCACTCATACAACCAATCTCAAACATCAAACTCACTTATACAACCAATCTCGCATATCAAACTCACTCATCCAACCAATCTCACACATCAAACTCACTCATACAACCAATCTCACACATCAAACTCACTTATACAACCAATCTCGCATATCAAACTCACTCATACAACCAATCTCACTCATCAAACTCACTCATCCAACCAATCTCACTCATCAAACTCACTCATACAACCAATCTCACTCATCAACTTCACTCATCCAACCAACCAAAGTCACCCATCAAACTCACTCATCTAAACAAACTCGTCCTACTACAGGTACTACTACTGATTGTGTCAAAACTCACCTGGCAACCACTGACCCAACGAAGCATGTAGCGCCGAATCACGCTGAATCATTCCGGGGGGAAAAAAAAATTTTTAAATATAATTTTGAGACGAGAATCATGGGAATCATGCGTAATTTCGGTCGATTTTTTTTTTTACTAGAAACTAGTTTAAAACTACTAAAGTTAGTATATATAAGCTTGTACGAAATCACGCGTGATTCCCATAATCAAAACATACACAATGGCAGCCGTCTCAACGAAGGTTGAATTCTGTGCTAAAATCACCCAAAAAATCGTCTAAAACAGGTAAAAAAAAAAACCACTAAAACATGGATTAGCCACAGTGGCTAATGGGTGGTTTAAAATATTAGCCACAGGTAAGGGGGATTCGTCCTGTGGCGACGTGGCGGAGCGGCAGCGCACACCCAGATCTATACGTGCACCATCTATGGAAAGGATGTTGAGCCAAAAGACCCATCTGTCAGCATTGGTCAGAATCCTTTTCCACGAGATTGCTTCGGCAGCACCGAGGCTGTCATGAGTATGGGTACATTGATTGTGATCATACCTCCATGTACAGTGCTTGATACTTTGCCTGCATGTAATTAATTTGCAGGGACATGCCTGCTGATGAATTTTCGTCCATTGTTGTTCTTCAGGAAGTGGCTGAGTTGAGTCTTGAAATCTGCCCCACGATTCATTTTCATTTCTGGCAGTGAAACATGTATTCTGATCGAACGTACTATACAGAGCATCAGTGCTGCCAAAGCAGTTTATAGTCCTGGGTCATGCTGGGCAGTTTGCCTTTGCCATCCCAGCAGTAATTAGGGTGGGAATTTTGATTTTTTTTTCCAGCGTGCCAGCGATAACTCAATTACTCTTCACGAAGGACACTGTGGGAACTTTTAACATCCATCAACTCATGCTGGCAGAAGGGACGTCAGTTTAACATCCATCCTGAGGACGGCACACACATTGATGAATCACCCTGCCTGTGAAACACCGGGTTGACAGTTAATATCCTGGTATGGATTCAAACTCAGGAAAGACGGCTGACAGACGAGTATTCATACCTATCGGCCATCCTGCCAGCCCAAACTATGTCTACCCTCATTACACCTTTAATGTGTGGCTCCCAAGTTCAAGCTGTACAATTTTGCACTTTGTGTGGTTTGTTTCCTCATTCATTCATTTTTCCAGGTGCTTTTGTGAGAGCTGGGCATATCATTGCCACACACCGGCTGATTCGTTGGCATCCAGGTTCTTTTGTAAGTTTCCTTCCATATAGTCGTACAAAGTTGGTTTGATGGCTCGGGTTGAAGTGAGCTCAATGCTGTTCCAAGTTTGATTTTTAAATTGGCCCAGTTAAAGCTGTCATTTTGATTTAGAGAACATGAAACACAAGTTATTTAAAGGGCAGGTGAGGTGCTCCTTTATTTTGCTCATGGACATGAAGATTGTAAGGTGTACCTTGGTGGGTAGTTCATCTTAACCCCTTCCTTGTTACTTAATACAACAGGTCAGATGGAGGCAAATTTGATGTTAGAGGATTTATACCGAAGAACAAGCTACTCCTTGGTTAATATTGTCTTTATCATTTTCTACTTGATAAGGCTGAATATTAAGCTTTTCAGGATAATTGTTCATTCATTGATAAAGGCACCATTTATTTTTGGTCTTTTGGTCTGGTTAGTTTAGTCCAGATGAGATGATAACTTGAGTCAAATGAGATCATGAACCATGCTGTAAACAGAGTGTTGGTGTTGCCAAAGGAATTTATTTTGTGAGGGTTAGAATCCTGGCTGGGTGGTCACTCTGACACAGGAAGTCACGGCAGGAGTTTGTAATTTGTTCAGGGTGCCGGCAATAGCTCACATTTTCTTTGAAAACGACACTGTGGGATCTCTAACATCCATCAACTAATGCAAGCAAATGGAATGCCCGGTTTAACGTCCATCCGTGGGAGGGCACACACATTGATGAACCAACCTGCCTGTGAAACACCAAGATGACAGTTCATAGATGGGTTGGGATTCAAACCGAGACTAGCCAGCTTAAATGTGAGTGTGCATACCTGAAATCAAACAGAAGACCAAATACTGCATTGGAGTTATCAAAAGGAACCCAAATAAGTAAAGAGCAAAGATGGGGTCATCAGGAGGAACCTGGATAGGATTCGAGTTTCAGCCGCAACAACACAACCCTCAAACGCCATCCAGGTCCAGCTGTTAGTTAGTTAGTTCTAAGTTTTCTAACAGCTTACAGAAAAAATGCTGCAAAAATTCACTTCAACCTGGACAGATAGATAAAGAAACGAAAAACCAAGAATTAGAATGAAGAGAAATGTGAAAAAGTTGTTCAATTGTACTGAGATTGAACTGAGGATTCTTAGTTTTAGTGCCAATTGCAGTTTATTGATTATTAAGAATATGATGGTCATTTAATTTTGCAAAACGATGAAACTATTCATCAGGGAGTTCACATTAACATTATCTCAATGCATCCCCTATCCATTGCCCAAAACAGGTGGGGATGGGACGAAGGAACGTATTGTACGCTTTGGAGGATGGTGTGGTACGGTACACCAAGGAGGTGTATGTGCCGAGACCAAAAACGACGGAAGGCTGGTTCCTCACTCAGAACTTGCCGAAGGGCTCGGTCATCTACAAGACTTTCATCAATGTTGTACCCACACCTCAGGAGGGCAGGTTTCGGCTTCAAGAGCTGCTTTGAACAAGAGAAGTCTTGCAAAGCTGTATTTCTCAGGATATGTTTTGAAATTCGTTTTGCTGTGTGTCAATGCATGCCATCACTTTCTCCCTGTAAACAATTTAATATGAAAGATGGGATGGGAAATGCAATTTACACAACATCTGAACGGGTGCTGATGCTTTGTGTTGTCAATGTCACGATTCGGGATGGCTGGATTGGTGCAGAATCTATAACATGACTCGTGCGGTACGACGGGCCTGGCTCTCGGTGTAAGATTCTTCAGTTATGCTTCCTAATGTCGTTTGAAGCCATGATTGCCACTCCGAGGTCACCGTGCGCTGCAGTATCACTTCCTGGAACACTTCGCTTCTGGCCACCTGGGGAAGTGCAAGGATTTGTCCACCAAACCATCAGAAATCTGAAAACACTTTGTCTTAAAATAAAGCAAAAGTAGACTATTTCAGTTGCCTGTCTGATTTAATGTAAAAAGTGCTTTATGGATGGAAAATCCATTTGCCTGAAGTGATTCTTACCAATGTTTAACGATTGCTAAGGAAAATCAACTTCGATAACAATGTTCTGTTGAAATTGTAAATCAAAAGTGTATGTATAAAACGAGTCAATATCTGGTCACAAACTTGCTGATGATCCTTTTCAAATTGAATGCAGTGTCCCCACCACATTGAGAAGAAAGATAATTTCAACTAGAACTGCCACTTTATAACTGCTGGCAGTGATGACCGGGTACCCAGTCCGCGTCCGCCTTTGACTCAACGTGAGACTTAAATCATAGTCGCAATTTTCGCATTGAAAGGATAAGCGTTGCCAGAGAAAACATTATTTAATAGTGATACAAACACAGGCCTGCTTCGAGAGGGAGCGGAACAGACGAGTTACGAACCGGGCAGCACAAAGCATTCAATTTCGTTATTACTGGCTTCCAGATTCAAATAATTAAATAATTCTGGCTGCCAAACCACACGACCGATCAGGTTGAAATTTTAAACTTTTGTTTCACATGTAGCCTAAATTATAAATATGAAGTTTCGCATATATAGAAGTAGTGGTTCCAGAGTAAACATGAATTAATATTTATCCTTCAATCTAAGATGGCGGCCAAACCATGTGACTTGTGACCTCATAATTTTTACCATGTATGCAGATATCATGGAGGATGACAGACGCAAATTTTCGCTTCGATAGGTTAAGCAGTTCCAGAGAAAACATTATTTAATATTTTTCTTAAATTCAACATGGCTGCCAAACCATGTGACCTATCAATTAGAAATTAACAAACTTGTATTCCCTACTCATGTGCAATAGGGGTGTGAAGTTTCCCCTTGATCAGATCAGGTGTTCTGGAGAAGAAGATGTTTGAAGGTTTTAAGGTAAATTCAAGATGGCCGCCAAACCATGTGACCAATCAAGAACAAATTAACAAACTTGAGAAAGGACCTCATGGGGAATATATGTGTGAAGTTTCGGCTTAATCTGTCTTGCCTTTCTGGAGAAGAAGATTTTTAAAATTTATTCATTTTCAATCCAAGATGGCTGACGAACCTTGTGACCTATGACATCAGAAATTTATATTCTGCTTCCAACTGGGTATTGGAACACGTTTGTAAAGTTTCGTGTTAATCGGTAAAGGTGCGTTTTTCTATCCAAGATGGCCGCCAAACCATGTGACGTGTGATGTCATAATTTTTACCATGCGTGCATACACGATGGTAGATGATAATTACAAATTTTCGATTCGTTTGGTTCAGCGGTTCCAGAGAAAACATTATTTAATATTTTTCTTAAATCCAAGATGGCGGCCAAACCGTCTAACGTATCAATTCGAAATTAACAAACTTATATCGCCTACGTGTCCCGAATATAGTTCTGAAATCTCCCCTTCATCCTACCAGCGCTTCTGGAGAAGATGTTTGAAGGTTTTAGGGTTTTTTCAAGATGGCCGCCGAACCATGTGACCGATCAAGAACAAATTAACAAACTTGAGAAAGGACCTCATGGGGATTATATGTGTGAAGTTTCGTCTTCATCTGTCTTGCCCTTCTGGAGAAGAAGATTTTTAAAATTTATTCATTTTCAATCCAAGATGGCTGCCGAACCTTGTGACCTATGATATCATAAATTTAAATTCTGCTTTCCATCGTCGACCCGAACAAGTGTGTGAAGTTTCGTGTAAATCGGATAAAGTCTATTTTTCTATCCAAGATGGCCGCCAAACCATGTGAC
>NC_140975.1:28097363-28099863 GCF_056783735.1 Eptatretus burgeri | reverse complement strand
CTCTTCTATTCTCAGTTAACCCCTCCCACATACATATATAGCTCGGGATACACAGCTCTGGAAAAAAATAAGAGACCACTCCAAATTTTTTAAAAATCAGCATCTCTTCATGTATGGCAGCCATTCCATTCCAGTGTCTGTTGAATTCCAACACCGGCACACCTCATTCTACTTAGTGAGGTACTGATTAGGTGATCACCTGAACCGAATCTTATTTAACAAGGAAAAGTATAAAAACCACTGCTGTGGTCATCACTATCCTCTTGCAATAGGACCAGCTGGATGGCAAAAACAGTGCTCGGGGTACCTCAAAAATAATTGGAATCAAAAAAATAACTATTGACCATGCCAAAAGAGTTGAAAAGAAAAGTTTTGAGTGAGGAAAAGAAGGGTTCAATTCTGGCTTTACTGGCAGAGGGATACAGTGATCGTCACGTTGCTTCCATCCTTAAAATTTCAAAGACGGCGGTTCATAAGAACAAGGTCAAGCAGCAGCCATTGGGGCAACAAAGCTACAGACTGGCAGAGGGCGAAAATGACTTTTCACTGACCGGGATGACCGCCAACTCATTCGTATGTCACTCAACAACCGTAGGATGACATAAAGTGACCTACAAAAAGAATGGCAAACGGCAGCTGGGGTGAAGTGCACAGCGAGGACGGTTCGAAACAGGCTCCAAGGGGTAGGGCTGAAGTCGTGCAAAGCCAGAAAAAAGCCCTTCATCAATGAGGAGTAAAGAAGAGCCAGGCTGAGGTTTGCAAAAGACCATAAGGATTGGACCGTAGAGGACTAGAGTAAGGTCATCTTCTCTGATGAGTCCAATTTTCAGCTTTGCCCAATACCTGGTCGTCTAATGGTTAGACGGAGACCTGGAGAGGCCTACAAGCCACAGTGTCACGCACCCACTGTGAAATTTGGGGGAGGATCGGTTATGATCTGGGGGGTGCTGCAGCAAGGCTGGAATCGGGCAGATTTGTCTTTACGAAGGACTCATGAATCAAGCCACATACAAGGTTGTCCTTGAAGAACACTTGCTTCCTTCTGCTCTGATAATGTTCCCCAACTCTGAGGATTGGTTTTTCCAGCAGGACAATGCTGATAATCCTCCATGCCACACAGCCAGGTCAATCAAGGTGTGGAGGGAGGACCATCAGATCAAGACCCTGTCATGGCCAGCCCAATCTCCAGACCTGAACCCCATTGGAAACCTCTGGAATGTGATCAAGAGGAAGATGGATGGTCACAAGCCATCAAATAAAGCCGAGCTGCTTGAATTTTTGCGCCAGGAGTGGCATAAAGTCACCCAACAGCAATGTGAAAGACTGGTGGAGAGCATGCCAAGACACATGAAAGCTGTGATTGAAAATCAGGGTTATTCCACAAAATATTGATTTCTGAACGCTTCCTCAGTTAAAACATTAGTATTGTGTTGTTTAAAAATGAATATGAACTTGTTTTGTTTGTATTATTTGAGGTCTGAAAACACTGAATCTTTGTTGTTATTTTGATCAGTTGTCATTTTCTGCAAATAAATGCTCCAAATGACAATATTTTTATTCGGGAATTTGGGAGAAATCTTGTCAGTAGTTTATAGAATAAAACAAAAATGTTCATTTTACTCAAACACATACCGATAAATAGTAAAACCAGAAAAACTGATAATTTTGCAGTTGTAACTTAATTTTTTCCAGAGCTGAAAAAAAAAATACATGTGTATATATATATATATATATATATATATATATATATATATATATATATATATATATATATATATATATGTATGTATATATATATATATATATATATATATATATATATATATATATATATATATATATATATATATATATATATATATATATATATATATATATATATATATATATATACAGTGGGGAAAACAAGTATTTGATACACTGCCGATTTTGCAGGTTTTCACACTTGCAAAGAACGTAGAGGTCTGTAATTTTTATCATAGGTACACTTCAACTGTGAAAGACGGAATCTAAAACAAAAATCCTGAAAATCACATTGTATGATTTTTAAATAATTAATTTGCATTTTATTGCATGAAATTAGTATTTGATCACCTAACAACCAGTAACAATTCCGGCTCTCACAGACCTGTTAGTTTTGTCTTTAAGAAGCCCTCCCATTCTCCACTCATTACCTGTATTAACTGCACCTGTTTGAACTCGTTATCTGCATAAAAGACAGCTGTCCACACTCAATCAATCAGACTCCAACCTCTCCACAATGGGCAAGACCAGAGAGCTGTCTAAGGACATCAGGGACAAAATTGTAGACTTGCACAAGGCTGGGATGGGCTGCAGGACAAAAGGCAAGCAGCTTGGTGAGAAGGAAACAACTGTTGGCGCAATTATTAGAAAATGGAAGAAGTTCAAGATAACAGTCAATCTCCCTCGGTCTGGGGCTCCATGCAAGATCTCACCTCGTGGAGCCTCAATGATCATGAGAAAGGTGAGGGATTAGCCC
>NC_140975.1:28049863-28079863 GCF_056783735.1 Eptatretus burgeri | reverse complement strand
GAGTCGGAACGGAGGGGACGGAGCTGTGGAAAGGCGGCGACACCAGACGAGGGGGTGCTCGCGTCGTGCAGGAAGCTGCACCCGAGGGAGGCCGACAGCGCGACCTGGCCGAGGTGGAGACGCTCGTCGCACATAATAAAGATCCTCTATACCCCGAGCATCAGCAACCCCCTCCTGTTTCCCCCGCGCTGAGATAGTGCGACCAAGGGGGCCCCGTTCCCACCCCCTGCCAGGCACTGTCCACGAGGCCCGCGGGTTGCGGGGCCATCGCCGCTCCGCGTCTCATCACCAGACGGGTAGGCCCGACCCGGTCTCGGCCCCAGGCCTACCTCATTCTTGGGGATTTTCTTTCCTTGGTTTTGGGTATGTGTTGTCGGCGCCGTCTGTGAAGTAGAATTGTATAAGTGTTGCCGTGTGCTCGGTAGTCGGTATTAGCTCTGCACTGTGTTTTCACTTTTATGTTTGCTTTTTGTGTAAATGGAATTGTGTTTTCTTTTTTTGTGTGCATTTGGTGGAATTGTATTTGTGTGCTTCCCGTGTGCCGAGAATAAATGTGCTTTATTGTTGAACTGTTTCCCGCTTCGCTTCGTCTTTTTCCCCATTGAACCCCCATCTTGCTTCACGTAAAGGGTTGGTAGTGGGCTGAGTACGCCCGATAATTAATCGAACCGTCGAGGTCGACGATAACACCGCTCGGTTATTCTGATAGTACGGAACGGGTCGCTTAAGTGGCCCGTGTCCGAAGTCGACCTGCGGCGAGGTGCGATCGCCCGGTCTACCCTCCGCGTGGGTACTTAGGTAGTTCGAATTTGGCGAGCAACCCTATCCCACGCGGGGGCTGATTGGCTCGATCGCGGTGAGACCGAAAGGTCCACCCGTGACTGGTTCCCGGCGTTAGTCCGAGAGGGTCACGACTGGATTGTCCGTCCGGTGGGCGATGTGCCGCGATTCAAGTTCCGTGGCCGTCGCACGCCGGCGGGCGCGAATCCGTAACACTGGTGTCAGGTCGTGCGATACAAATCCATCGCCCTCCTCGCGGCACTGGTATCGGAGAACGGGAAAACGGGCTGTCCTGTCTCCAATTAAATTCATGGGAATCGGTCCAGGGGTGAGAGAAGCGACCCCGATTCCCTCCAAATTACGAGCGATTCAAATTAACCCTTTAAGAGAAGCAAGATGGCGTCTCAAGGCGAGCGGGAGCCGGGGGTATTAGAAATGTATATGTGTAGTAATGTGGAATCCATGGTCCAGGATGAAATCCCCGTGCAGGAAATGTTGATAGTACAGGAAAACGAACTCGCCCAACTGAACCCAGAGCCCGAAATGGGTGCGGCAGCGGCCGCGGTGTATGACACCTCCCCTCCCCCTCTCCACCAAAACCCCCCGACCCTTGCTGAAACGGCTCACCCAAGCGCACCCGACATGGCCCAGCTATGCGCCATGCTGGCGGCAATGACGAGGATGGATGAAATAAAAAGCATGAACGAAAAGATGGATACAAACACAAAGGCAATGAAAAACGAAATGAACAAGCAAATAAACGGAATGGAAGCAAACATGAAGGAAGAAATGAAAGAGCTACGGGGTGAGACGCAGAACATGGGCCGATGCCTGCAGGCGGGCATGAAGGCCGTGACCAGGGAGATAGGAATGGCGACTCCACGTGTGGGAGCGAACGAGCTGGAAGGGGGTGCAACGGCTGACAGGCCCGCGGTGGAGGCGGGTAAAAAAATAATTCGGCGGGCGTGTTGAGCGAGGGTCGTGACAGAAGAATCGACGATGACCAAAAGGGAAAAATTAAATGGGGAGACCAAAACGTGAGACGAGACACGAGGTGACGACAACAGAAACTTATAAATGTATAGAGACACGGGAGACAGAAAAAATAGAGGAGAGACTGCACGATGAAGACGGGGTAAGTGACGCGCACACACACACGGAGGTAGTGGAGGATAATGGGGGTGAGCTGGCGGACTGGGTAGAGACCCAGTGCGAGCACCTGGATAGCCATAGCCTCCTTCAGGAACGAGGGGAGGGAGTATGCCCCCTTGAGGCAAGTCACGACCAGGTGAGTTCGGTCGTGCTTCGCGAGGTTGAGGGGACGAGTGCTGTGGACAGGTGCACGGAGAGCTTGGGGGGTATAGAGGCCCCGGAGACTCTTGTGGGGACACGAATCCCCAGTGTGGTTGTCCCTGTGTGTGTGGTGCAAGGTGTGTGCGTCCCCGTGTGTGGAAGCGACCCCGTGTGTGAGTGGTGTGGTGGCGATGGTGCCAGAGTACGTGCTTCCCAGCACGCCGTGTGTAAAAGGGGCACCGCGGGTGAGTGAGGCACGGAGTGTGGATGAGGCACCGCGGGTGAGTGCCCCCGCGTGTGTGAGTGAGGGGCCGTGTGTGGATGAGGCACCGCGGGTGAGTGCCCCCGCGTGTGTGAGTGAGGCACCGCGGGTGAGTGCCCTCGCGTGTGTGGGTGAGGCACCGTGTGTGAGTGTCGCCGTGTGTGTGAGTGAGGCACCGCGGGTGAGTGCCCCCGCGCGAGTGAATGGAGCACCACGTGTGAGTGGTATGGGTTATGCAAGGGAGACCGTGTGTGTGAGAGAGCGGTATGTGAGGGAGATGTCGGTTGGCATGCGGGAGCACGCAGCCGCGTCTCCCGGTGTGATGGTAACGGAATGGAGTGTGAGCGTCGTAACACGCAGGTGTGCGTGGGTCGAATGGCGACGACGGCGACATGAAAAGAAAGAAAGCCGGGTAGCGGCTGTAGTTGTTTCGCGGACCGTGCCGGGTTCACCCAGCAGTGAGCACGAGGTCCGTGCTGTGCAACGCACGAGGCCACCACGCGCTCGCTTGCGAGAGTGAAGTCCCGGTCCGGAAACGCACGCGGTGGATTTGCCGATCCCGCGGCCGGACAAAGTTTAGGCAGGACTACGGATTTGGACCGGACGGGTTCTCCACGCGATCGTGTGTGTTAAGCTCCAACGGGCAAAGCACATGTGTTCGCGTGGGGAACTCCTCGAGACGTGGGGCTTGTTTTTTTTTATGCGCACGGTGACGCCATGGCTGCACGTGGGGTTGGAATCCGGCAGGAGGGGTATCCCTGCCGGATGGTACCGTCCAAGGAGGGACGAGGTACACGTGCAGCTGCATGACGTCACGGGCAGTTGCAAAGTGCGCGAGCTGTGAGTTGCCGCGCTGGTGATGCGCATGAAAAAAAAAACAAACAGCAAGCCTCACTTTCGGGTGCACAGGATTCCTGGGCAAGGGGTGGAAGACCCCCTTCCCCGGGGCACAGGATGGAAACTAGTTAGGGGGAAGGGTTAGCTTAGTTAGACCGACTTCATGGGGCAGGGGTAAGTCCTCATGGGGCCCGTGGAATGGATTAGTTAGAGGGATTGTAGCGAGATTTAGGTTGGGTCAATAATTTTTGGGACATTTGAGAACAGTGACAGACAGTGAATGTGTGGAGTTGACGTAGCTTAGCTACGTAGTGTTAAATGGAACGTGCTGTAGTTTCAGGGATGACGTGGGAGCACGAGTTAGTTAGGGGAGGTAGTTAGAAGGATGGCAGAGTTCAGTGGTGTGTGTGTTGAAGAGTTGTTGGTGAGTGAATTGGAAGCATGT
Source organism: Eptatretus burgeri (assembly GCF_056783735.1). NCBI lineage: Eukaryota > Metazoa > Chordata > Myxini > Myxiniformes > Myxinidae > Eptatretus > Eptatretus burgeri. The sequence continues at coordinate 28,076,246 of NC_140975.1, read as the reverse complement.
GCTTGGTGAGTGAGTGAGGCCAGCGGGTCTGTGTGTATGGAGCGAATGAGGAATGCATGGTGCGATGAGTGATTGGGGGGAGGAGTGACTCCCGCCCAAGGGACCCCGGGGTCAGTGTAGACTGAGTTAGGGGGTTAGTCAAATTAACAAAAATGGAGGTCGTTTTGCTGTTGGTGGGAATGTAGGCTCGAAACCCATTTGGAGGGGTGCAGGAGCCCTGTTGACGGGCTTGGGAGCGTGGCTGCGAAAGGTGAGTATCGCTGAGTGGGTACCCCGGGCACCAGGCTAGTCGGCCGTGGTAGGCCAAGGGCCCATGGGGGGCCGGGATAGCGTAGTGGGCACGGGTGCGCCTGCTTGGTGCGGGGGCCCGGGGCGCCATTAGCCGCGTGGGCAGTGTTGTGGGCAAGGCTGACCCTCGGAAAGGGGCCCGGGAAGCCAGCCTGCCACGTGTGCGTTTCAGGGGAGGTGCCATGGGGGGCACTCCCCGGTGTTAGGGAGCTGGTAGGCTCGGAGGCAGTGTAGTGCCCGGGGGTGCCATAGCGGGAGATTCGGCAGAGGGTCGTGCCTGCCAAGGGGAGCCACGTGTCCCAGCCATGAGACCGTGTGAGGGCACGGAGAGAAAATTGGGGGGCGAGGCCCGAAATTGTGAGGACACCAACACAGGCGACGGGAATCTGGGTTGTTAGAACCAATAGTTTAAGCGAGAGGCGCTTGTTGAAAGCCCCGGGGTAGTTTAACAGTTAAATGGTTAGGGTAGATTAGGAGATGTACCCCTCCGCACCATCCATCCCCTCGCTGTCGTTGTGGGCCGCTGGACCCACTTTGGTTATAGATCGCCGAACTCTGGGGAGGCCATTCTGAGGCTTCGTTGGGCCTCGGCACAGGACGTTAGCTCTCCCTTGTTCCCCTCCGGGAAGGGAACATAGGGGTTGGGAGTAGGCTAGGTGACAGGATAGGTTAGCCGAACAAAGACGATAAAGGGGGTTAGGGGACGATTTATAGTGGGGAAGTAAAAAAAAAAAAAAATAATAATAATAATAATAAAATAAGTTGGGGCTAAATTGGGGTTTGGACAAATTAAGGGAGTGGGTATGTACAGTGACAGGCAAAGGCGATAGGTTGGGAGGGAGACAGGAAGGTAGGTCCGAGCCCGCCTTCCGAGTGGCCAGCACCACCGCACCCCCTCCACCAACCTCCACTGAACGGCAAAGGCTGGCCAGCTTCATCGGCTGGCTGTTTTTCTTCAAGGCCTGTGCCGGCCAACTTCATCGGCAGCTGTTGTTTTGCTGCGAGGCCTGTGCTGGCTGGATCGTCTGCAGCTGCTGTGCTGCAAGGCCTGTGCCGGCCCACTTCATCTGCCGGCTGGCTGTTTTTTCTTCAAGGCCTGTGCCGGCCAGTTCATCTGCCGGCTGTGTTTGCCTGCAGCGGCCTTCTTCTGCGGGCTGTGTTTGCCTGCTGCCTTTGCCATGCCCACTGCCCATGTTCACCAGCCCCGTTCAATTTTTGCTTTGCCCCCCCTGTTCATTTCCATGTGCGCCAGGATCCGCAAGGCAACAGTTTGCAAGCTGCGAGAACTGCCCTGTTGGCAGCTACAACACGGGCCTGCAGTGGCGGCCCGTGCACCGTGTTTGCGTCCATCCATTCACTCATCCATTTGTAGTGTTCATTGCGTGTGCCACTTGAGCTGGCACGGAGACTGCATTTGTGCAGCCCATGCACCGTTGTAGTTCACTGCGTTCAGTTCAAACCATTCATCCATCCATTCGTTGTGTTCATTGCGTGTGCCACTTGAGCTGGCACGGAGACTGCATTTGTGCAGCCCATGCACCGTTGTGGTTCACTGCGTTCAGTTCAAAAGGGAAGGCCTTGGACTGCGTGTGAGCAGCCAGCCACGTTCCCTGTCACCTGCATTGTTTTGAGCAAGAGACTGCATGCGAGCAGCCTGGCTCCCTGCTAACTGCTTTCTTTTTGCAGAGTTCAGTGATCCTGGGCCATGGTTTAGTGTAAAATTTGTAAGTTAAGGTTAAGATGTATTGTAAATATGAGTGCGCCCCCGGCATGTCTGTCCTAGCGCCGGCAATTTTATTTAAGTCGTCCGTGTGAGTGAGTTTGTTTAGGTAGTTACGCAGCCCTCAGGTTATTTATTTTGGGGACACGAATACCATGAATGTCCCACTCAGGGATCCGTAGGTAAAATGTACTAGGGGAAAACTACACATGATGGCACACGAAAATTTGACGACTCGGGACGAGTCTGTAAAAAGGGGAGGGGGTCGTGTTGTGGTTGACCAAATTCGCAAACCACCATTCAGGTCCCTTAGGTGAGATATCTCGGTAAGTATATGTGTAGTTAGGCCCAAACCCGTTGTCTAGAGGGAATAAATGTCATTCATGCGTGCTGCGACTCTTCAGGATAGCCGTTTTTCTTTTACTATCTTTATTTTGGACCAACCGCCATTATTACCACCACCAACCACGTCTCAACAGTCATCACAACATCAACCACCCACCACAACGCCGCTTCACCACAACAGCCACGACCTTTACCGTCACACCTCGCAACTGTCGCATCGCCACCGTTCTTGCGCCGCTTGTGGGTACCGGTATTGGACTCGTGCAGGGCGCGCGCCGAACAGCGTGTACAAAACCACGGACTTTCCGCTCCAAAAACGGATCAAAAACGACTCACGCCCACTTTTGTTCCGTCCAATCGGTGAGCGAGGGGCGATTTGGCCCCGCCTCCAGGGCGTTGGAGGGCGGTCGCTATATGCAAATTCATGGATCAAAATGCATTCACGCCCACTTTTTCTCGGGCCAATGGGGAGCGAGGTGAAAGGTCGAAGGCAGGGGGTCAAAGGCGAAGCCACGGGGCTTATATAAGCGGCTGCGTTCATCAGAAAGTGGTCGTCGTGTGCGTTGGAGTTGAGTGCAGTTAAGACTTCGCAGTCGGTGGAGTTGGGAAGAAGAAGCAGAAGTTGCGCGTTGGAACGAGCTGTGCGTTGGAACGAGTTGTCGGCGGAGCTGTGGAGAAGGTGCGGCGGCGAAGACGGACGAGGGGGTGCTCGCGTTGGTGCCAGGAGCTGAAGGCGGGAGGCCGACGGCGCGACCTGGTCGAGGTGGAGACGCTCGTCGCGGGACCCGAGACAGAGTAAAAATCCTCCTTTCCCCGAGCATCAGCAACCCCCTCCTGTTTCCCCCCGCGCTGAGATAGTGCGACCAAGGGGGCCCCTTTTCCCACCCCCTACCAGACACTGTCCGCGAGGCCCGCGGAGTTGGGGCACCATCGCCACTTCGCGCCTCATCATCAGACGGGTAGGCCCGACCCGGTCTCGGCCCCAGGCCCGCCTCATCCTGGAGGGTGGTTCTCTTTTCCTTGGTTTTGGGTATGTGTTGTCGGCGCCGTCTGTGAAGTAGAATTGTATAAGTGTTGCCGTGTGCTCGCGTAGTCGGTATTAGATCTGCATTGTCGCATTTGCTTTTTGTCTTCTTTTCTATGTGCTTTTGGTGGAATTGTATATGTGTGCTTTCCGTTCATCGCGAATAAATGTGCTTTATGTTGAACTGTTTCCCGCTTCGCTTCGTCATTTCTTTCATTGAATCCTCATCTTGCTTCACGTAAAGGGTTGGTAGTGGGCTGAATACGCCCGATAATTAATCGAACCGTCGAGGCCGACGATAACACCGCTCGGTTATCCCGATAGTACGGAATGGGTCGGTTTTTTTTTTTTTTTTTTTTTGTATACCTTGGTCAAGGCTCGTATGAGAGCTAACACACAACTCACAGCAAGGAGGCATGAGACAAGAGGGGCGGGAGTGGAAGGGACAAAACAGTGGGGAACAGACACATTAGGTGAACTGTGGAAGGGAGAGGGATGGGGATGGGACGGGGAACATGGCGAAGAGAAGATGGACATTTCAGGGACTTTCAGGAAGGAAAGTAGGAGAAATGAAGGAAGTGGGCTTGGGTGGATTATCGGGGGTAGAAAAGATCGAGGATTTGGATGGGGGAAGATAAGAGGTGGTGGTGAACAGCTGTTTTGAAAGCCTGGAGGGAAGAATGGGAAAGAATAGAGTGAGGAAGTTTATTCCAAAGGCGGGAAGTGGCCCGTGTCCGAAGTGGCCCGTGTCAGAAGTCGACCTGCGGCGAGGTGCGATCGCCCGGTCTACCCTCCGTGTGGGTACTTAGGTAGGTCGAATTTGGCGAGCAACCCTATCCCACGCGGGGGGCGATTGGCTCGATCGCGGTGAGACCGAAAGGTCCACCCGTGACTGGTTCCCGGCGTTAGTCTGAGAGGGTCACGACTGGATTGTCCGTCCGGTGGGCGACGTGCCGCGATTCGAGTTACGTGGCCATTCGCACGCCGGCGGGCGCGAATCCGCGACACTGGTGTCAGGTCGTGCGATATAAACCCATCGCCCTCCTCGCGGCACTGGTATTGGAGAACGGGAAAACGGGCTCTCCTGTCTCCAATTAAATTCACGGGTATCGGTCCAGGGGTGAGAGGAGCGACCCCCGATTCCCTCCAAATTACGAGCGAGCTAAATTAACCCTTTAAGAGAAGCAAGATGGCGTCTCAAGGCGAGCGGGTGCTGGGTGGATTAGGTATGTGTAATAGTAATGTAGAATCCATGGCTCAGGACGAGATCACCGTGCAAGAGAAACCCGTACCAGAAGGTTGGGAAAGGCATCGATGCCGTTCATCTGGTCGGTTTTTTTTATTATAACTCCACCACTAAATGTAGTCAGTGGGAGTGGCCAGGGCAGGTGACAATGCGGCAGGTTATGGAACTCGCGCAGAGCATAATTGACGATATGAAAGAAAGGAACAACGAAATGAAGAGAAATACGCAACAAATGGAAAATAAAAAAATGGATGGAAACGCACTCGAAGCGAAAAACCAAATGAAAGAAATGCGGGGTGAGATGCAGAGCATGGGCATAGGCCTGCAGGCAGGCATTATGGCAATGGCGAGGAGCGAAACGCGGACCACGGGCGAGAAAATGGCGCTACCACGTGCTGGGACGAACGAGCTGGGGGGGAGTGCAACGGCTGTCAGGCCCGCGGTCGGGGCGGGCGAGAAAATAATTCGGGAGACGTGTAAGACGAGACACGAGGTAAAGAAGGTATTAGAAAAATTAAAAGAAAGCCAGGAGGAGACAGAGGAGGGATTGAAGGTCGAAACGGTGGAGTGTGAGAAAAGACTTCAAGACATGACGAAGAGAGTTGATAAGCTGGGACTGGAGGGAAAAACGGAGACAGAGGAACTGGGAAGACGGGTAGAAAACCACAAGCGCAAGCCGGAAGAACAGTTATAAGCCAAAGCAAAGTCTGAGTGTGCGGAGATGAGAAAGGAATTGGAAAAGAAAGTTTCTGAGTTACAGAAACACCAAAACAAAGAGAGGGAACTACAAAACGAACTGAGAGTGTTAAAAGAGGAAAGGAAGAGAACGGAAAATGAAATTTTAAGAAACCACACTGTACAGATCAAACAGCTGGAAGCGAAGGCCAGACTAAAGAATGAGGAACAAGAAAGAGTAATGAAGGAAGAACGAATGAGACAGGAGAAAGAAATCAGTCAGTTGAAAGAAATGACGAGATTGCAGAAGGAGGAACAAGAAAGACAGTGGAATAGAAAACTGAAAGAGTATGAATTTGAAACTGAACGACAAAAGGAAAAAAATAGGTTTGAATACGAGGAGAAAGTAAAGGAGCAAGGAATGAAGCAGGAAGGAGAAATCAGGAGATTGAAGGACACAACGAGATTGGAGAGGGAAGAACGAGAGGAACAATGGAATAGAAAACAAAAAGAACATGAATCTGAGGTTGACCAATTGAAAAAAAGGCTGGAGTACGAGGAGATAGACAAAGAACAGCAAATGAAACACAAAAAGGAGATTAACCAAATGAAGAAAACCATGAAACTGGATAAGGAAAGACAGGAGAGGAAACTAGGAAGAGTAATGAGACAGCAGCGAATGAAACACAAAATGGAGATGAACCAAATCAAGAAAACCATGAAACTGGAGAAGGAAGGACAGGAGAGGGAACGAGGAAGAGTAATGAGACAGCAGCAAATGAAACACAAAAAGGAGATTAACCAAATGAAGCAAACAACGAAACTGGAGAAGGAAGGACAGGAGAGGGAACGAGGAAGAGTAATGAGACAGCAGCAAATGAAACACAAAAAGGAGATTAACCAAATTAAGCAAACAACGAAACTGGAGAAGGAAGGACAGGAGAGGAAACAAGGAAGAGTAATGAGACAACAGCAAATGAAACACAAAAAGGAGATTAACCAAATGAAGAAAACCATGAAACTGGATAAGGAAAGACAGGAGAGGAAACGAGGAAGAGTAATGAGACAGCAGCGAATGAAACACAAAATGGAGATGAACCAAATCAAGAAAACCATGAAACTGGAGAAGGAAGGACAGGAGAGGGAACGAGGAAGAGTAATGAGACAGCAGCAAATAAAACACAAAAAGGAGATTAACCAAATTAAGCGAACAACGAAACTGGAGAAGGAAGGACAGGAGAGGAAACAAGGAAGAGTAATGAGACAACAGCAAATGAAACACAAAAAGGAGATTAACCAAATGAAGAAAACCATGAAACTGGATAAGGAAAGACAGGAGACGAAACTAGGAAGAGTAATGAGACAGCAGCGAATGAAACACAAAATGGAGATGAACCAAATCAAGAAAACCATGAAACTGGAGAAGGAAGGACAGGAGAGGGAACGAGGAAGAGTAATGAGACAGCAGCAAATGAAACACAAAAAGGAGATTAACCAAATGAAGCAAACAACGAAACTGGAGAAGGAAGGACAGGAGAGGAAACAAGGAAGAGTAATGAGACAGCAGCGAATGAAACACAAAAAGGAGATTAACCAAATGAAGCAAACCATGAAACTGGAGAAGGAAGGACAGGAGAGGAAATGAGGAAGAGCAGTGAGAGAACAGCGAATGAAACACAGGAAGGAAATGAGCCAATTGAAAGAAACTATGAGATTGGAAAACAAAGAGCAGGAGGAACAGTGGGAGAGAAAACAACAACGATATGAGTGTGAAATTGAACAACCAAAACAGAGAGCGAGATTGGAGTCAACGGAGATTGAGGAGCTACGGAGGGAGAACGAACAGCTAATGGGGCTCAGAGAGAAAGAACGACTTAGATGGGAAGGAAAAAGGAACCAGGAAGAGACAGAAAAAAGGAACCAGGAGAGAAAATGTATAGAGACACGGGAGACAGAAAAAATAGAGGAGAGACTGCACGATGAAGACGGGGTAAGTGACGCACACACACACACACAGAGGTAGTGGAGGACCATGAGGGGGAGCTGGCGGACTGGGTGGAGGCCCAGTGCGAGCAGCTGGATGGCCTCCTCCAGGAACGAGGGGAGCGAGTATGCCCCCTTGAGGCGAGTCACGACCAGGTGGGTTCGGTCGTGCTTTGCGAGGTTGAGGGGACGGGTGCTGTGGACAGGTGCACGGAGAGCTTGGGGGGTATAGAGGCCCCGGAGACCCTTGTGGGGACACGAATCCCCAGTGTGGTTGTCCCGATGTGTGTGGTGCAAGGTGTGAGTGCGTCCCCGTGTGTGGAAGCGACCCCGTGTGTGAGTGGTGTGGTGGCGATGGTGCCGGAGTACGTGCTTCCCAGCACGCCGTGTGTGGATGAGGCACCGCGGTTGAGTGCCCCCGCGTGTGTGAGTGAGGGACGGTGTGTGGATGAGGCACCGTGGGTGAGTGCCCCCGCGTGTGTGGATGAGGCACGGAGTGTGAGTGAGGAACCGCGGGTGAGTGCCCCCGCGTGTGTGGGTGAGGAACCGTGTGTGAGTGAGGCCGTGTGTGTGGATGAAACGGCCAGTGTGGATGAGGCACCGCGGGTGAGTGCCCCCGCGTGTGTGAGTGAGGCACCGCGGGTGAGTGCCCTCGCGTGTGTGGGTGAGGCACCGTGTGTGAGTGTCGCCGTGTGTGTGAGTGAGGCACCGCGGGTGAGTGCCCCCGCGCGAGTGAATGGAGCACCACGTGTGAGTGGTATGGTTTGTGCAAGGGAGACCGTGTGTGTGAGAGAGCGGTATGAGAGGGAGATGTCGGTTGGCATGCGGGAGCACGCAGCCGCGTCTCCCGGTGTGAATGTAACGGAATGGAGTGTGAGCGTCGTAACACGCAGGTGTGCGTGGGTGGAATGGAGGCGACGACGGCGACATGTGAAAAAAGAAAGCCGAGTAGCGGCTGTAGTTGTTTCGGGGACCGTGCCAGGTTCACCCAGCAGTGAGCACGAGGTCCGTGCTGTGCAACGCACGAGGCCCCCACGTGCTCGCTTACGAGAGTGAAGTCCCGGTCCGGAAACGAACGCGGTGGATTTGCCGATCCCGCGGACGGACAAAGTTTAGGCAGGATTTCGGATTTGGACCGGACGGGTTCTCCACGCGATCGTGTGTGTTAAGCTCCAACGGGCAAAGCACATGTGTTCGCGTGGGGAACCCCTCGAGACGTGGGGCTTGTTTTTTTTTATGCGCACGGTGACGTCATGGCTGCACGCGGGGTTGGAATCCGGCAGGAGGGGTATCCCTGCCGGATGGTACTGTCCAAGGAGGGACGAGGTACACGTGCAGCTGCATGACGTCACAGGCAGGTGCAAAGGGCGCGAGCTGTGAGTTGCCGCGCTGGTGCTGTGCATGTGGAAAAAAAAAAAGCAAGTCTCACTTTCGGATGCACAGGATTCCTGGGCAAGGGGTGGAAGACCCCCTTGACCAGGGCACAGGATGGAAACTAGTTAGGGGGAAGGGTTAGCTTAGTTAGACCGACTTCATGGGGCAGGGGTAAGTCCTCATGGAGTCTGTGGAATGGATTAGTTAGAGGGATTGTAGCCAGATTTAGGTTGGGAAATAAAATGATTTTTTGATTTAGAAGACAGTGACAGGCAGTGAATGTGTAGAGGGGACGTAGTTTAGCTACGTAGTGTTAAAAGGAACGTGCTATAGTTTAAGGGATGACGTGGGAGCACGAGTTAGTTCGGGGAGGTAGTTGGAAGGATGGCAGAGTTCAGTGGTGAGTGTGTTGAAGAGTTGGTGAGTGAAGTGGAAGCATGTGCTTGGTGAGTGAGTGAGGCCAGCGGGTCTGTGTGTGTGGAGTGAATGGGGAATGCATGGTGCGATTAGTGATTGGGGGGAGGAGTGACTCCCGCCCAAGGGACCCCGGGGTCAGTGTAGAGTGAGTTAGGGGGTTAGTCAAATTGAAAAATGGAGGTCGTTTTGTTGTTGGTGGGAGTGTAGGCTCGAAACCCATTTGGAGGGGTGCAGGAGCCCTGTTGACGGGCTGGGAGCGTGGCTGCGAAAAGTGAGTATCGCTGAGTGGGTACCCCGGGCACCAGGCTAGTCGGCCGTGATAGGCCAAGGGCCCATGGGGGGCCGGGATAGCGTAGTGGGCACGGGTGCGCCTGCTTGGTGCGGGGGCCCGGGGTGCTATTAGCCGCGTGGGCAGTGTTGTGGGCACGGGTGACCCTCGGAAAGGGGCTTGGGAAGCCAGCCTACCACGTGTGCGTTTCAGGGGAGGTGCCATGGGGGGGCACTCCCCGGTGTTAGGGAGCTGGTAGGCTCGGAGGCAGTGTAGTGCCCGGGGGTGCCATAGCGGGAGATTCGGCAGAGGGTCGTGCCTGCCAAAGGGAGCCACGTGTCCCAGCCATGAGACCGTGTGAGGGCACGGAGAGAAAATTGGGGGGCGAGGCCCGAAATTGTGAGGACACCAACACAGGCGACGGGAATCTGGGTTTATAGAACCAATAGTTTAAGCGAGAGGCGCTTGTTGAAAGCCCCGGGGTAGTTTAACAGTTAAATGGTTAGGGTAGATAGGAAGTGTACCCCTCCGCACCATCCATCCCCTCACTCTCGTTGTGGGCCGCTGGACCCACTTTGTGTTATAGATCGCTGAACTCTGGGGAGGCCATCCTGAGGCTTCGTTGGGCCTCGACACAGGACGTTAGCTCTCCCTTGTTCCCCTCCGGGAAGGGAACGTAGGGGTTGGGAGTAGGCGAGGTGACAGGATAGGTTAGCCGAACAAGGACGATAAAGGGGGTTAGGGGACGATTTATAGTGGGGAAGTAAAAATAAAAAAATAAGTTGGGGCTAAATTGGGGTTTGGACAAATTAAGGGAGTGGGTATGGACAGTGACAGGCAAAGGCGATAGGTTGGGAGAGAGACCGTAGGGTAGGTCCGAGCCCGCCTTCCGAGTGGACAGCACCACCGCACTCCCTCCACCAACCTGCACTGAACGGCGAAGGCTGGCCAGCTTCATCTGCTGGCTGCGTTGCTGCAAGGCAAAGGCCGGCCCACTTCATCGGCAGCTGTTGTTTTGCAGCAAGGCCTGTGCCGGCTGGATCGTCTGCAGCTGCTGTGCTGCAAGGCCTGTGCCGGCTGGATCGTCTGCAGCTGTTTTCTGCAAGGCCTGTGCCGGCCAGTTCGTCGGCCGGCTGTGTTTGCCTGCAGCGGCCTTCTTCTGCGGGCTGTGTTTGCCTGCTGCCTTTGCCATGCCCACTGCCCACGTTCACCAGCCCTGTTCAATTTTGCTTTGCCCCCCCCCCCCTGTTCATTTCCATGCGCACCGGGATCATCGTAAAAGCAACAGTTTGCAAGCTGCAAGAACTGCCCTGTTGGCAGCGACAACACGGGCCTGCAGTGGCGGCCCATGCACCGTGTTTGCGTTCAGTTCAATCCATTCATCCATCCATTCGTTGTGCTCATTGCGTGTGCCACTTGAGCTGGCACGGAGACTGTGTTTGTGCAGCCCATGCACCGTTGTGGTTCACCGCGTTCAGTTCAAAAGGGAAGGCCTTGGACTGCGTGTGAGCAGCCGGCCACGTTCCCTGTCACCTGCATTGTTTGAGCCAGAGACTGCATGCGAGCAGCCTGGCTCCCTGCTAACTGCTTTCTTTTTGCAGAGTCCATTGATCCTGGGCCATGGTTTAGTGTAAAATTTGTAAGTTAAGGTAAGATGTACTGTAAATATGAGTGCGCCCCCGGCATGTCTGTCCTAGCGCCGGCAATTTTATTTAAGTCGTCCGTGTGAGTGAGTTTGTTTAGGTAGTTACTCAGCCCTCAGGTTATTTATTTTGGGGACACGAATACCATGAATGTCGCACTCAGGGATCCGTAGGTAAAATGTACTAGGGGAAAACTACACATGATGGCATACGAAAATTTGACGACTCGGGACGAGTCTGTAAAAAGGGGAGGGGGTAGTGTTGTGGTTGACGAAATTCGCAAACCACCATTCAGGTCCCTTAGGTGAGATATCTCTGTAAGTATATGTGTAGTTAGGCCCAAACCCATTGTTTAGAGGGAATAAATGTCATTCATGCGGGCTGCGACCCTTCTAGATAGCCGTTTTTCTTTTACTATCTTTATTTTGGACCAGCCGCCATTACTACCACCACCAACCACGTCTCAACAGCCATCACACAACAACCACCAACCGCAACGCCGCTTCACAACAACAGCCACGACCTTTACCATCACAACCCGCCCTCGCAACCATCGCATCACCGTCATTCCCACCCCGCTTGTGGGCACCGATACTGGACTCGTGCAGGGCGCGCACCGAGCAGGGGTGCAAAAGCGCCAGCCTTTCCGAAGAAAACGGATCAAAAACGACTCACGCCCACTTCTGTTCCATCCTATCGGTGAGCGTGGGGCGATTTGGCCCCGCCTCCAGGTACGTTGGAGTGTGGTCGCTATATGCAAATTCATGGATCAAAAAGCATTCACGCCCACTTTTCCTCGGTCCAATGGGGAGCCAGTTAGAGGTGAAGGGTCGGAGGTAAAGGGTCGAAGGTGAAGGGGCGAAGCCATGGGGCATATAAACGACCGCGTTCGTCAGTCAGGGAGTTGTCGGTGGAGCTGGGAAGAAGTGGTAGTAGTCAGAGTGAAGAGGACGGAGCTGTGGAGAGGTGGCGGCGGCGAAGGCGGTCGAGGGGGTGCTCGTGTCGGAGTCGGGGAGCTGCGGAGGGAGAGGCCGGCGGCGCGACCGAGGTCGTGGTGGAGACGCTCGTCGCGGGACCCGAGACAGGGAGATATCCTCCATCCCCCGCGCATCAACAACCCCTTCCTGTTTCCCCCCCCCGCGCTGAGATAGTGCGAGAAGGGGGGCCCCGTCCCCACCCCATACCAGGCAGTCCCAGCGAGGCCCGCGGAGTCGGGGCGCCAGCGCCATTTCGCGGCTCATCACCAGACGGGTAGGCCCAACGCGGTCTCGGCCCCAGGCCAGCCTCATCCTTGAGGGTGGTCCTTTTCTTTTGCTTTGGGTATATGTGTTGTCGGCGCCGTCTGTGAAGTAAAACTGCATAAGTGTTGCCGTGTGCTCGCGTAGTCGGTAATAGATCTGCATTGTTGCATTTGCTTTTTGTGTAATATTGTGTTTCTTCTTCTTTTACATTTGCTTTTGGTGTAATTGTATATGTGTGCTTTCCGTTCATCGCGAAATAAATGTGCTTATTGTTGAACTGTTTTCCCGTTTCCCTTCGTCTTTTCCTCTATTGAATCTCCATCTTACTTCACGAAAGGGTTGGTCGTGGGCTAAAACGCCCGATAATTAATCGAACCGTCGAGGCCGACGATAACACCGCTCGGTTATCCCGATAGTACGGAACGGGTCGCTTAAAGTGACCCGTGTCCGAAGTCGACCTGCGGCGAGGTGCGATCGCCCGGTCTACCCTCCGTGTGGGTACTTAGGTCGGTCGAATTTGGCGAACAACCCTATCCCACGCGGGGGCCGATTGGCACCCAATATATTGTTGCGGATTCGCGCCCGCCGGCGTGCGAACGGCCACGTAACTCGAATCGCGGCACGTCGCCCACCGGACGGACAATCCAGTCGTGACCCTCTCGGACTAACGCCGGGAACTAGTCACGGGTGGATCTTTCGGCCTCACCACGATCGTGCCAATCGGCCCCCCGCGTGGGATAGGGTTGCTCGCCAAATTTGACCTACCTAAGTACCCACACGGAGGGTAGACCGGGCGATCGCACCTCGCCGCAGGTCGACTTCGGACACGGGCCACTTTAAGCGACCCGTTCCGTACTATCGGGATAACCGAGCGGTGTTATTGTCGGCCTCAACGGTTCGATTAATTATCGGGCGTTTTAGCCCACGACCAAGCCTTTACGTGAAGTAAGATGGAGATTCAATAGAGGAAAAGACGAAGCGAAGCGGGAAAACAGTTCAACATAAAGCACATTTATTTCACGATGAACGGAAAGCACACATATACAATTACACCAAAAGCAAATGTAAAAGAAGAAGAAACACAATATTACACAAAAAGCAAATATAAAAGAGAAACACAATGCAGATCTATTACCGACTACGCGAGCACACGGCAACACTTATGCAGTTTTACTTCACAGACGGGTTTTATGCAGTTATGCAGTTCAACACTTATGCAGTTTTACTTCCGAGACCGCGTCGGGCCTACCCGTCTGGTGATGAGCCGCGAAATGGCGCTGGCGCCCCGACTCCGCGGGCCTCGCTGGGACTGCCTGGTATGGGGTGGGGACGGGGCCCCCTTCACGCACTAACTCAGCGCGGGGGGGAAACAGGAAGGGGTTGTTGATGCTCGGGGGATGGAGGATATCTCCCTGTCTCGGGTCCCGCGACGAGCGTCTCCACCACGACCTCGGTCGCGCCGCTGGCCTCTCCCTCCGCAGCTCCCCGACTCCGACACGAGCACCCCCTCGACCGCCTTCGCCGCAGCCACCTCTCCACAGCTCCGTCCTCTTCACTCTGACTACTACCACTTCTTCCCAGCTCCACCGACAACTCCCGACTGCGAACTGCCTTGACTGACGAACGCAGCTGTTTATATCCCCCGTGGCCTCGCTCCTTCACCTTTGACCCTTTACCTCCGACCCTTCACCTCTAACTGGCTCCCCATTGGACCGAGGAAAAGTGGGCGTGAATGCTTTTTGATCCATGAATTTGCATATAGCGACCACCCTCCAACGTACCTGGAGGCGGGGCCAAATCGCCCCACGCTCACCGATAGGACGGAACAGAAGTGGGCGTGAGTCGTTTTTGATCCGTTTTCTTCGGAAAGGCCGTGCCTCTGCACCCGCTGCTCGGTGCGCGCCCTGCACGAGTCCAGTATCGGTGCCCACAAGTGGCGCGGGAATAGTGGTGATGCGATGGTTGCGAGAGCGAGATGTGACGGTAAAGGTCGTGGCTGTTGTTGTGAAGCGGCGTTGCGGTTGGTGGTTGTTGTGTGATGGCTGTTGAGACGTGGTTGGTGGTGGTAGTAATGGCGGCTGGTCCAAAATAAAGATAGTAAAAGAAAAACGGCTATCTAAAAGGGTCGCAGCCCACATGAATGACATTTATTCCCTCTAAACAACGGGTTTGGGCCTAACTACACATATACTTACAGAGATATCTCACCTGAGGGACCTGAATGGTGGTTTGCGAATTTCGTCAACCACAACACTACCCCCTCCCCTTTTTACAGACTCGTCCCGAGTCGTCAAATTTTCGTGTGCCATTATGTGTAGTTTTCCCCTAGTACATTTTACCTACGGATCCCTGAGTGCGACATTCATGGTATTCGTGTCCCCAAAATAAATAACCTCAGGGCTGAGTAACTACCTAAACAAACTCTCTCACACGGACGACTTAAATAAAATTGCCGGCGCTAAGACAGACATGCCGGGGGCGCACTCATATGTACACTACATCTTACCTTAACTTACAAATTTTACACTAAACCATGGCCCAGGATCACTGAACTCTGCAAAAAGAAAGCAGTTAGCAGGGAGCCAGGCTGCTCGCATGCAGTGTCTGGCTCAAACGATACAGGTGACAGGGAACGTGGCCGGCTGCTCACTCGCAGTCCAAGGCCTTCCCTTTTGAAGTGAACGCAGTGAACCACAACGTTGCATGGGCTGCACAAACGTAGTCTCCGTGCCAGCTCAAGTGGCACACGCAATGAACACAACGAATGGAGGGATGAACACAAACACGGTGCAGGGGCCGCCACTGCAGGCCCGTGTTGTAGCTGCCAACAGGGCAGTTCTTGCAGCTTGCAAACTGTTGCCTTGATCCTGGCGCACATGGCAATGAACAGGGGGGGGGCAAAGCAAAATTGAACGGGGCTGGTGAACGTGGGCAGTGGGCATGGCAAAGGCAGCAGGCAAACACAGCCCGCAGAAGAAGGCCGCTGCAGGCAAACACAGCCGGCAGACGAACTGGCCGGCACAGGCCTTGCAGCACAACAACAGCTGCCGATGAAGTTGGCCGGCCTCTGCCTTGCAGCAACGCAGCCAGCAGATGAAGCTGGCCAGCCTTTGCCATTCAGTGGAGGTTGGTGGAGGGAGTGCGGTGGTGCTGGCCACTCGGAAGGCGGGCTCGGACCTACCCTACGGTCTCCCTCCCAACCTATCGCCTTTGCCTGTCACTGTCTATACTCACTCCCTTAATTTGTCAAACCCCAATTTAGCCCCAACTTATTTTTTTATTTTTACTTCCCCACTATAAATCGTCCCCTAACCCCCTTTATCGTCTTTGTTCGGCTAACCTATCCTGTCACCTAGCCTACTCCCAACCCCTACGTTCCCTTCCCGGAGGGGAATAAGGGAGAGCTAACGTCCTGTGTCGAGGCCCAACGAAGCCTCAGAATGGCCTCCCCAGAGTTCAGCGATCTATAACCAAAGTGGGTCCAGCGGCCCACAACGAGAGCGAGGGGATGGATGGTGCGGAGGGGTACACTTCCTAATCTACCCTATCCATTAACTGTTAAACTACCCCGGGGCTTTCAACAAGCGCCTCTCGCTTAAACTATTGGTTCTAACAACCCAGATTCCCGTCGCCTGTGTTGGTGTCCTCACAATTTCGGGCCTCGCCCCCCAATTTTCTCTCTGTGCCCTCACACGGTCTCATGGCTGGGACACGTGGCTCCCTTTGGCAGGCACGACCCTCTGCCGATTCTCCGACGATGGCACCCCCGGGCACTACACTGCCTTCGAGCCTACCAGCTCCCTAACACCGGGGAGTGCCCCCCATGGCACCTCCCCTGAAACGCACACGTGGCAGGCTGGCTTCCCAGGCCCCTTTCCGAGGGTCACCCGTGCCCACAACACTGCCCACGCGGCTAATGGCGCTCCGGGCCCCCGCACCAAGCAGGCGCACCCGTGCCCACTACGCTATCCCGGCCCCCCATGGGCCCTTGGCCTACTACGGCCGACTAGCCTGGTGCCCGGGGTACCCACTCAGCGATGCTCACCTTTCGCAGCTACGCTCCCAGCCCATCAACAGGGCTCCTGCACCCCTCCAAATGGGTTTCGAGCCTACACTCACACCAACAACAAAACGACCTCCATTTTGTAATTTAACTAACCCCCTAACTCACTCTACACTGACCCAGGGGGTCCCTTGGGCGGGAGTCACTCCTCCCCCCAATCACTCATCGCATCATGCAGTCCCCATTCGCTCCATACACACAGACCCGCTGGCCTCACTCACTCACCAAGCACATGCTTCCACTTCACTCACCAACTCTTCAACACACTCACGCTGAACTCTGCCATCCTTCTAACTACATCCCCTAACTAACTCGTGCTCCCACGTCGTCCCTTATACTATAGCACGTTCCATTTAACACTACGTAGCTAAGCTACGTCCCCACTACACATCCACAAGTCTGTCACTGTCTCCAAATAATCCCATTAATCAATTTCCCAGGGGGGATTTCCTCCCTTCCTACTGGGCTCGTGAACTGGTTGCAAGGCTCTGAGAGCCTTGCGCCTCTGCGGGAGCAGCTGTTCCAGCACCGACTCCTCCGGCAAGACATATCCATGAGGGCATAAGGTCGCCCTTGTAAGGCCTCAGGCGGTCCGCGTGGACGATCCGGGAGAGGGCTCGTCGTCCCATTTTAATTTTTAGGACCACGTCACTGACTTGCGCCAGGACGACCCCCGGGCCCTGCCACGGTGAGGTGAGCTTCGGGCATCTGCCCTTCCTTCGCCGGGGGTTAAAGAACCAAATCTTCGTCCCCGGTGGGTATTTGCTCACCTGGCTCCGGTGGTCGTACCTGCGCTTCATCTTTATGCCCGCGTGTTGGAGCTGGTGTCGTGCGAAGGCGTGGACCTTCTCCAGGCCTTCCTCCAACCGACGGGCATAGCCCTCCCCCGGGGGCCTGTCAAGCCGCTCAGGCGTCGGACCGCACAATAAATCGACGGGGCTTCTCAGCTCCCGTCCATACATCAACAGCGCCGGACTACATGCGGTAGACCCGTGCTGGGACGCGCGATAGGCCATCAGGAGGTACGGAAGGTGTTCGTCCCAGTCCTCCTGGTTAGTGGCGGTGAAGAGGGCCAACTGTTGGACCAGGGTCCTGTTGAACCTCTCCACCATGCCATCCGACTGTGGTCTCAGGGGCGTTGTCCGTGTCTTTCGAATTTCCAGGAGCCTGCACACCTCTTTTAGTAATTCACTCTCAAAATGTGGTCCCTGGTCCATGTGCAGCCCTGTGGAATCCCATACCGGCATGTAAATCCTTCTACGAAGGCCTTGGCCACAACCCCTGCTTCCTGGCTGGGAAGGGCAAAGGCTTCTGGCCATTTGGTGAAATAGTCCATAATTACGAGGATGTACTTATTACCCTGGCGAGTGGGGGGCAGTGGTCCCAAAATGTCCATGGCCACTCGCTCAAGGGGAGCCCCAACCTGATGTAGTTGGAGTGGGGCCCTCATCCTCTGTGGCGGTCCCTTTTTCGCAGTACAGGCGTCGCATGCTCGACACCAGTCCTGTACATCGCGCCCCATGTTAACCCAATAGAACTGCCGGCGGGCCCGAGATTTTGTTTTGGTCCTGCCCAAATGGCCGCCGGCGCGGGTACCGTGCACCTGTTTCAAAATTTGGGTCTTAAACCCATCAGGGACTATCACCAGCCAAGAAGTTTGTTCAGAAGGAATCTCCACCCACTTGCGATGTAAGATGTTGTCCCTCATTTCTAGGGTCCTCCACTGAGCCCAGTATGCCTTTGTTCGTGCCCCGAATGGGGCGATTTCCTCCCCACTGGGCCTCCTGTTTTCCTGGACCCATTTGTACACTGGCCCTATCACGGGGTCTTCCCGCTGGGCCGTGCTCCATGCCAATCCACCAAATTCCTCTCCCGCGGTTAGTGGCAAAGTTGGGCCTTCCACCCGGGCCGCACGGACTGAGAGTTTTGGGGAGGCGTCTGCCAATTGGTCCCTCTCCTCATGTCTCGTGCAATAATTGCAGTTTTCCCTCAGACAGGGGCGTCGAGAGAGCGCATCGGCATTCCCATGAGCCTTACCGGCTCTATGGACCACACTGAAATCGTACTGCTGCAATTTTTCCAACCACCTTGCAATTTGGCCCTCCGGTTCCTTGAACCGTAAGAGCCATTGCAAGGAGGAATGGTCAGTTCGAACCAAAAATTTCCTCCCGTACAAGTACGGGTGGAAATGGCTCATGGCAGACAGCATAGCCAATAGCTCCTTGCGAGTTACGCAATAATTTCGTTCGGGCCTACTCATGGCCCGACTGTAATACGCGATCACTCTTTCCACGCCCCCCTGTGTCTGAGACAAGACTGCTCCCAATCCTTCCTGGCTTGCATCCGTGTCCAGGGTATACATCCCGTCATCGGTGGGGTACGCTAAAACGGGTGTGGATGTCAAACACCCCTTTAATTTGAGGAAGGCCTCCTGGCACTCCCCCGTCCAATTAAATCTCAACCCCTTCTCCGTCAACCGGTGAAGGGGCCTGGCTATCTCCGCAAAGTTTGCCACGAAACGCCGGTAGTAGGAGCAAAGTCCCAAAAAGCCCCGTACCTGTTTGACAGTTGTAGGTACGGGCCACTCCTCTACCGCTGTAATTTTTCCGGGGTCGGTCTTCACCCCCTCGCGGCCTATCACGTGTCCGAGATAGGCCACCTCTCTCGCGAACAAAGTGCATTTCTCTGTGCTCAATTTCAGCCCTGCCTGCCTGAGGTGCCCAAACACCTGGTCCAAGTTGGCTATCTCCTGGGTGAATGTTTTAGCGTGTACCAGGACATCATCCAGATACACCAGGCATGACCGCCACGGCATGCCGCCTAGTACACGCTCCATCAGTCTCTCAAAGGTGGCGGGGGCATTACACAAACCGAACGGCATCACAGTGAACTGATACAGTCCCTTCCCTGTAGAAAATGCCGTTTTCTCCTTCCCCGTCTTATCCATCTCCACCTGCCAATACCCACTCTTGAGGTCCAAAGTTGAGAACCATTTAGAGCCTGCAACGGCGTCGAGGGTATCGTCAATTCGAGGCAGGGGATAGGAGTCTTTGAGTGTCACGTTGTTCAGCTGGCGATAGTCCACACAGAAACGCGTGGTCCCATCCTTCTTTTTAACCAGCACAACTGGTGACATCCAAGGACTTCCCAAGGGCTCGATGACACCTGCATTGAGCATCTTTTCAACCTGCTCATCAGCCTCCTCTCTTTTGCTCCATGGGAGCCTTCGAGCAGGCTGACGGACAGGCCGGGCCCCATCGGTGTGGATCTGATGTTGCACCAGGCCCGTACGTCCAATATCCTCGGATGGCAAGGAGAAGATCCCGATGTGTCGGTCGACCAGCTTGTATAAGGCCTCCTGCTGGGCATCCTCCAAATCTACACTACTCCGATTTACCATCTCGCAAATGGGACCGGGCCAATTCCTAATCGAGTCTGGAGACTCCCTCTGGGGCCGGTCCAGCTCGACGTTATCGTCCCTCAGCTCTGCGACCTCTTTTACTGGGGTGCAATCTGCCACCTTCGTGCCCTTCCTGATAGTGCGTGGTTCCGTGCTAACATTTATCACCCGCACGGGCGCTATTGGCCCGTCGGTACTTACCAGGGTGCGGCCCACGACTAAGCCCGGGGTTGACGGCCCTGCCGGTAGTTCCGCCAGGCCGCAGGGGCCCTGCCACGTTGGGGGTGCTCGCCACCGGGCCGGGACCACCGCCTCGGCACCCGGGGGAATGACCACGGAGTCAGGAGCCTCCAGCTCCACCCTCTCATCCGTGCTCACGCCCCCTAATGGCAACTCCTCACCACCCAACTGCATGACCCCCCGGCCCAAGTCGATCTTACAACCACCGGCCGTCAGCACATCCAACCCTATTAGACATGGGTCGTACACCTCCGCCACCCAAACCTCTATCTTGGTTTTCACGGTGCCCAATTTAAACGACACGAAACCACGTCCTATGATAGGGGCCGTTGCCCCGGTAGCAAGCTGCAAACTATGGTTTTGCAGACGGTGGATCTCATCCCAACCGTCTACACTCGAATCAAGGACCACAGGGCTGATGATCGTGGTGCTTGCTCCTGTGTCCACAACGGCGTCTACCCCTACACCGGCAACCTTGCACCGAATTGTTAAGCAACCTTTGCCAATTTGGCCACAACTGATGACCTGTCGCAGTTCTGAGGGCTCTTCTCCGTCTGAGTCTGCCGAACACGGCCCTACATGTTCGGCACTTCTTAGTTTCCCGGGGACTGGTGGGGGGTGATGGTTGGGCCTGGCTATCCCTATTGACCCGGGGCGGAGTTGGTGGTCTTGGGGGCCGTGGCTCTTCTCTTCGCGGGGGCCTTTCCCTGCGCGGGGCGTTGCACCCCCGCTGCAGGTGGTCCCTTGCGCCACAATTATAACACCTCCTCTGGTAAGGTGTTTGCCTCCAGTACGCCGAATTATACCCCCCTCCATTCCGAATTGGGGTACCCCCCGATGGCCCATCTCCCGCCCTTCCCGGGCCCGACCGCCTCTCCCCAGGTCTCCCGAACCGGCGGTCGAACATGCCCTGCGCCATCCTTTCCATTCGCGCTTGGTCGCCCAGGGTTGCCCCGGCTCCCAGCGCACTGTCGTTCACAGGGTCCACCTGTCGGACTGCCACCGCGTGGCGCCCAGCCCCTCCCAATGGCGTTCTGGCTGCCTCCCAGCAGGCAGCAGTATCAGCCGCCTTCTGGAGGTTGTCCGGGTGCCATACGGTGAGCAATGCTCCGACATCGGTGCCCCCAATTGCTCGAAGGAAATGGTCCAGGGCAATCTCCTCCCGGTACTCCGGTGGCATGTTGGTGTGCGCGATCCCCACCAAGCGGCGAATGTCATGTGCCAATTCTCCCAGTGATTCCTGGGGACGTCGTTTGCGCCCGTTGAGCTGAGCTTTAACAAGCTCGCTCTGCTGGTCCATGCCAAATCGGTTTTTTAGGGCCGAATGGAGATCCTCCAGGGTCGCCCCCTCACTGGGTACCGTGGTCAGGACTTCCAAAGCCACGCCACGCAGGGCCGCTGTGAGTTGTGCCACACCCTGCACCTCGTTCCAGCCATTGCCTCTGGCAACACACTGGAACTGGGCCATATATGCCCTCAAGTCCGTCTTGCCATCGTACGGGGGTAGCGGCACCCTCGGTTCTTTCGAGGTCTCCTCCCATTCCCCAGGGACTCCGGGAGGGGTGTACCTCCCTAGTCCCAACGGTGCCTCACTCCCGCAGGGTCCGAGCCATTTGCCCGGGGGCTCTACCACCCCTGTCCGTGTCTGTCCGTGCCCCGCGTCGTCCCGCTTACTCTCCCAAGCCATTGGACTCGCACTCTGCACACCCCCCCGGAACAGTCATTCTGGGTACCCCCATTAGGCCAAAAGACCCCGTGGCCTCTACCCTCCCCAAGCTTGGCATGCTCACCCCCGCATCGGGCAAGCCTCCTCCTCCGCCTTGTGACACCGGCCCCACCTGGGCACGATCCGCCTCGAGGGAGTATATCCTCTCCTCCTGTTCCCGAAGGAGGCCACCCTGCCTCTCACACCGGGCCTCCACCCTATCCGTCAGTCTCCTCTCCATTTCCTCCATTTTCCCCTTTATTACCCCATTTATTTCCTCCCCTATCGTTCCTAACGACAGTTCCCCGACTTTCTCTCTTATTTGCTCCACCTCCCCTTGTACCTGTGTCACCATCTTATTTGTCTTGGATATTTCCTCCCTCGTTGTCCTAAACTGCTCTTCTGTCTCGCCCCGGTTTTTTCCTATCTGCTCCCCCAGTTCCTCTGTCTTTTCTCCGGCTTTCCGCTACATTTCATTAATTACCTCCTCATGTCTCTTTCTACATTCTTCCGCCACCTTCTTTAATCCTTTCTGTGTCTCCGCTTTTACCTCCTTTCGCAGGTTTTCAACTTTGTCTGTCATTTCCCGATGTCTTTTCTCACAGTCCTCCTTCACGGCTCCCAATCCCTCCTTTATTTTCCCTTGTTCTCTTTTTAATTCCTCTATCGCCGTCGTGATCCTCTCTATTTCCTCCTTTATTTGGTCTTGTCCCTGTTTTACTTCTCCCAATCCTTTTCCTACTTTGTCTATTTTTCCCACCACCGTCTTTATTTCGTTTACCCTCTCTTGTTTACTTTCTTCCATTGCGACTCCCACTCCTTTTACTTTCTCTTTTAACCCGGTCACCTCCGCTCGTATTGTGTCGACTTCCTTTTTCATTTCGTTTTTTTAGTTCTTCCAAGCTTCCTTTTAGGCTCATTCCCATGTTCTGCGTCTCACCCCGCAGCTCTTTCATTTCTTCCTTCATGTTTGTTTCCATTCCGTTCATTTGCTTGTTCATGCCTTTTATTTTGTTTGTGTTTGCATCCATTTTCGTTTTCAGTTCCGCATTCATTTTTGCCAGCATGGTGAATAGCTGGGCCATGTCGGGTGCGCTTGGGTGAGCCGATTCGGCAAGGATCGGGGGGTTTTGGTGGAGAGGGGGAGGGGAGGTGTCATACACCGCGGCTGCTGCCGCACCTATTTCGGGCTCTGGGTTCAGTTGGGCGAGTTCGTTTTCCTGTACAACCAACATTTCCTGCACGGGGATTTCATCCTGGACCATGGATTCTACACATTCTACATCCATTTCTAATACCCCCGGCTCCCGCTCGCCTTGAGACGCCATCTTGCTTCTCGTAAAGGGTTAATTTAGCTCGCTCGTAATTTGGAGGGATTCGGGGGTCGCTCCTCTCACCCCTGGACCGATTCCCGTGAATTTAGCTGGAGACAGGAGAGCCCGTTTTCCCGTTCTCCGATACCAGTGCCGCGAGGAGGGCGATGAGTTTATATCGCACGACCTGACACCAGTGTTGCGGATTCGCGCCCGCCGGCGTGCGAGCAGCCACGTAACTCGAATCGCGGCACGTCGCCCACCGGACGGACAATCCAGTCGTGACCCTCTCGGACTAACGCTGGGAACTAGTCACGGGTGGACCTTTCGGCCTCACCACGATCGTGCCAATCGGCCCCCCGCGTGGGATAGGGTTGCTCGCCAAATTCGACCTACCTAAGTACCCACACGGAGGGTAGACCGGGCGATCGCACCTCGCCGCAGGTCGACTTCGGACACGGGCCACTTTAAGCGACCCGTTCCGTACTATCGGGATAACCGAGCGGTGTTATCGTCGGCCTCGACGGTTCGATTAATTATCGGGCGTTTTAGCCCACGACCAACCCTTTACGTGAAGTAAGATGGAGATTCAATAGAGGAAAAGACGAAGCGAAGCGGGAAAACAGTTCAACATAAAGCACATTTATTTCACGATGAACGGAAAGCACACATATACAATTACACCAAAAGCAAATGTAAAAGAAGAAGAAACACAATATTACACAAAAAGCAAATATAAAAGAGAAACACAATGCAGATCTATTACCGACTACGCGAGCACACGGCAACACTTATGCAGTTTTACTTCACAGACGGGTTTTATGCAGTTATGCAGTTCAACACTTATGCAGTTTTACTTCCGAGACCGCGTCGGGCCTACCCGTCTGGTGATGAGCCGCAAAATGGCGCTGGCGCCCCGACTCCGCGGGCCTCGCTGGGACTGCCTGGTATGGGGTGGGGACGGGGCCCCCTTCTCGCACTATCTCAGCGCGGCGGGAAACAGGAGGGGGTTGTTGATGCTCGGGGGATGGAGGATATCTCCCTGTCTCGGGTCCCGCGACGAGCGTCTCCACCACGACCTCGGTCGCGCTACCGGCCTCTCCCTCCGCAGCTCCCCGACTCCGACACGAGCACCCCCTCGACCGCCTTCGCCGCCGCCACCTCTCCACAGCTCCGTCCTCTTCACTCTGACTACTACCACTTCTTCCCAGCTCCACCGACAACTCCCGACTGCGAACTGCCTTGACTGACGAACGCAGCCGTTTATATCCCCCGTGGCCTCGCTCCTTCACCTTTGACCCTTTACCTCCGACCCTTCACCTCTAACTGGCTCCCCATTGGACCGAGGAAAAGTGGGCGTGAATGCTTTTTGATCCATGAATTTGCATATAGCGACCACACTCCAACGTACCTGGAGGCGGGGCCAAATCGCCCCACGCTCACCGATAGGACGGAACAGAAGTGGGCGTGAGTCGTTTTTGATCCGTTTTCTTCGGAAAGGCCGTGCCTCTGCACCCGCTGCTCGGTGCGCGCCCTGCACGAGTCCAGTA
This sequence comes from Eptatretus burgeri, assembly GCF_056783735.1. Lineage (NCBI taxonomy): Eukaryota > Metazoa > Chordata > Myxini > Myxiniformes > Myxinidae > Eptatretus > Eptatretus burgeri. The sequence goes on along the minus strand of NC_140975.1, from coordinate 28,051,751 downwards.
TCGGTGCCCACAAGTGGCGCGGGAATAGTGGTGATGCGATGGTTGCGAGAGCGAGATGTGACGGTAAAGGTCGTGGCTGTTGTTGTGAAGCGGCGTTGCGGTTGGTGGTTGTTGTGTGATGGCTGTTGAGACGTGGTTGGTGGTGGTAGTAATGGCGGCTGGTCCAAAATAAAGATAGTAAAAGAAAAACGGCTATCTAAAAGGGTCGCAGCCCGCATGAATGACATTTATTCCCTCTAAACAACGGGTTTGGGCCTAACTACACATATACTTACAGAGATATCTCACCTGAGGGACCTGAATGGTGGTTTGCGAATTTCGTCAACCACAACAATATATATATATATATATATATATATATATATATATATATATATGTGTATATATGTATGTTTGTATATATAAATATATATATATATATATATATATATATATATATATATATATATATATATATATATATATATATATATATATGTGTGTATATATGTATGTTTGTATATATATATATATATATATATATATATATATATATATATATATATATATATATATATATATATATATATATATACATATATCAATGGTGGAATGATTGAATGGCTGACTCACAGAAAGGATGAGAGACAGTGGAGTTGCTCACACAATAATAGCTTGATGTCACCTCCACAGGAGGGTGTCGCGTTGCTTGGGCCAACCCTCGTCTGAACTTATTGTCCCCCATTCCTCCAGCTTGCTTGAAGCCACCTTACCCCCACGCTCTCAGAAATTATCATGGTTTTGTTATTGTTTTGTTTGCATCATTGCCATTCATTATATAACATGGTTATGTTGTGTTTGTTGCCCAGCATACGTTGGTAATTGTCATATAGAGGCTGAAATTTCATGTCAAGATGCTGTGGATGTGTGGAGGGAAACTTGTGTTTTTTCCATCATGGTAAGTGCCCCCCCCCCCCCATCAAAGTCTAAATGTGGATTGTACTTCATCGTATCAGTGCTAACATTGTTTTTATATGACAATCCATCTGTTTCCAGTACGGTGTTATGCATTTCATTAGACCTGGACAATGGACCTTGCTGAAGAAGCAGCTGCCTTTGGCTTCCTTCGATGGACATTTAAAATCGATTTCTGAAGCAATTGCACATGTTGTGGTTTGTTTTAAAATGAAAGTTGGAACTGGAATAAAGAAACACTTTGGAAAAACTGATCAAGCAACAGATTGTCAAGCAATCAAAGACAAGATTTTTTGGGGTTTTTTTGCAATTTGCCAGAGTGCATGCACGCACTGCCCGCCAGAGATGTCTTGGTGTTGCGGGGAAGAAAGAGACCGAGGGCTAGTTGTCTAAAGTGATGACACGTTCCTTTATTTGGACAGACAAATATTCTAATCATCAGATGCGATAAGAGCCAATATACTGCATCCGTTTCTTCTGTTCTTTTGTGGGACTTTGAATTGAACATCTTCCAATGCTGGATGCATCATTTTTTTGGAGGGTTTGGGGTGTCAATTCTGGTGGTACAATGCTTTCTGTGGATTATGGCAGGAATTTAGAAGTTGTCCAGGGTGCTTCTGGTACATGGTGTCCTGCTCTTTGAAGGGCACCAGTATATTTGAAGTTTGCAAGCGAATGGTAGCAGGTGGGATAGCCAGACTAACGTCCATTCCGAAAGGCTGCGGACCCGTCGCGGCAATGCCTGTTGAACAAACTGACAGTCTTGTCATAATGTAAAGGTCATTCGTGTGTTTTATAACACGCTAGGGATATAAAAGCCTGATTAATTAGTTTGAAATGCATGTTTGAGGTGACTATTGTGCTGTGAATGAGGGAAGACATTAAACACATTATGTTTGCCAAGTTCTATAGAAGGTTACTTGGACACAGAAGG
>NC_140975.1:27971363-28049363 GCF_056783735.1 Eptatretus burgeri | reverse complement strand
TGAGTCAATACTTTGTGGAAGTGCCTTTGGCAGCGATTACAGCTTCGAGTCTTCTTGGGCATGTTGCAGATTTGCTCAAGCTCTGTCAAGTTGGATGGGGAGCATCGGTGAACAGCAATCTTCAAGTCTTTCCAGAGATTCTCAATGTTATTCAAGTCTGGGCTTTTGCTGGGTCACTCAAGGACTTTCACCTTCTTGTTCTGAAGCCATTTCAGTGTTGCTTTGGCTGGATCCTTGGGGGTCATTGTCCTGTTGGAATGTAAATCTTTGTCGCAGTAAAAGGTCTTTTGCACTCTGAAGCAGGTTCTCAAGTATTTGCCTGTATTTGGCTCCATTCATTGTTCCCTCGATCCTCACAAGTCTTCCAGTCCCTGCCGCTGAAAAGCTTCCCCGTAAGCATGATACTGCCACCACCATGCTTCATGGTAGGGATGGTGTTAGATGGGTGATGAGCTGTGTTCAGTTTCTACCAGATGTAGCACTTTGCATTCAGGCCAAAGAGATCAATTTTCACCTCATCAGACCACAGACTCTTGCCTCATACTCTCATTCTTTCATGTGCCTTTTTTGCAAACTCCAGGCGTGCTGTCAAGCACCTTTTTCTCAGGAGTGGCTTCCGTCTGGCCACTCTCTCCCATAAAATCTAGATTTGTGAAGTGCTGCAGAGACTGTCCCCATCTCAGCCAAGGAACTCTGTAGTTCTTCATGGTAGGGTGGTCAGAGTGGTCATTGGGTTCTTGGTCACCGCCCCGACCAAGGTCCTTCTTGTCTGGTTGCTCAGTTTGGTCAGACGGCCAGCTCTAGGAAGAGTCTGGGGAGTTCTATATTCTTTCCATTTCCTCATGATGGAGCTCACTGTGCTCTTTGGAACTTTTAACACTCTTTAAATTGTTTTATACCCTTCCCCAAATCTATGCCTCCTCACAATTCTATCTCAGAGTTCTATGGACAGTTCATTTGACTTCATGGTGGAGTTTCTGCTCTGACATGCATTGTCAACTGGAGGACCTTATACAGAAAGGTGTGTTTCTTTCTAAATCATGTCCAATCAATTGAGTTGGCCACAGCTGGACTCCAATCAAGTTGGAGACATCTCAAGGATGATCAAAGGAAAGTAGATGCACCTGAGCCCAATTTTGAGTGTCATAACAAAAGGGTTGAACAGGTATTGACTCAAGACATTTCAGCTTTTCATTTCTAATTAATTTGAAAATTTTCTAAAAAAAAAAAAAAATCCACTTTGCCATGATGGAGTATTATGTGTAGATTAGTGACAATTTTTTTTTTCAATTTAATTGGTTCACGAGTCAGTAAGTGACCACTATATTCGTTATGGGTGTCTGTCTGTCTGTCTGTCTGTCTGTCCCGAGCATAGCTTTGTGGGTTTTGATCTGGTCCTGATAAAATTTGGGTGGGAGGTTTATATCATGATCTAGTTGTATTTTCCTGAGAATGGGCGTGCTGCACCCATTATGGGCAGAGCCACGCCGAAAAAACGTGTTTTTAGGGGGTAGTCGGTTTCAAGTTACATCTTCTCCGAGGGGGTTTGTCAAATCTGGCAGGGGTTTCGGTATTTGGTTAGTCCAATGGCACCTGCATAGCCCCATGGAGCTCGATTTTTCATTTTCGTCCCAAGGTCAAGGTCACAAGGTCACGAACTTAGAAAATGTCAAAAAAAATCAATAAATTGGGCATCGAGCTCTGAGGGTTTTCAACTGTTTCGAATGAAAGTTGGTAGGCAAGTAGTGCTCTTCGAGTACTACAACTTTCATCATTTACGTTTTTCCCGATTCCCGCCATAAAAAAATTAAAAAAGGCGAACTACGTTTAGGATTTCGCAATTCGTGGTCGATTTGTAGTGCTCTTCGATTACTACAACTTTCATCATTTACGTTTTTCCCGATTCCCGCCAGTTTGCCCGTGGCGTCCCCTCGAAGGTCAAAAAATCAAAAAGGCGAACCGTGTACATTGCTCGTGAACCATTGTCCATTTTAAATTCTCCAGACTTGTCCATTTTAAATTCAGGTTGCAACAACAAAATGTGATAAAAGTTGAGGGGTGTGAATACTTTCTGAACGCACTATATTGTGTTGCAGTCTTGGTTTTACTTGGAGCCAAAGCTCTCAGCGACTGAAACCGCCAACCACAAAAATGTGGTGCATCAGGGGGCAATTTGTCTGAAGAGTGTGAAATGTATAACTATTTTAAATTGTTTGTTACTCCATGAATATCTGTATTAAATCTACTTTAATCCAGTTGTTCATGTTGACATTAAAGATTACTGGAAGGTACAATGAAGTGACTGACTACAGCAAACCTCTGTTTTCATCTCCCCTTTTTATGTCATTTCGCAAATACATCATCACGTTATTAATACCACAACCCTATATGTCTCCGACTCAACTCACACTTGCGTCGTTTTACAAGCAATACCATTCCCGCCTTTGGAATAAACTTTCCCGCCTTTGGAATAAACTTCCTCACTCTATTCTTTCCCATTCTTCCCTCCAGGCTTTCAAAACAGCTGTTCACCACCACCTCTTATCTTCCCCCATCCAAATCCTCGATCTTTTCTACCCCCGATAATCCACCCAAGCCCACTTCCTTCAATTCTCCTGCTTTCCTTCCTGAAAGTCCATGTAATGTCCATCTTCTCTTCGCCATGTTCCCCGTCCCATCCCCATCCCATCCCCATCCCTCTCCCTTCCACAGTTCACCTAATGTGTCTGTTCCCCAATGTTTTGTCCCTTCCACTCCCGCCCCTCTTGTCTCATGCCTCCTTGCTGTGAGTTGTGTGTTAGCTCTCATACGAGCCTCGACTAAGGTATACAAAAAAAAAAAAAAAATTATTCTCGAGTGTTTTCAGAACTTACAAGACTGATAAAGATGCCAGAATACATTGCTAAAGTACCAAATCTGGAGATTGCAAAATCGCTGAAAGAACTACTTTACTTTGTCTCACATGAAGAAATGTGCTGTACTGTAGAATGGCTAAGAGGCATTGTAAAAGTGTTACCTTGGAAGTGAAATTAGATGTTATTCCTTGCATGGATGCTGGTGAACGTGCCGTTGATGTCACCGGGTTAAGTTTACCTCCGACGAAAGTGCGTAGCATCTATGAAAATGCTGACGTTCATTGAAGGAGGAATAAGAAGTTACTGCCAACTTCGACCGCTTCCGGAAGAGGCTTATTTTTATTTCAATGATATGTCTGTACTTGAATACAACTATCAATCAAAAAAAGGTGATATCGGTAAAAAGCGAAATATAATCATGAAGTGGTGACATGAGGAATACATTCCCTGCTTATTCCATTAATGAGAAAAATAGCTCTTATTTATGTCTCGATATTCGCCGCACTTTTGAGGAACACATTCCCAACAAACCAGGGTATTACTGTATATTTCATCAAGAAAAGTGAAATGAAAATCTAAAATAACCAATCAGCAGATTTTCAAACGCAGTGCAGGAAGCGGCTTCCGTAAACGGGAGATAGACACCATAGTTTGCTGTGTGTGTGCGTGTGTGTGTGTATCTATATAAGTGCAATATATTGTTGCGGGCCAGGGGTCGGGTAAGAAGACCACTAGGTGGGGGAAGCTATCTCGGCTCCCACCAGACTCCCCAGAATTGTAGGTCGTCGCACAAGGATAATTCCGTGACGAGGAGGGTCGCTTAACCAACTGTGGACGCCAATAACTCAACTGTGTGACCTTGGGTCCTGCTGTCTATGGTTTAATCGGGTTACCTAATTAATCACGCGATTTAATTACCGGGGAACACGCCCTCGGTACACCTTGTCTGAACTGGATCACTCCACCGGATCGATCACTTTACCGGATCAGATGCAGCCGAGCGACATTGCCAAGGACGTAGCGGCTAAAAGGAACGGATCATTGGGAATAAAGTCCTGGCTAAACTAGGATTCAGACCATGCTGGATCAATGGAAGAAAATACAAAAACGAGCAGGGAACATTCCTAATAATGATTTATTTACAGGCAACTTACAAAAGGGGACACAGAGCAGACAACGTGAAAATAATAACAATAATAATGATAACAATAACGATCTGCAGTCTTACTTAAGTGGACATGCGCCAGGACGCACGCACACGCACACGCACACACACACACACACACACACACACACACACACACACACACACACACACACACACACACACACACACACACACACACACACACACACACCCCAATGAAGAGAAAGTATTGAAACAAGAAGGGAGAGGAGTTGAGGCGACGATTTCGGTAACTTTGTACTCTATTGCATGATCCCGCCTCCATTACGTTTGGGGGGGGGGAGGGAATGCTCCATGGTGCGGTACCCGACAGCTGGCACATCGTCTCTGGCTTCAGCAGCGCATGTGGAAACCGTGGGCGTGAAGGAGGGGCTTGAGTGGAGAAGGGGCAGAGTCCAGAGTGCGTGGATGGGGTGGAAGGCGGGACCAGGTGGGCGAGTGGGGTCAACGTCGTGTGGGCGGAGACGAGGAGGCGGAGTCCAGGCAGCAGGAGGCGGGTCGTGGTGATTTTGGGCAGAGAGATGAGAGAGAGAGGCAGAGGGACCGCTCCGACCTTTATAGGATTGGTTTTTTATAGGCTCTGATTGGCCCCGACCCCTCACGCGGCCCGCTAACTTTGGCCGGAAACCGCAACACTCCATTTCCGGCAAGGTCATCCCAGACAGCAAAAATATTCCACTTCGACCCTACGACATGACACAAATCGTCCACACCGAACTTGGCGCGCGAATTGTCCCGCAAAAGCCCCCGGGCCATGCCCTGACGACCGGCCAAGGGTCCCGCATGCCTGCTCGGGTGTCCAACCAGCGCTGATCAATGCGCTCGCTCCGCGTGCTCCAACGTGGCCCGCACTGTACAACATTCTCCTGCTCGATCGCAGCTTCGCTGGCCGTAGAGACGAGAAGACGTTCACCTTCCTTGGGGAATACGCTGCTGCCAGCGAGGGCTGAAGGTACATTGTTATGGATAAATCCATGCATGTTTTGTGCAGTATGCACGGATCCGCCATGGCCCACGTGGTCAGTGCTCGCGTTGCACCCGATTCTGCTAGCGTGTGCGCGGGGCGAACACCGATATGAGTCAGATATTGAGGAAAAACGATACAAAGTCGCGAGCGGTGCATTTGTGCCCTGCTTTGTACGATAACAAAGTCGCGAGCGGCATACGTGTCTGCTTTCGAACACATTCCATACAGTGCGCGTGGTTTGGCCATTACGCACGTGGCCAGTACTCACGTCCACACGACTCTGCTTGTGTGTGCGTGGGGCGAACACAAATATGTATCAGATATTTGGTTGAAAAGGAACGTGCTGCTTTTACTTCGCACACTCGAATCTCACCCAACGTGGCGTGGAATCGCCTTTATTGGCCTCCGTACACGTTTCGTGCAGTGTGGGCGTCGTGCTGGCTGTGTTTCCTGTGTTGTGAAAAACACCATTCGTGCAGCCTCTTAAGAGATATTAATTCGGATGCCTTTTTAATGCAACCGGCAATCTTCCCCAGATAATCGGAAGCTCGAGTCGATAATCTCGAACTGCCAAGCACACTGTATGACTCGCCGCACACGTTGGGTTGAGGGCTCGCTTGGGAACGGGGGCTCTGCGCTGTTAATGCTCGCGCATCATCGTTTACTCGCAGCGGCGCCACACGTGCTGGCATCCGCGAGGACCCATCCCACAACGAAGGTGCACGTGGCTCAGATTTACCCCAGGAATAATCAGAAAAGAGTAGGGACAAAATGAAGAAGAAATGATGTAAGCAAACCTAGCCATGAGATCATCGCAACGCATGCCCCTGTTGTCCCGCTAGACAAAAGGGAAGGGGCTATCGACACGTATAATAATGGAATAACTGTCTTGGGACCACTATCTGTTGGATGCATGCGGTTCCGAGAACCGCAACAATATATACAATATACATATTTATATGTAATATTCGAAGATTGTGTTTGGACAATTTACCTCCTCAAAAGCAAAGTTCCTGAACATATACAAGCTGGGGTGGTTTCCAACACCAATTTTCGCCTGAAAGGTCTTGATGCCAAGAGTCCGCATTCCTGCCAAAAAGCGATCATTGTGAGAAACGCTGAACTCGTTTTGAAATTTGTACATTGTATTCTTGTCGTTTTCATTTGCATTTGGCGTCGGGACAAATTATGCAGAATTTGTCGGTTGTAGCATATACAATTAAATGTGTGAATTAAAAAAAGACAGGTGCAGTGCGGAGTAATTAACTCACCGAAATGCATCATAATTGCAGTGGCCTCTTTCCCAAAACCTCTGCCTCTGTTTCCTGCCTCTGAAATGTCACAAAGTGCTCAATTTAGAACCAAGGTAAATGCCAAGAATTGTATAATGTTGGATATACACACGCCTACCTGATTATTTTTGCAAAACAAGTGCAATGTATTCTTTAAAAGAATCTCAGGTAATGGTCGCTCGCACTCGCACTCGCACACGTACACACATCCTTGTCCCATTATGGCCATTGCCACAATTTTAATCAGCTTGTGTCACCTGCCACTTAATCACGACTGTGGGAAACATGAACAATCAAAAGGATTTGATACAGGCAGTCAGGTACAACATGCAAACACTGTCAGCACATCCTGTTCAGACATCTTGTCGGGCCGCCATCCTGATACCCAGGAGACAGAAATGCTTTCATGACTTGGCCTTTAGTCATCAATTTATTTCATCAAACTTAACCCACTCATCAGACATATTCCTGGGGCTGACAGGATGGCCTCAAGGCAAGTACACTTGCCTCGAAGCTGTGTTGCCTGGGTTTGAATCCCAACCCAGTTATTAACTCTCATGTCGGTGTTTCATGAATGTGCGTGTTGTCCCTCAGATGGATGTTAAATGAGCATCCCGTGTTGGGATGTTGGAATATCATGTTGGAAGCTCAATTATGACAATAACAAATCTTTGCGTAATGATAATAACATTTTACTCACCAATTTTATTTAACCTCCGTCACACTTCAATGACGACGTGTCAACGACAAACCGTGTGAGTCTGTGCTGTGCTTGTGTGCATGCCGGCGAAGGCACACTTCATGAACGGTAGAACATTTCTGTATTCTGTGCCCTTATCGGGTTGTACCTGTACCTGTACCTGTACCTGTACCTGTACCTGTACCTGTCGTCCTGCACATAATATTCCAGTGAGGAATGTAAATTTAGACCGATGAGATGGCACCGCAGTCAAACACTATGCTGCTTTGGTCATTGTTCATACTGGATCAACTTTCTTTGTTAATGTCCATCTAAAACATAGAAATTTTTCTTCTGTCAATTCAATTCCTTCAAATTCAATTGACTGGGCAGCTCAGGAAAGCCAAAGCACGTGACTTGAATGATGTAACTTTGGTGTAAAGTGGTACTGTACTTTTATTTTGCATTTGCACTGTTCAGATGTACTGTCCTTCCAAAATCTTCATCATGAGTTCAAAGCATGCTCGTGGTGATAAGAGTGAGCCCGTGGCTAAGAAAGTGCATAAAACTGTAAATCTCGGGTGTGAAATTGGATGTTATACGCAGAATGGTGAGTGGTGATCGCGCTGTGGATATTGGTCGGCACTTCGGTTTGCCTCCAACCGTACGCCCTCGATTTATAAAAATGCAGAACAAATTTGTGAAAGTGCTAAACGTGCGAAGCCATTAACATCCAAGTCAATTACGAAGCCAAAGGAGCTCTTGCATGGAAAAGATGGAATGTATGCTGGCCATGTGGAATGAGGACACCTGTACGTCAAGCCATCATATAGCAGAAAGATAAAAGTCTGTATTATGACTTCAAAAAAAAGCAAGCGAGAGTTCAGTTTCTGCTGCCATGGCTAAAGAGACCTTTACTGCAAGCCATGGCTGGTTTGCGAGTTGTGTGTGTGTGTGTGTGTGTGTGTGTGTGTGTGTGTGTGTGTGTGTGTGTGTGTGTGTGTGTGTGTGTGTGTGTGTGTGTGTGTGTGTGTGTGTGTACGTGCACGCGCAGGCAGGGTGGCCAAGAGGTACACACCATTAAGCCGGGTGTTCCGTCTGCTAGCATTAGTTTATGGATGCTAAAGATCCTCACAGTGTCTTTCACGAAGAGGAGCAGTGTCATCCCCAGCACCCTTAACAGATTACAAATCCCTGACTGGACTACGATGAGCACAAGCCTTCCATCCTTCATTTGATCACAACTCACTCGCTCTCTCCCCCTTTCTCTCCCATCACCACAGAATATTTTACACAGTATTTTACTGCATTGTACTTCAGTAAAATTATTTCATTTCAATTTTTTTACTGTCAAAATATGTGTTTGATTGAGTGTTTAAATTATCTCCGTTTAAGCCAAAAAGGTAACATCATAAGTGAAAATTACGACGTTCCCCCCTCTCCACCTCCCACAGAGCCTTATTTCATGACTGAATTTCTTATGGAAAAAAAAAGTTTCGACTTAAGTTGCAATTTTCAAGAACACACCCCAAACATAAATAGAGGTCTACTTGTATTCACCCCTGTCTGTTTGTGAACAGGAGTTATGGACGGATTCAGACAAAACTTGGTGTACAGGTTGGGTGTGTGGCAAGGACGAATGGATGAGATTTTGGTGAAAATCTGGATATGATAATTTTTATACGATTCTTCATAATTGAGAGATAGGGCCAAATACGATATATATATAGCATGGTATTTCAAAAAGTTATGGACGAGTTGGGGAGGTGACAAGAACAACCAGATTCGATTTTGGTTTGTCAGGATGCAGATCCGGTTTATGAGAGGGATACAAAACAAACCGTTTAGCCTGGCGGAGGTACAGTATGCGCTCTACCAAATACCGTTCTAGTTACCTCTGCCACCGAAGGTGAAGGAGGTTGTTTTCAACTCTCTGTCTGTCTGTCTGTCTGTGCATGATATCTCAAAAAGTTGTGGACGCATCTGGATGAAATTTGGTGGGCAGGTTGGGTGTGTGACAAGGACAAATTGATTAGATTTTGGTGAAGATCCAACTTCAAGAATTTTTAAAAGTGATTCTTCACCATTGAGATGTAGGGCTAAAAATGAAATATCGCATGATATCTCAAAAAGTTCTGGACGGATTAGGACGAAACTTGGTGGTCACATTGGGTGTGTGACAAGAAAGGAGTGCTTCCATTTTAGTGAAGATCCGAATCTGGATCTGAGAATTTAAGTGATTTTTCACCATTGAGAAATAGGGCTAAACTAGTATATAGCATGATATCTGAAAAAGTTGTGAATGCATTCAGATGAAACTTGGTGGACAGGTTGGGTGTGTGACCTCGACAAATGGATTAGATTTTGGTGAAGATCTGAATCTGGATACGAGAATTATTTAATTTTCAAAGTGATTCTTCACCATTGAGATGGGGCCAAAAACGATATGGTACTGTATAGAATGACATTTCAAAAATGTATTTGGCACGATATGTTCTTGTGGATCAGGCATTACGTGGCGGTGGTATGCACTCCACCGAGTGCCCTTCTCATTAGCTTTGTTTTAAGCTGGGAATACTTACCCAGCTTATGGATAATTACATTATGGAGCATTTTTGAAGCTTACAATGACAGCATGCCTTACAATCAATATGGTGATTTTACGAGCATACCCATTGATAATAACCTGCAATCATGACCTCGATCTCAGCCAGACTTGGGTCATCCAGCTCTGTCAGGAAGATATTCACATCTCCAATCATGCATTCCTCTTCTGTGAATTGTCCTTTGTCCCACAATTCCTTCTCCAAGATGATAAATGTGCATTCTGTAGGGAACGTGGATAGCATCATGTTCAGTTATGTGTGTATGTGTAAGCATGTATATATATATATATATATATATATATATATATATATATATATATATATATATATATATATATATATATATATATATACACCCACACACACACACACACACACACACACACACACACACACACACACACACACACACACACACACACACACACACACACACACACACACACGAAGAAGAAGAAGAGTTAATGAGAAGAAAGAGGAGAGGAGATAAGGCTAACGGTCTCTCAATACCTTCCTTCTTGTCTAATAGGACAAACGATTTACCGACCGCGCCACCAGTACGTTTTGGGGGGATGCTCCGCTGGGTGATACCTCCCTGACAGCCTGCACATCGTCTCCCGCTTTGTGGCACTTCATGCAGCGAAGCGTCGATCCAGAGAATGGGGCACCACAGTCAGGCATGGAGGAAGGACTTTGGAGGAGTCAGAAGCCAGTGGGTGGAGAAAGGCAGAGTCAAAAGTGAGTGGGCGTAGTGACAGACAGGATCAGGTGGATGGGTGGAGTCAGTGGCAAGTCGGTGAAGAATGGCTGAGTCAGCAGCGAGCTGGTGAAGGAAGGCGGAAGTCAGCAGGCGAATGGGCGAATTGTCAATCCCAGGACAGACAGAGAGCAGGGCGAGCCAACAGGAACCAGGAGCGATGAGCAGGGACGGAGAACGCTCGAACGGCCCCGCGACCCGTGCTTTTATATATAGATCCTGTGGTGTGGGGCGGGGGCGACGACCCGAAGTGGTATCGTCACGCGAATCAGGTGCTCTGGTTGGGCCCCGGCCAGCACACGGCCCAGCCGCGATGGCCAGAAGCGGCTCCACTTTACATCTGGCAAGATGATTCCAAGCTGCGGAATCGTCTCGCTCCGAACACCGTGACACGAAACGCCCTGCACCAAACCCCCAGCCCGTACTCCGGCGGTCAGCGCCAGTCAATGCGCTGCCTGTCCGTCAGCCATGTGGCCAGAGCCGCACAGCATGCCTCCACCTGGCAACAGCTTCGCCGGGCGGAGAGGCGAGAACATGTCCACCGTACGCGGGAGACACCCGCGGCCACGGTGGTCAGCGAAGATCGACGGTAAGATGATATGGTAAACCCATGCACAGACCCAAACAAGATGTGAGCCATGCGTGCAATGCAATGTGTGCGATAATAAATTACCCCGGGGCTGCGCATGGGTCCGCCGCCATTGAGCATGCGGTCATTTATCAAGAGCGGTGGTGTGCACGGTGCCAGCACTGATCTGTGTCAGGAATTGAGGGAAAAGATTGGATATAATTATCTGGAGGTTTTGATTGAAAAGAGTATAGATACAAGTATTAGATGGAGGTTCGGATTGAAAACAAATGTGCCATGTGCGTACTGTGCGGCGTTGGCATTTGGTGTGCTTTTTTCCATGGCCGGCCTTCATGAGGACCCATTCTCACAGCGAAGGGTGCGGCCGCGGTTTTCTACAGGTGGCTGTCGGAGGGCGGTGCCTGTTGGCCTTCGCGAGGACCCCTATTCCCCTGGGCTCGGCATTCCTACAGCAGTGCTGTCATGTTGGTTGTGCTTCCTATCTCTTCCGCCGAGTGGGTGGAAATTACCCCTGTGCTGCACTTGTTCCGTGCAGCGTGGGCGTTTGGTGTTTTGTTCCTTTTGTTCTTCTGTGAGGACGCATTCTTACGTGAGGGGCACGGCCGTAGCTTGGATTTACCTCAGGAATAGAGAAAAAGAGTAGGAATGAAGTCAGAGATGTAATCAGACATAACTATGAGATTCACACAACGCACTTGTCCCGTTTGTCCTATTAGACAAGAAGGAAGGGTCTAACTGCACGTATATTAATGAAATAACTGTCTGGGGACCACTGTATGATAGATGCCATTGCATTGGAGGGATGCGGTTCCGAGAACTGCAACAATATATACTGAAGGCCAGTGGAGGAGTTTGGATATCATTCTGGACAAATACATCAATATACTTTTACATGAATTACAAGGACATTTGTAGACAATGGACAAACGATTTTGGGGATTTTCATTTGGAGCCAAATGTTCAGACGGAACACCAAAAGGCGAACCCAAGCTTTTTCATTTTTTGGGAGAGACAGATTATATATATATATATATATATATATATATATATATATATATATATATATATATATATATATATATATATATATATATATATATATATATATATATATATACACATGTCCGTCTAAAACTAAAACATTTTAGAGGTCTGTCTAAAAAGTAACGGGACTGAGCCTGCTGTATGCTCCACTTACACAACTTGAATGAACGGGTTGCGTCACAGTCTTTCTCAACATTCCAGCAATATATATGATTGGTGATGGTTGACCGCGATCATTGTGTGATTTTCTCCAGGTCGTGTTTTACATGTTGTCTAGTCTGAGTCGTCGTGCTATGAGTCGTGAGCAGAGAGCCAATCTGAAGTTTCTTGCCAAGCTTGGCAAAACACCTTCCGAATCCTTCGCAATGCTGCAGCAAGTCTATGGGGAAGAAACGATGTCACAGGCACGTGCATTTGAATGGCACAAGAGGTTCAAAGAGGGACGGGAGGAGGTTGAATACGATCCACGGTCTGGAAGACCTTCAACGAGCAGAACGGCAGAAAACATCGAGCGTGTGAAGCAGATGGTGCGTGCAGATCGTCGAACTCACGGTGCGGATGATTGCTGAGGAACTTTCCATTAACAAGGACAGTCTGGAGCATCATCACTGAAAATCTGGAAGTGTGCAAGGTGTGTGCAAAGATAGTCCCCAAGTTGTTGTCCGAGGACCAGAAACAGCAGAGTCACTGTCTGTCAAGACATTATCGAACACCTCGAGGACGATCCTGACCTGCTCGGGAGAGTCATAACTGGCGATGAATCGTGGATATTCGAATACGATCCCGAGACCCAATGGCAGAGTCGTCACTGGAAAAGTCCGGCAACACCAAGACCAAAGAAAGCAAGGATGTCAAAGTCGAAGGTCAAGGTGATGCTCATTCTGTTTTTTGACATCAAGGGCATCATCCACTTTGAGTTTCTACCACAGGGTCAAACAGCGAATCAATATGTGTACAAGGAGATCCTCCGGCGCCTCATGAGATCAGTCTGGGACAAGAGGAGAGGGATCTGTGGGAGAACAATGCCTGGGTGTTCCACCATGACAATGCCCCTGCTCACAGTGCCCTGAGCATCCGACAGTTTCTGGCGGAGAGGAACGTGCCACCTCTGGAGCAACCCCCGTATTCGCCAGACTTGGCCCCTTGTGATTTTTACCTATTCCCCAAGCTAAAGGGGGTGATCAAGGGGATCCGATTTCCTGATGTGGAGGCCATCAAAAGGGCCGTGACGACGGAGCTCTGGAGGATTCCAGAAGAAGCCTTCCGGGGGTGCATCGAAGCGTGGAAGAAGAGGATGGACAAGTGTGTGAGACTGGAGGGAAACTATTTTGAAGGGGACAAGCTGTGATTTCAATATTTTTTGGAATAAAATTTCTATGAAGTCAGTCCCGTTACTTTTTAGATGGACCTCGTGTGTGTGTGTGTGTGTGTGTGTGTGTGTGTGTGTGTGTGTGTGTGTGTGTGTGTGTGTGTGTGTGTGTGTGTGTGTTTATATGTATAATCTCCACAATGGCTTAATCATGCACCACAACCAGAAAGGGGGCAGTGTGCAGTGGTTAGATGAATTTGCAACCAGTTTTCACAAGTTTATATCTTCAAATGCTTTCTGTTATCACATACTGTCTTCATCATCACACCAGGCCTGTTGAAGTTTATACTCCTCCGTCAAGGATAACGGCTCGGATGCAGTCAATCGCAAAAGATCAAGGTCTTGCATCCATCCATGGTACCTGTAAGAGAAGACAAGTGGAGACATCTGTTTAAGAAGAAAGGACAAATTGCTTATCTTTATAGTTGCCTATTCACAAACTACTTCATCCATCGTGAGTATTCTTTCTTTCTCTCCCTCTCCCTTTCCCTTTCGATGTATGAGATTGTTGACAAACTTATTCCAGCTTGACTTGATCATTGTGTAAAAAAAAAAAGAGCCTCATGGCTCAGAATCGATTGATTAAAGCAGCTAAACTTACAGAGAGGACAAATTTACAGGTAGGATCGCTGAAGTATGCGCACTTATTTTTGAGTTGGAAAGTCTGCGTGTGAATCTCACAAGCAGAGCTCGGCCACAATTGGTTAGCTGTTCATCAGAAGGACGTTAAGCCAGAGGAGCAATCTGCCAGCACTGGTCGTTGGTGGACCTTAAAGATCCCACAATCCATTCCCAAAAAGAAGGCGAGTTATCACCGTCACCATGAACAAATTACCAATTCCTGCTCTAACCTAGAAGGGGCTCTGTATTCATGGCGCACTCTACAGGGGGCAAGTCTGGTGTTGGCTTAGTGGCTCGGGTGGCGGCATGGGATCCTAGGGTCCTGAGTTCAAGCCCCGTTGGCCGCTGAATTAAATACACCAGGAGGTTGACTCAGCCTGTCATCCTTCCGAGGTCGGCAAAATGAGCACCAGTGAACTGGTAAAGGGGACACTGCATCAGCGGCATAGCCACGTCCCAACCAATGATGCAACTAGCAGCCACAGGCTGCACTCGATGGAGAGAGATACAGGGGGGGGGCACTCACAGCCCACAGGGGGCACTGCATCAGTGGTGCAGTTGTACTCACAGCAATGATGCAAATCAGCAGTCCTGTACTTTCTGTGTATGAATGTTTGAATGAATGAACATACTGTGGGAAAAGTACACAATGATGGTGCGCAATGACAATTCATTAATTTTGTGTGCATCGCAGTAAAAAGAGAGACAGACAAGCCGGTAGGCGACATGGGTGGTCGCTACATAATTGCATACTAGTCATACAGTTTTTGATGGATCGGGCTGAAATTTTTTTACAAAGAGGTTGATTATAGTGCGCATAAAAGCCTGGAAAACGAGTTTTGATTTTCGAAAATATATATATTTTTAGGATTTTCCAAAAATTTCAAAGTCCCGTTGCTAGGCAACGGTGGCGTCCATAGCAACGGTGCTCAAAAGCATACAACTAGATCCTGGTATGAACCTACCTGTCAAGTTTCATCAAAATCGGTTGACTCCTCTGGCCTCCAGAGCTGTCCATTAAGGCGCTGTCACACCTTGACGTTTCAGCCAGCAATGGCAACGTATAAAAATGTATGTAAAACGTTGGCGTACGATGAAATTTTGAGGTTTATTTAAAGTTTTGGTCGTATTCATAACGTGTTGGTCGTATGCATAACATATTAGTAACGGGCACAGAACGTTTCGTTGTCTTATAGATAACTTATACCAACAAATGCTTAGCCTGTTGTCGGCGTTCACAACCTATGCCCAACGATAGTTTAACATAGGCATAGCGCGCTGCACGTATCGCCCACGAACTCGTGGCGTAGCCTGTTAAAAACCTGCCGCACGCCGATTTAAATCACAACCGCCTGAAAATTGAAAGTGTCAACCACGCAGTCACACCTTGACGATTTAGCCAGCGTATGCCGACCTATGAAAAGTTTGCCGAACCAAGCTGGCACACGTCGAATACGTTATGGGTAAGTTGTGTATACATTAAGAGCATGCTGAAAAACGATGAAGTGTGCTGTCATATTTCGTGGTACCTCTCGTACGTCGTGAAATTTCAAGCATGCTGAAAATTTTACGACATACTCGCCGTATGGCTCACACGTTCCGCTACGCTGGCAATAAGTTGTCGGCGCGATATGCGATCGTTGACGCACGTCGACACAAGTTCCTTGTAAGTTATTTTCATAAGTTGAAACACGTCGAAGTAATGTTTAGCATACCCGAAATTTATTTCCTCCATCAAGGCACATTTTTTTTTTCTAAACGACTAAACACTGAAGGCACGTGACAAAATATCTGAAGTTGTTGTTGTTATTTTCTATTATTATTATTTTTTTATTCTATCACGAATTTTAAAATATATTCAGACATTTGCTTTTAAGTTTCGATGTGACAATATCCTCAAACAGAAAATATTCACAGAGGAGGAACTAAGAATAAGACATGAGCAAACTGAAGAGGCTATTGGACGTGACGTAACGGCACGTGACGAAATATCGGAAGTTATTGTTGTTGTTTTTTAAAACGCTGCCAATACGCCATTATACGGTAGCTGTAAATTAGAAACACGTTCAGCAAGTTCTGTGGTCGGCTGGAAGATGTCAATCAAATACGTCTACATACGTCAACAGGCGTTGGAGGTACGTTACACATAGGTTCAAAGCACGTTACTCATAGGTTAGAAATAAGTTTTGGGTACGCTAAGCATTACCTCGACGTGTTTCGACTTATGAGTAACTTACAAGTAACGTGCCTCGACATGTGTCAACGATCGCATAACATGCCTACAACACGTTACTCATAGGTTATAAATAAGTTTCAGGTATGCTTATCATCACCTCGACGTGTTTCGACAAGTGAGTAACTTACAAGTAACGTGTGTCGACGTGTGTCAACGATCGCATAACATGCCTACAACATGTTACTCATAGGTTATAAATAAGTTTCGGGTATGTTAATCATCACCTTGACGTGTTTCGACAAGTGAGTAACTTACAAGTAATGTGTGTGGACGTGTGTCAACTAGAGAACATTGTACTTTACGGTAATTCTACATATCGACGGTCCCCTGTGCCAGTGCGCATGCGCAGCCTGACCCGGAGCCAGGGATGTTGTGGGTGTTTCAACCTGTTCAATACTTGTTTGATTATTGTCGTTCCACGCTAATAAAGTGGTCGAACAAATTGAACTCTGTTCTTATTTATAATCAAACAGCTTGATGCAGTCGAGTAAGGATCGTCGGTGCTGAGGAAGACGCGACTGGGTGAAAACGGACCATGAGAACGTCGACAGTGAGTTTGGATTTCTCGGGTTCTGTACCCAATCTTCGCCCCCAGGACACTGTACACACGTGTGCATCACCGAAAATAGAACGTTTACTCCAGAATAACTGTTCCTATGGCGCCGGTGGAAGCAGAGTGCCCGATCGAGGGTTGTGACTATATGGCTACACACGCAGAGGCGGCAGTGGTGGCCGCCATGTTGAGTATACACGCCACTGTGCACGTCGCCGCCCCCAGGGCGGCGAGCTCGAATGCCAAGATGGAGAAACTCAAGCGTCCCTCCATAGCACTGGCCGGAATGGGCGAGGCCTGGTCGTACTTCATAACCCGCTGGGGCGAATACAAAACAGGTACTGAGCTTGTCGGACCTGACATAGTCGCGCAGCTACTGGAGTGCTGTGAGGAGGAGCTGAGAAAGGACCTCACTCGCGCGGCGGGTCGGAGCCTCGTGGGCAGCGATGAAGAAGACGTCCTCGCCGCCATGAAGGCGCTCGCCGTCCGGACGGAGAACACGATGGTAGCTCGAGTGGCCCTGTCTAACATGCGGCAGGGACACGAGGAGCCCGTCCGGTCGTTCCACGCCCGCATCAAGGGGCAGGCGGACACGTGCAAGTATGAAATGAAGTGCACCAAGGCGGGGTGCGATCAGGTCAACGACTTCACCGAAGAGATATTGCGCAACGTGGTTGCCCGTGGCATCGCGGACCAAGCAATACAACTTGACCTACTCGGTGAGAAGAACCAGGACATGCCATTAAAGGACATGATAGAGTATATCGAGGCCAAAGAGTCTGGAAAACGCTCGGCATCGCGCCTGCTTGACACTCAGAGCACGCACGCGATCAGTAGTTCGTATCGGCGGGGAAAGCGACAGGACGTCCGCGCCAGAGTAGGAGCCAGGCCGGAAAAACGGAAGGCCAAGCCCGAAGGAGTATGCATCTACTGCGGCGAGGTGGGCCACGGCAAAACGCCTCAATGGCGCGCCAGACGCGCCGAGTGCCCCGGATACGGTAAAAAGTGCCGGAAGTGTGACCGCCAGAATCACCTCGACAAGGCGTGCCTGGGCGGCCGATCGGCAAGACCCCCATCTAAGGAGACCGACGGGATGTACGACGAGCAGACGGCAGCCTTCGTCGAGCTATGCACGGTCACCATGGCCAGCACAGAGGACGAAATGCGCACGCTTCCCCTCGCTCACCACCTGTACGATGATATGTGCGATAAGTGGATGAAACGCATATCCGACCCGCAGCCATACGTCAACCTCACTCTCACCAACAAGCGCGAGGATTACAAAGCGCTGGGTTTTAACCTCCTGAAACACACCCGCGCGGTAACCCTACCCGCTATGGCAGACACGGGGTGCCAGAGCTGCCTGATCGGCATTAAAGTCGTCCAACAAATGGGCCTGAGTACCGAGGACCTCATACCTGTATCCATGACCATGAAGGCCGCAAACAACAGAGGAATTCGTATCCTCGGAGCGGTGGTAGTCAGATTCGCCGGTAACAGTGACGACGCTCGGAGATTGGAGACGCGCCAAATCGCGTACGTGACGGACTCTTCAGACCGCATATTCCTCTCCCGCGCGGCCTGCATGGACCTGGGAATGATCTCGGACAGATTCCCGACACTCGGAGAGGTGAATCTGACGACCTCGGAATTGTGCGACTGCCCGCGACGCGCGGAGCCGCCGACCAAGCCGACCGCACTCCCCATGCCAGCGACCGAGGCCAACAGAGAGGCACTACAGTCACATTTACTCAGGATGTATGCTCAGAGCACATTCAACACGTGCCCACACCAGCCACTACCGAGAATGACCGGCCCGCCACTACGTCTTATGCTCAGTGAGAACGCGACACCGGTTGCCCATCACACTCCCATCTCCGTGGCCATACACTGGCAAGATGAGGTAAAAGCAGGCCTCGACCAGGACGTTCGGCTCGGCGTGTTGGAGGAAGTACCCGTCGGCACGCCGGTGACATGGTGTCACCGCATGGTAATTTGCGCGAAAAAGAATGGCAAGCCGCGACGCACCGTCGACTTTCAGGCCTTGAACAAGCATGCGTTCCGCGAGACCCACCACACCCAATCCCCGTTCCACCAGGCGAGATGCGTACCTAACGGGAAGCGCAAGACAGTATTCGATGCATGGAACGGTTACCATAGCGTCCGCCTACACGAGGACGACCGCCACAAGACGACCTTCATCACTCCATGGGGGCGCTACCGGTACCTATCTGCCCCACAAGGGTATATGGCATCGGGGGACGGTTACTCACGACGATACGATGAGATCGTCGCGGACATTGGTAACAAGACCAAGTGCGTAGATGACACGCTCCTATGGTCAGACACGATTGAGGGGAGCTACTTCCAGGCGGTCCAATGGCTGGATATATGCGGCCGGAATGGAATCATCCTCAACCCGGAGAAGTTTGTCTTCAGCGCACCCACGGTGGACTTCGCGGGCTTCACCATCACCATGACCGACGTGCGACCGTGCAGCCGCTACCTGGAAGCAATCCACGATTTCCCACAACCGCGTAACATCACCGACGTCAGATCGTGGTTCGGGCTTGTCAACCAGGTGGCATACGCCTTTAGTATGGCCGAACGAATGCAGCCATTCCGGAAGCTCCTGAAAAGTGGAGAACGCTTCCAGTGGTCCATGGAGTTAGAGGACATATTCCGCGAGTCGAAAGACGTGATCGTACAAGAAATCGAACACGGTGTCCGCATATTTGACAAAACTAAGCCAACATGCATCGCCAAGGACTGGTCGAAGGAGGGAATCGGATTCTGGTTGCTTCAAAAGCACTGCCGATGCGTGCCAGTTAGACCATTCTGCTGCACTGATGGATGGAAAATAACCCTGGTCGGCAGCAGATTTACACACGCGGCAGAATCCAGATACGCGCCCATAGAGGGCGAGGCTCTCGCAGTCGCGGACGCCTTGGACAAAGCGCGCTACTTCGTACTGGGCTGCGAGAACCTGATCGTTGCGGTAGACCACAAACCACTGCTGAAACTCCTTTCGGACAGAGCACTTGACGACATACCCAACCCCCGCCTCAGGAACCTCAAGGAGAAGACCCTGCGTTATCGCTTCCGCATCATACATATCCCGGGAATGAAGAACAAGGCGGCAGATGCCATGTCGCGCAGGCCAGTTGGCACCACGTGACCTCCACTCATGAACCTTCCAGATGACAATGCCACCATAGCGACCCACCTCCAACCAAGCACGCACACCGACGTCCTGTCCCTCCTACGCCAAACTGAGCCGGAGTATGACGACGTCGAGGACAACCTGGCATGGTGTGCCGCGGGCCTCGAATCATTGCGATCAGTAACATGGGATCGCGTCAGGGAAGCCACCAGCAGCGATGGCGATATGCACATATTGGAGGGAATGACAATGAACGGCATCCCCGACTCAAAAATCGAGATGCCAGAGACAATTCGCGACTATCACCAGTACCGCGAGAACATTACATCGACAGATGGAGTGATCCTATACAAGGACCGAGTAGTCATACCACCCTCACTCCGCGGCGATGTGCTGAGCGCCCTACACGCTGCCCACCAGGGCGTATCAATGATGACCGCCCGCGCAGAATCCTCTGTATTCTGGCCAGGCATGTCGGCCGACATCAGCGCCACTCGGAAAAACTGTGAACACTGCCACCGGATGGCACCATCACAGCCTGGAGCGCCACCAACTCCACCTATTCCGGTCGTTTACCCCTTTCAGGCAGTGTGCTCGGACTTCTTTGTACACAGGGGTGCACACTACCTTGTGACAGTGGACAGATACTCGAACTGGCCGATCATCTCAAAGTCGACGGGTGGCGCCGCCGGACTCATAAACCACTTACGTCGCGCCTCCGTGACGTACGGGACACCAGAAGAGCTCGCGTCAGATGGGGGACCGGAGTTCACCTCCACCGAGACCAGGTCATTCCTGCACAGATGGGGCGTACACCACCGCTTGTCATCGGTGGCCTTCCCTCACAGCAACTGTCGCGCGGAGATTGGAGTTAAGACAATGAAACGACTTATCACGGACAACACCAGCCCGCAGGGAGAACTTGACACTGACGCTGTGCAGAGAGCGATACTACAATATCGTAACACGCCTGACCCTGACACGAAGATCTCCCCGGCAATGTGTGTCTTCGGCCGCCCGATACGCGATTTCATCCCAATTATCCCTGGGAAGTACAGACCGCACGACACTTGGCATGAGACCCTGAAAGCGAGGGAGGAGGCCCTCCGCAAACGTCATATCCGCACAGCCGACACCTGGGCAGAACACACCAAACGCCTTCCGCCACTTGCTGTAGGGGACCAAGTCCGCGTACAGAACCAGACAGGATTCCACCCAAAAAATGGGACAAGACAGGCAGTATCGTGGAGGTACGCCAACACGACCAATACGTGATCAAGATCGATGGCTCGGGCAGAGTCACACTTCGGAACAGGAAATTCCTGCGCAAGTTTAGCCCAGTTCGCAATGACCAGCTGCCACCCCGGTCTATCTATGATGATCTAGCAACCCGAATCACTGTACCTGCACCCGTTGTAACACCGCAACTGCCTGACCTCGACAGCGAACCCGTGACATCTGCGACGCCAATGGGGCCCACGCCGGCACTGACGTCAGTATGCACACCCCGGCGCAAGACGACACCCGTTTTAGACACGCCAGCAGCACCAGGACGAGGCACACCGAGGCGCGCGATCCTTCAGACGCCACCATCGGCCCCTGAAACCCCGAGAGCCCCATCCCCACTGGGGCCCGATGTGACACCACCAGCACCAGCGATAGGTCAACGCCGATCCACCAGAGCGACCAGCGTGCCTGCCTGGCACAAGGACTACTCCATGGAATAGTCACACGATGGGCGATATAAACTTTTGTTCATTCATTAAACTTAATATTTTCTCAGCCTTTATCTATTAACATAATAAAGACTCGGAGGGAGATAGAGAACATTGTACTTTACGGTAATTCTACATATCGACGGTCCCCTGTACCAGTGCGCATGCGCAGCCTGACCCGGAGCCAGGGATGTTGTGGGTGTTTCAACCTGTTCAATACTTGTTTGATTATTGTCGTTCCACGCTAATAAAGTGGTCGAACAAATTGAACTCTGTTCTTATTTATCAACGATCGCATAACATGCCTACAACATGTTACTCATAGGTTATAAATAAGTTTCGGGTACGTTAATCATCACCTCGACGTGTTTCGACAAGTGAGTAACTTACAAGTAATGTGTGTCGACGTGTGTCAACGATCGCATAACGTGCTACAACTTATGGCCAGTGTAGTGGAACATGTGAGTCATACGCTGGCATACATCGTAAAATTTCAAGCATGCTAAAATTTGAGGACAACCACAAAGTACAACGATGAAAGCCAGCGTACTACGACGTATTTCAGTGTTTTTCAGCGTGCTCTTAACGTATACAAAACTTACCCATAACGTATTCAACGTGTGCCGGCGTTTTAGACAATTTTTTCATAAGTCGGCATACGCTGGCTAAATCGTCAAGGTGTGACAGCGCCTTTACATACAGACAGACGGAAAAACTGAGAATAAGGGTATTCTAGCGACCACCCAACAAACACCAAATTGCGTATTTTAGTAGCATGCCGATTGTTTGGAAGTCGATGATAACCTGCGTCACAGAAGATAACAATCACAGAACCTGCGTCACAGAAGAGTGTGGTTTCTGTTCACCGAAGGTAATAAATACTCTCAGGTGTACCTGTCCACTCGTAAACGACTAAACACTGATTATAAGGGGACACTTTTATCACTTAATTGCAAAGACTTTTATTCTCAACCGCTTCGTTTAGACATTAAAGTCTTAGAAGAGAGTAGAAAAAAAAAAAAACCAAAAAAACAACCACAACCCCCAGACACAACGTCGGCACAAGGGGTTTCACACAGTCCCTCAAACGACGTGTCCGTACCGTTGAACGTGTGGCGTCTTGTAAGGAACAAGCACAACACGTTGACCCAGTATCAACGTGTCCACGTTCACTCTCATAGCCGAGCACAGAGGAACGAGAACATTCTCTCTCTGTGACGGATATACGGACAGACGGACGTGCTCAGGGATTGTTGTTGTTGTTGTTGTTGTTGTTGTTGTTGTTGTTGTTGTTGTTGTTGTTGTTGTTGTTGTTGTTGTTTGTATTTTCAATTCCACACAAGCCTGACTGGAACAGCTGGAATATACAAATTATTGACGTCAGAGGGAGGATTTTTCTGTCACGAATGTTGTTTAATTTTCAAATATTCTTTAAAAAAAATTTTTTGATATTGAGATTTAGTAAAATACGTTTGTTTAATCCGTCAGTTCTTCAACGTTTCTCGTGAGGCGGATGCGGCTCTCGTCAGGATTTGCTTGTACAGTATTTTGTTTTTATTTTCCGGAAGTGCAGTATTAAATTAATTCATATCGTACGAACATCTCTCGCCGAGATTAGTGAGAAAAGTAACGTTAAAAAAAAAAAATTAATCTGATGAAATTCTCGGTGTACTTCTTCCACCAGCTGGATTGCCACCGAGCTGGCGTGGCGTCATCAGTATACGTGGTATGTTTATGTTCCGTTTCCTTATTAACCTGTTACCCATGGGAAGCATGAACGTTGGGGCCAGAGCTGTGGAAACGGTGAGGACATTATGTGGAACTTGTTCACCTGAAGTGAACTCGGGAATCGGGTGATCTGCTCGGCTTCGCGGGTTGATTGTGAGAATCACGACGTCGTGCACGTTTGGATCCCGTGCACGACGTTCTTAATCCCGTTCGACGTTCAGTCGGTGGTCTGGTCACTCACTGAGGCGATTGGTCGGTGCGAATCCCGCGCAAATTCGCCTCAGTGTCATTGGATTGTTAGAATGACGACGCTGACCGCACGTTTGAATCCCGTGCACGACGTTATTAATCTTGTCGTGTACTTTTCATCGGTGCCAATTTGTCAGTACTTTTGCATCATTAACTTTGTTCCAGTTACTTATCCAACCAATGGCAGTAGGGACACACAATACTGTCCCATGGGGAATACGTGTGATTTAAAATTTTTTTTTTTTAAAATGATGTCTTATGTGTCTTCGTTATGACATCAGAATTGCAGACATAGAATGCTACATCCAATCAGTCTGAAAATTGTGTAATATAGGGATAAATTGGTCAACAGAAGAAAACAAGAAGCGAATACTTCGATATCGCGCGGCTGGGGGCAGTAAAAGGTTAAGAATGATGAAACTATTTTGCAGTTATAAAATTTCAATGCAGACACGGTGAATTAGCATGCATGATGGGAAGAGTTGTGACGTTGGACAAATTTCTACTCATAGCCCTCAGATCAAAGGGATGTACACGGCCATAAGTGTGACAGAAGACATAGGACAGACTAGCCAATTATATAACAGCGCGATGTCGCCGCGCTGTAATAACCACTTCTGTCACCAAAAAAAAGAGGAAGAAATCACCTCCACAAGACGTTTTAAAAACACTTCTGGTGATAAACAATGAAGAACGAGAGTTACAACGCTGCGCGTCAACAACTAACGGAACAGGAAGATTATCACTTCCTGCTCAGAAAATCAACTTCCAGCGTCACACAGAAAACGATTCAACACAAAAAACGTCGCTTTTCCGCATTAACCCCGCCCACAATTCACCCGGCAATCTCCGCCCACAATGCACCCGGCAATTATCCGCCCACAATGCACCCGGCAATCTCCGCCCACAATCCACCCGGCAATCTCCGCCCACAATGCACCCGGCAATCTCCGCCCACAATGCACCCGGCAATCTCCGCCCACAATGCACCCGGCAATCTCCGCCCACAATGCACCCGGCAATTATCCGCCCACAATGCACCCGGCAATCTCCGCCCACAATCCACCCGGCAATCTCCGCCCACAATGCACCCGGCAATCTCCGCCCACAATGCACCCGGCAATCTCCGCCCACAATGCACCCGGCAATCTCCGCCCACAATGCACCCGGCAATCTCCGCCCACAATGCACCCGGCAATCTCCGCCCACAATGCACCCGGCAATCTCCGCCCACAATGCACCCGGCAATCTCCGCCCACAATGCACCCGGCAATCTCCGCCCACAATGCACCCGGCAATCTCCGCCCACAATGCACCCGGCAATCTCCGCCCACAATGCACCCGGCAATCTCCGCCCACAATGCACCCGGCAATCTCCGCCCACAATGCACCCGGCAATCTCCGCCCACAATCCACCCGGCAATCTCCGCCCACAATGCACCCGGCAATCTCCGCCCACAATGCACCCGGCAATCTCCGCCCACAATGCACCCGGCAATCTCCGCCCACAATCCACCCGGCAATCTCCGCCCACAATACACCAGGCAATCTCCGCCCACAATACACCCGGCAATCTCCGCCCACAATTCATCCGGCAATCTCCGCCCACAATACACCCGGCAATCTCCGCCCACATCACACCCAACAATAAGTGTGACAGAAGACACAGGACAGAATAGCCAATTGTATAACAGCGCGATGTCGCCGCACTGTAAAAATGATGACGTCATTGGTCATGTGGTTCTGTAGCCTTAAATGAAAGGAAAAAAAAAACCCTTCAAAAATCCTCTTCTTCGAAACGCTGAACAGATTGAGGCGAAACTTTACTACATGTATGACTGCCTATTTATGAGGACGATAAATTTGACCACGATGACGTCATATTTTACATGGTTTGGCAGCCGTATTGGATTTACACTAAAACATTTTTAAAATCTTCTCCAGAACGGCGAGATCGATCGAGGGGATAACTTCACATACATTCCCCAAACTGTGGAGATACCATGGTATTCACAAATAATTGATGGATCACATGATTTGGCAGCCATATTGGATTGAAGGAAAATCTATATTAATATTTTGGCACACCCCTTTCTTTGTTCCACCATCAGATTTTTGTTACTGCATGAAATGAAACAAGATTTGGCACATATACTAATGATATTATTGTCTTCCTTAAGAGGCCCCTCAAAATTCGTTTTGATGCATTTTCACAAACTCCAACGGATTCCATTCAAATTCGGTACGATTATGGCTTTTGGTCCAACTTAGGTCATTGGCTATAAATTTTTTCCATAACACTTCCGATATTCGAAAAAATCGATAAATCGATATCCCTTATGGGATTTTCCATTCAAATCCACTCAAGTTTAAGGCCTACTGGGGACGCAAATTTCCACTTTGCCCCCGGCGCTGTTTACCTCCGCTACGCCAAGCTGTTAGGGTTAGCTACCCTAACACTAACAGCTAACGCTAACCCTAACCGTTAACCCTAACCGCTAACCCTAACCGCTAACCCTAACTGCAACGCTAACCCTAACTGCTAACCCTAACTGCTAACCCCTAACCGCTAACCACTAACAGCTATTCAGGAAATTTGCAAGAAAGCCCGGGCAAAGCCAGGCTTTATTGCTAGCCCGAGCAATGCCGGGCATTACTACTAGTATTTAATAAATCATCTTTGAGCTCAAACTTCAACATTATGATGTAGTAGTGTTGTGGAATGTATGTTTCAAATTTTAACCTGATCGGACGCATGGTCTGGCAGCCAGAATTGTTTAATTTTTAAAAAAATCTCATTCGATGTTCAGTCGGTGGTCACAAACTGTGGGAGTCTATGAAAGTTCACCTCAGTGTCACTGGGACTTTGTTGATCACATTTGAGTTGCGTTTCATGAGACTCCCACATGAATCCTCCCATAATCGTCACTGAGTGAGTCTTATGTGCGAGACCCCCTGGGCAAATGGCCTGCGATGGCAAAGGGCAGATATTAAACACCAAACTTCAAAAAGCAGGTACCTATTGATGCATCAATTTGGTATTGAACATCAATGTGTTCATCATCCTCCAATAATTGCTTGGGATTTGCGTGAATCCTCGGTGTTTTGGCAGATTAAATCTTGTGGAGGAACTTGTATGTATAATGTATGTCCCATGGAGCTGCGACAAGCATGTTGAAAATCTTACCAGACTTGGTGGCGTAATGGCTCGAGCATCAGTTCTGAGTCTGGGAGGTCGGCGGTTCAAACCTGACACTCACACTTATAAAGAATGGAGCATGGACAAACAGCCATTGCACAGGTTTTGATGGACCGAATGGCCTCTTGCTTTGAAATTCATTCGAAGTATGCAGGCTACAACCCCTACCTTCTCTTCAGACCTTGATAAAATCACAAGCTGGTCAAACACTTGGAATATGTCTTTCAATCCAGACATATATCTATCTCTCTCTCTCTCTCTCTCTCTCTCTCTCTCTCTCTCTCTCTCTCTCTCTCTCTCTCTCTCTCTCTCTCTCTCTCTCTCTCTCTCTCTCTCTCTCTCTCTCTCTCTCTCTCTCTCTCTCTCTCTCTCTCTCTCTCTCTCTCTCTCTCTCTCTCTCTCTCTCTCTCTCTCTCTCTCTCTCTCTCTCTCTCTCTCTCTCTCTCTCTCTCTCTCTCTCTCTCTCTCTCTCTCTCTCTCTCTCTCTCTCTCTCTCTCTCTCTCTCTCTCTCTCTCTCTCTCTCTCTCTCTCTCTCTCTCTCTCTCTCTCTCTCTCTCTCTCTCTCTCTCTCTCTCTCTCTCTCTCTCTCTCTCTCTCTCTCTCTCTCTCTCTCTCTCTCTCTCTCTCTCTCTCTCTCTCTCTCTCTCTCTCTCTCTCTCTCTCTCTCTCTCTCTCTCTCTCTCTCTCTCTCTCTCTCTCTCTCTCTCTCTCTCTCTCTCTCTCTCTGACTCCTAAAGGACCATCTGTTAAACCCTCCCATCTGCTTTCTTAACAATCCTCAAGGAAGTTCAGTCATTCATACTCCTGGGTCTCACTATCAGCCATGATCTTTACTGGGCAAGCCACATTTTAAAGTTGGCCTCCAAAGCCAGCCACCGACTGGACATCCTCTGTCGTACAAAGTCTGAACTCCTAGCCACCTATAAGGCCTTCATCCGCAGCTTGATGGATTACTGCTCTTCCCTGTGGGCTAGCTCTCCTGCCACACATCTTGCTCAGCTTAATTCCGTGGAAACCAAGGCCTTTAAGATTATTGGAATATTGGAATCTCCTGCGATGAAGCTGAGTCTTTGGGCCTGTCACTTCGCCATTGCAGACAGGTTGGTGGTCTCTGTCTTCAACCACCTTCTTTCTGGTATTGCATCCTCTGCTCTTTCTGTGCTTTGTCCTCCCCAGGTTTCTGCAGGGCACACATGGTCCATCATCAACACCCTTCTGGTGAAACTACCAAAATCCAGGATCACTGCTCACCTCCACTTATTCCTCTTTTTTTTCCTGCCGGTGAAACCAACTTCTACATCCTCTTCAATCTTATTCTTCCCTCCAGGACTTCAAGACAGCTGTTCACCACCATCTCAGATAGTCTCCTATCCAAAACCATGATCTTTTCTGCCCTCGTTAACTCCCCCCCCCAACCCCATTCCAAGCCCTCCTTCCAAACTTACAGTTTTCACTCCTTAGAGTTTCCTTCTATATCCATCTTGTCCACCCAATGTATCCTCTACTGGCACTAATTGTGACCCACTACATAGTTTTTCCAGGTCTGCCTCTATTTTGGCCTTCAACTCTGTTAGTGTTTCCCCTCCCCCTCTCTCTCCTGTTCCTTTTGTCCTGGAGTGTCCTGATCTGTTCATTGTACTAGTACTAGCTCTTCCACGAGCCTTGACTCTATGCAAAAATAATAAATATAGAAGAGCACTTGGGAGAGCGCATACCTCCGCCAGGTTGATTAGTTTACGTTTTGTATGTTACTGATAGGCCGGATCTTGATTCGGAACTGAACTAAAATTTAATCAGCTTGTTCTTGTCACCTATCCAACTCACCCACCAAGTTTTGTCTGATATTCCTCCATAATTTTTGAGATATCCTGCTATATATCATTTTTGGCCCAATCTTTCAAAGGTTAAAAATCACTTAAACCATTTCCTCCAAATCCGTCCACAACCTTTTGAGACATTTTGCTCACAAACAAACAAACAGACATGCAGACAGATAGTGGTGAAAACATAACCTCCATCCACCTTTGGTGGTGGAGGTAATAAAAAGGAAATTCATATTTGTATGAAATGCTCGTCAGGGGAGGAACTTGGACTGCACATGCATGTTTGCCCCAAACTTGGTGCGCAAAATTATTTTCGTATGAAGGTCAGTATCACAATAAAAACTTTCAATTCCTAATCAAATTGATGTAAAAATATGAAATAAGGCTATGTTCAACAAGCTGAGCATGTACCACATTCTACATGACTTGACGTCATGTAGAATAGAAGTCCTGATATAAACTAATCACGTGAATGCTGCACTATGTTTCTCATTCAGACGTGTATTTTCATATGTACATGTACCGTCGTGACCAAAAATATTGGCACCCTTGCACTTTTTTCAAATAATGAACCATTTCTTCCAGAAAATTGTTGAAAATAATAAATCTCGGTATCCACATGTGTATTTCTTTGGTTTGCAGAAGAACAAAACAAAACAAAAAAGCTGAAACAATTACTAAATATTAGCTTATTCCACACACAAATCCTAAAATGGCCTGGACAATATTATTGGAACCTTTTAGAAGTTGTTAGAAGAAATACAGTCATGCGCCACTTAACGACGGGGTTACCTTCTGAGAAACGCGTCGTTAAGCGACGTCGTCGTTGTGTGAACATCATTTTTTTTTTCGTTTTTGTTTTCAAACATCGTACTTACACAAACCGAGACACCGAGGCTATATGGTGTTGGTGTAGCCTATTGCTCCTTGGATACAAACCTCTACAGCATGTGACTGTACTGAATACTGCAGGCAATTGTAACACACATCCAAGAGAGACAGAAGACACGTTAGATTTACCTTTGTGCTGTTCATGACGGCCATCGGTGTTGTTAGCAGCAGCTTACAATCTCCTCTCGCATCGATTAATTATAGAAAGGTGAATAATTAGCCTTTGGATTTTATAAATACGTAATCATTGCATCGATGTTATAATTTACAAATGAAGAAACGAGCACCTGTCAATTGTGGTATATATTTTCGGAACAGTGCGATTGTTTTACCAACATAAAAAGCTTCACTAAAAACAAATTTGTGTTTTAATTTCAACTGTAACAACAACGATTTATTCGCGAATTCTTCAATTCAAAGGTCATTTACTTGCGAGAAGGTGAACGTGGAAACATTGGTTCAGTTTGAAAGCCGATTTCCTTGAATCCCGATTTAGCACGATCCTGTTTTTTTTCGCGATGACATTTTATGGACCTCAATGATCGCATTATAACAGGGCCACACTCGTTTATTATCATTATGAGGTATTATGTACTGTACAGTGTACATAATTGTATGTGCTATTTTTATACGAGGCGACATCACTCGCCGATAGGAATTTTTCAGTTACATTTTTTATTTTCATTTTTTTTATTTTTCAGAGCTGGCAGATCCATCGTATATGCGATCCGTCGTTGCCCGGAACGTCATTAAGCGGCGCATGACTGTAATTCGATTTTAAGCAGGTAATTCTCCTTTGCTTTGGAATTGAACTCACTTGTGGTGAGCTGCAGGTGCCTGCAATATAAAAATCACTCGTTCAACTAGTTTGAATATAGAATAGGAGTCATTCTGCTGTTTTGTGTCATTGTTTGTTCTACAATGAGCATGGAGAAAAGAAAGAAAACAAGGGAATTGTCTGAGGAGGTCAGACACAAGATTGTAGCAATGCATGGACAATCTCAAGGCTACAAGTCCATCTCCAGAGACCTTGATGGTCCTGTGTCCACCATACACAACGTTATCAGGAAGTTTAAGGCCCATGGTACTGTAGCCAACTTCCCTGGATGTGGCCGCAAGAGAAAACTTGATCGAAGATTGCAGCGAAAGATTGTTTGAATGGTGGAGAAAGCACCTCAACCAACTGCCAAACAGATTCAAGCTGACCTTCAGACACAAGATACGACAGTTTCAACTCACACCACCTGAACAAGCCAAAATCCTTCTGGGAGAATGTCCTATGGACAGAGGAGACCAACTTAGAGTTTTTTGGTAAAGCACATCATCTCTAGTTTCCAGAAAACGAAATGAAGCCTTCAAAGAAAAGAACACCTTCCCTACAGTCAAACATGAAGGAGGTTCAGTGATGGTTTGGGGTTGCTGTGCTGCCTCTGGCACTGGGTTCCTTGAATGTGTGCATGGCATCATGAAATCAGGAGATTACCAAGGCATTTTGGAGTGCAATGTTCAACCCAGTGTCAGAAAGCTGGGTCTCCGTCAAAGGTCATGGGTCTTGTAGCAGGACAATGACCCCAAACACACTTCAAAAAACACCCAGGAATGGTTCAAGACAATCTTCAAGACATTTGGAAATGCAGATGGTGACTTGCAACCGGGCCTCAATGGCAGTGTACAGGAGTGTTTTTAAAAAATAACAATAAATACAAGGCACAGGGAGGTGAAATTCGCTGCACATGATGTGTAAACTGTGCAGAGTAAAACGAGAATAAAGAAGATATAAGCACACCAGATACTAGGCCGAGGCTTCAGGCTTTGGCACGCTCACGAGGCTGTACCATCAAAATGAAAGGTCCCAGAAGATATAGAAAATAGGGTAACATTTGTACATGTCGTGTTTCAAAATAATGCTTTTTCTTGCTACAAAACATTATATCTTCCAATCTCTGAATATTTTGAATAAAATCATTCCAACCCATGATTTTTGACAGGCTTTTATACCAGTGCACATATAATAGGCTATTGCTGTCTGTCTGTCTGTCCCACCCTAAAACAAAGAAATATTAAATAAAAGTTGCTTCAAATTAATCAAAACCAACAGGAAAATTATATTTTTTTCAATCAAACAACAGATTGAACTTGTGTGGTGTATAGGCAAAAGATCGCTGCCTCGATCAGTCCTGAATTTTATTTTTTCTTTGCTGTTAAGAAATATCTCCCGAAGCGAGAGACGACGCGCTAGCTGTCGGGCGGGGGGGGGTACCGCGCCACGGAGCACTCCCCCCAAACGTATTGGTGGTGCGTTCGGGTACCGTGTATCAGTTATACAAAGATACCAAGAGACCGTAGTCTCAACTCCTCTCCTGTTTTGCTTCAATCCCTCTTCATCGGGTTTTCTGTGTCTGTGTGTGTGCCTGTGTGCGTGTGTGTGTGTGTGTGTGTCCTGGCATCTGTCTATGTAAATAAGGCTGCAGAAGATCGTTATTATTTTCGGGTTAGGTCTGCTCTGTCTCCGCTTTTATAAATTGCTTGATTATTGCTGCACCACATCTCTCTCCCCTATATCTGCACAACACACCCCAATAAATCTTGATCGTACCACATCCCTTTCCTCGCCCATTGTAAATAAATGAGTATTAGAAATGTTCCCTGCTCGTTTCTGTCTTTTCTTCCATTGATCCAGCATGGTCCGAATCCTAGCTTAGCCGGTACTTTATTCCCAACAATCTGTTCCTTTTAGCCGGTACGTCCGTGGCAGTGTCGCTCAGCTGCATCCGATCCGGTAAAGTGATCCGGTCCGGTAGAGTGATCCAGTTCGGACGAGGCGTACCGAGGGCGTGTTCCCCAGTAATTAAATCACGTGGTTATTTTTAGGTAACCGCATTAACTAGACGGAGTATCCTAAGTCACGTGGTTGAGTTATTGGCATCCACGGTCGGTTAAGCGACCCGCCACGTCACGGAATTATCCGTGTGCGATGGCGCACAATTCCGGGGAGTCTGGTGGGAGCCGAGATAGCTTCCTCCATCTCGTGGTCTTCTCACCCGACCCCCGGCCCGCAACAATATGTAACGATGTAAGGATGCCCTCTTGCTTTGAAGAACGGGAAGAAAGGGGGAGGGAAGGACAGAGAGTATGGGTATTGAGGCAGGGCAGTAGGGACAATGAGTTGGGAGAGGGGGTTTTGAGGCTTTGGGGGGGTGGAGGTGGGTGAGTGGAAGACTTGTGGTGGTGAGGGAGTTTGAAGATTTGGATTGGGGAAGGGTTTGAAGCCCTGGTGCTTGGGGGGGGGATGTTGAGAGTTGGGGTTGGGAAGGGGGGTTGAGGCCTTAGGGTGGGGGGGGGTGTTTGATTTAATCAAGCAACATCTTTAGGAAGCACATTGCTGCACAATATAAATTTCTGTTCTATAATTAACTTTTTTTTTTCACATAGCATTATAAAAGCCACATTTTACATTCGGCAGAATTTCCTTGTGTGCCTGCCAATATTTAATTAAATATTAATGCAGGCCCATACCCTCGACAGATCTTCAGACCATTCACAACTCAAGAAAGGTTTCTAGCAAAATAGATCAAATCATGGACAGATAACCACCCCATCTCAGGATACTCGATTATAGGTTGAAGGAGTTTATAATTTGTTCATGGTGCTGGTGATAACTGGCCTACTCTGCACAAAAGACAACGTGGGATCTTTAACATCCACCAATGACCAATGCTGTCAGATGGGTCAGGCTTAACGTCTTTCCAATGGACGGTGCACACATTGATGCCTCACCTTGCATGTGAAACAACAGAGTGGTAGTTTTTGTTGGTTCAAGATTCAAAGGCGAGCTGCTTATACCTCTGAGCTATCTTTCCAGCTGTATAATATTGGCTGTTATTATTTTCCAGTATTCTAATTTTTTGATATTTCTCAGCACAAAAATGATCTCATACATTCTTTTTTCTTTCTTTCTTTCTTTAACTTCCATAACCTTTCATTTTGGTTTTGATGACCTGAT
Source organism: Eptatretus burgeri (assembly GCF_056783735.1). NCBI lineage: Eukaryota > Metazoa > Chordata > Myxini > Myxiniformes > Myxinidae > Eptatretus > Eptatretus burgeri. The sequence goes on along the minus strand of NC_140975.1, from coordinate 28,015,837 downwards.
GCTTTTCCATTGTGCATTTGTCTCTTCTGTCCAGTGCAATCAATCAGGACCATTACCAATTTGCAGATAAATAAAATCGATGTCATTTCAACTGAATGTTCATGTTTCATCTCCTCTTCCCCAGCAGTACAAGGTCGATTCTCATCACCGCATTGTAGGACACGACAGCTGGTTGGAAGTCTCCCTCCCCTCTGAAGACTGGCAGTATACTCTGCAATGCAGTGCACCCTGATAGCACTGTGCCAGAATGGCAGTTTGACTGCACAGTAGATCATTTCCCTAAAGGAGACGATTCAGAGGTGAGCACACCTCTGCCATTGCAGTCGTATTGAGTTGGTGGTTTCAAGAGTAACTGAAGTTGGTAAAAAATATTATTATCGTTTGTGTTTCCCACCACTCCCAACATCTATTTTGAAGACGGGCTTCTCCATTGTGACAGAATGCCTGGCAGCATTACAGAAACTGGAGCACTGTACTCTCCTGCGGTAAGGGACTTTAAATAACTGTTCTACTTTTCTAAAATGATTGGAAGGCTGGGAAGCGAAAGGGTGAAGGATTGGAGAATGATGGATGGATGGGTGGATTTGAAGGATGGATGGAAAGTGGGAAATGACAATGGGAAAGTGGGATTCTGATACTTGCAACACATTTTCCCCCGTTCCTGATATGAGGGGAAGGTACCTGACTAAGTACATTTACTTATGAAATATTTAACTTGGGAATCCCTTTTTGTGTTGAATGCTCCACCTCAGGGTCCATTTCCATAACCACAATAGCATGTATATAGATACTGTATATACAGTCGATGTCTGGTGTTGGCTTAATGGTTAGGGTGGTGGGCTTGGGATCCTAGGATCCTCCTAGGTTCCCGAGTTCAAATCGCACTCAGCTGTTGAATTAATACCAGGTAGGGTGGACTCTCTGTCATCCTTCTGAGGTCGGCAAAATGAGTGCCAGCAGACTGGAATACCGTGCCGGAGTGGTGACTTGTCCAGGATTGTGTCCAATAGCCAAGGAGACTGCTGAGGCAGCACCAACGCTCTACACAGAGTATGGTCCCAATGGATGGATGAATGGTGGGCTAGGGATCCCTGGATCCTGAGTTCAAATCCCACTTTTCTGTTGAATTAATACTCGGTGGGGTTGACTCTGCTTATCATCCTTCCGAGGTCGGAAAAATGAGTACCAGCATGCTGGTATCCTGTGTCGGAGTGGCGACCCGTCCAGGATTGTGCACAATAGCCAAGGAGACTGCTTAGGCAGAACCAATGCTCTGCACAGAGTATGGTCCCAATTGATGGATGGATGGATGGATATGCAGTAATACCTCGTTTAGCACTACCCCATAGAATGCTGATTTGACAGAACTCATTGTTATGGAGAAGCGTTTTACTAAAAAAAAGAAAAAAAAAGGGAAGAATCCATAACATGCAGTGCTCATCAGTAAATGCACCCTCCACCATTGTTTGCATGCAAATGCTCTGAGCCAATCAGAAGGAAGTGAGTTGTGCATTAGACTTGGCTACATCAACCATTAGAACCACTCTCAACGATGCAGACAAAATAAAGGCTTCTACCCAGTCCACCACTTCATTAACTAAAACAAAGTTAATTCGTTCACGGAGCAGTTTGTTGGAGAAGATGGAGAGCCAGTTGCATAGATGGCAAGTGACCTGGATTTCATGGGTTTGACCCGTTTTGTTTCTGAAAACCCGCAGACCTGTTTTAGTGTGGTCAAAACCCGTATTGGATGGAGTACAATAAGTTTTTAAAATGCAATGTTTCACCCCCATTCCACTCACAAGGATTGACACACTGATTGGTCGATCGGTGGCGACCTGCAGTCAGCATGCAAGGTATCACTCTCGTGTCAAGTCTAACAGCAGTGTGATGTCATGAGCTTTCCCTCACCGAAGGCCACATCGACGTCCTTCACAATTATGCATGCAGTATCACTTCACTTCTGATCCATCTATCCATTGGGACCATACTCTGTGCAGAACATTGGTGCTGCCTAAGCAGTCTCCTTGGCTATTGGGAACAATCTTGGAGGGGTCGCCACTCCAATACAGTATACCAGCAAGCTGGCACTCATTTTGCCAACCTCGGAAGGATGACAGGCAGAGTCAACCCCACCTAGTATTAATTCAATAGCCGAGTGTGATTTGAACGCAGGATCCTAGGATCCCAAGCCCACCACACTAACCATTAAGCCAACACCAGGCATACTTCTGATCATGTCGACCATATTGCTGTCACCACAAATCGATCGACCTGTACTTTCCAATTCTCTCTTCCACTTCTTGGTGCTATATATTTCAGAACTTCCGAGTATTTTAAATGGCAGGATTTGATTCTATTGTTTTTTTTTGTTTTCAGGATATATTTCAGGATAAACAACAGGATATTGTTTTCATTCATACAAGGTATCCACAAATGACCAAATTCAAACTGTAATAAAAATAATTCAATAGGATACGTGATACTATCTTATGACAAAGACCTATAGAGCTACAGGCTTGAGTGCAGTGCAGTATCCCATTATATTTTATTGGCTTCACGGCAGTATCCCATTTCATTAATGTTTATCACCGTTTGAATTTGGAATGGCAATTTGTGCTATGAGATATCGTTTATGTTGTTGTTTCGTGGGCAGCCTGTGCCTGCTGGTTGCATAATTTTTCTGGAAGCGTGATTGTGCCACTGATGCAGTGCCCCTGTTACCAGTAAGCTTGTACTCATTTTGCCAACTTTGGAAGGATGACAGGCTGAGTAAACCTTACATGGCAAGTGATGCGTATTTTGCGGGTTTGATCTGCTTTCTTTCTTTAAACCCGCCAAACCGTTTAGTATCGTTAAAACCTGAATTGGGTGGAAAGTACGAACAATTTCAAAAACGCATTGTTCAGCTCCCGTTCTGCTCTCATCGATTCACACACAGAGTGACAGATCTGTAACGACCTTTATTCCGATATGTAAGGGACCGCTCTAGTCTGACTGGGTGATGCCAAAAGCTTTACCCAACCGACAAATTCCTTCAATTCTCATCTGTACACATCATCACTTCCTCTCGTCTACCATTTTTCGTCACCCTGAATCAATTGGTAGGCCTATTTCCTTTCCAATTCGCTCTTCAACTTCTTACTGTGATATTTATCAGGACTTTTGAGTATTTTGAATGGTAGGATTCTATTCGGATTGTTTTCATGATACAATGATGCGGTATACAGGGTGTCCTTAAATTACCGTACCAAATTCAGACCATAGTTTACAAAATGAATGAAATGGGATACAATGATGCAGTTTGATGCTTGTGAATGAGTGAACATTTTATTGTCAAAGTTTTATTGTCAAGATCATCGTGTATCATTCATCACCATTTATCATGACTTGGTCTTTATAAACAAGGCAACACTGCTCTTTATTGTGGGGATGCTACTTGCAGTAAATGTGACGTCACGCGTCACAGGCCTCAACTGGAAACGAAAAAAGTAAATATGAGTTTGAGAAATGTTATGTATGTATGTATAATGTATATGTGTATGTTGTCTTAAGGCCCTGTCACACCTTGACGATTTAGCCAGCGTATGCCGATTTATGAAAAATTTGTCTAAAACGCTGGTACACGTCGAATACGTTATGGGTACGTTTTGTATACGTTAAGAGCACACTGAAAAAAAAACTGCCATACGTCGCAGTACGCTGGCTTTAAACGTTGTATTTTTGGGTTTTCCTCAAATTTTTTCATGCTTGAAATTTTATGACGTATGCCGGCGTATAACTCGCACGTTCCGCTACGCTGGTCATAAGTTGTAGGCACGTTATGCGATCGTTGACACACGTCGAAACACGTTACTTGTAAGTTACTCATAAGTGGAAACACGTCGAGGTAATGTTTAGCATACCCGAAACTTATTTCTAACCTATGAGTAACGTTTTGTAAGCACGCTACACGAACGTTGTTCACACTTTGCAACACGTTACTTGAAAGTACTACTACTACAACTACTACCAACATCGACATCACTAAATTCTCTCGAACTACTACTACCACTACTACTACTACTAACATCGACCACTTAATTCTCTCGAACTACTACCAACATCGACATCACTAAATTCTCTCGAACTACTACTACTACTACTACTACTACTACTACTAACATCGACATCACTAAATTCTCTCAAACTAATACTACTACTACTAATAACATCGACATCACTAAATTCTCTCGAACTACTACTACTACTAACATCAACATCACTAAATTCTCTCGAACTACTACTACTACTGCTACTGACATTGACATCTACTCAACAAGGAGTCTGGAACACTGACAGGTTCCTCTTGTGAAGCCCATTTGTATATACCAATTCCTCTAAACGCTGCCAATACGCCATTATACGGTAGCTGTAAGTTAGAAACACATTCAGTAAGTTCTGTGGTCGTCCCGAAGACGTCAATCAAATTTGTCTACATACGCGAATGTGCGTTTGAGATACGTTACACATAGGTTCAAAGCACGCTACACATAGGTTCAAAGCACGTTACTCGTAGGTTAAAAATTACGTTTCGGGTATGCTAAACATTACCGCGACGTGTTTCGATTTATGAGTAACTTACAAGTAACGTGTGGCCGTGTGTAAACGATCGCGGAGCGTGCCAAGAACTTATGCCAGCGTATGCGGAACTTGTTAGCCATACGTCGAGTACGTCGTAAAATTTTCAGCATGCTTGAAATTTCACGACGTACTAGACGTACCACGTAATATGCCAGCGTACTTCATTGTTTTTCAGCGTGCTCCTAACGTATACACAACTTACCCATACCGTATTCGACGTGTCCCAGCGTTTTAGACACATTTTTCATAGGTCGGCATACGCTGGCTAAATTGTCAAGGTGTGACTGCTATGTTGACACTTCCAATTTTCAGGCGGTTATGATTTAAATCGGCGTGCGGCAGGTTTTTAACAGAGAACGCCACGAGTTCGTCAGCGATATGTGCAGCGCGCTATGATGAAGTTAAACTATCGTTGGGCATAGGTTGTGAACGCCGACAACAGGCTAAGCATTCGTTGGTACAAGTTATCTTTAACACAACGAAACGTTCTGTGCCCGTTACTAAAACGTTACGCATATGACCAACATGTTATGAATACGACCAAAACTTAAAAAAAAACATAAAAACTTCAGTGTACGCCAACGTTTTATGTGCATTTTTATACGTTGCCATTCCTGGCTAAAACGTCAAGGTGTGACAGGGCCCTTACTTGTAACCTCATTATCATTACTGATTAGTCAACATGTCGAATGGCGTTTTAACCACGTTTGGTTAACCCTTTGCATGCTGCATTGTTTATGGCCACATGGTTCCCTGTTACTTGTTTTATTTTTTTCATAGGGCTGTGAATTTCAAATGGCATTTGCAAAAAAACACAACTTGGGTGTCAAGTTAGACGATTAACCAAAATTACAACGACCTGTCAAACCTGCAGCTCAAAGTCTTCTCTTCACAGTTGAAACTGAGACTTACTTACTTCGACCAGTGTTAAGCTGTGCTTGAAGCTGCTGACCCATGAGCCACCTATCATGCAAGCTGATGACTCTCAGAAACTTGTCTTCTGATTGTGTTGTGGCTTTGGGTCTACCAGACCACTTCCTGTCAGTGTCCTCCAGTTTCCAAGTGCCTTTTGATGGTGTAGGAAACTGTACTCACTGACACCTTGAATTTTTTGCAATTTCTCCAAAGGAAAGACCCACACTTTTTATGGTTATAATGGTCTGTCTGTCTTCTTTTGTTAATTGTCTTTTTCTTGCCATTATGATAGCAATATACTACTTCATGCAGTGCAATATTGTCCAAATAATGCTTCAGTAGGTGTAGCAACACAGTCTGTTCCAACACTGATTTTATACAGACAGAGGGTTTGTAACTAATCAACAAAAGTTGGGACTCTTGTAGGAATTGTTTTCATCAACTTTCAAGGCTTAATTTACTTCCATTGCTGCAGAACAGCTGCAGTTGCTAACGCATTACTTGTTACCTGAAAAGGGCCTTTTTTAACAACTCTGAAATTTACATTACTTTTTCAGTTTTTGGTAACCTAAACTTTTTTTTTAACCTCTGGCAGTTTACTGCTTAGCTTTGTACCACTTCAGGTTATTCACTGGACTTGAACTGCTTAAATTTCAGTAAAAACTGAAAAATGGGGGTGTTATAAAACTTTTGACCAGTAGAGTATATTTTGTTACGAATCTGGAAACCATGCGCACTCAACATTCAGGTCCCATAGTTAGTTATGTCGATAAGTATGTGTACAGTTAGAATTCATCCCCTTCTGTCTAATGGGAATTACACGTGTGCGCTACGGGTTATTTTATAGTTAGGATTTTTACACCACCAACAACAACTACAGCTACTACTACTACATCCACTACAACGCCACCTTCCCGCACTCGACCGGTCGCCATTACGCACGTGTTTTTGGCTGGGGACGTGGGCGGAGCTTTCGTCGTCTCGGGTCGAAGCTCCGCTCCGAGGAGGGGAGGAGAGCGTTTCCTCCAGCCAATGAGTGGAGGGCGAGCACCACACGCGTGCCCCAGCCAATCGGGAGGCCGCCACGAGTCGCCTGACAACCCACCGGCCAATCCGGAGGTGAGTTGCGTCGGGGGGGGGGGGTGAAGAGAAGAGCGGGTGTGCACGAGGAGGTCTGTCTCTTTTTTCCCTTGAGCCCGTCCCGCGGAGGATCGCCTGCCTGCAAGTCTGTCAGGACGAGAATCGCTTGCCTGTCTCCTCTGCTAGCGCTCGCTGTCTCGTCGCTTGCTGGAGCCCGACGCTGCCCTCCGTACCCGGTGCTTGTAGCGGCATCGAGTTGCGGCTTCGAGTCCCACCGAGCCGGATCGTCAAGGGCCACACGAGGCAGGAAGGTCCAAGCTTGCATCTTTACTTCCAGCTCATGTTCCCTCCGAGCTGGGGGTATCAATAAAGGCCACGGCCATCATTTCTTTTGGGGCGTGTGTGTCTCTTTGTGGGCCCGTCTTCAAGTAGAATTGTGTAAGTGCTTTCTTTTGCTCATTGTACATTACATTTCTTATTCGGATAACTGCTTTTTGTGTGCTTCCCTTCCCCCCATTGTAAATATATCCCCTCTTGTTGAATGTCCCAGCTCATCCTTGTCCTTTCTATAATTGGTTTGCCGCGCTGCGAACGGGAATTAGGAGGCCTCATTGTTGCTGTAATCGTGCAATTGGCTGGCAGGGTTCTGGTACTCTCCGCTCGGGGTACGACTCGGATCTGGCTCGGTAACGCTCCGGATCGCACAGATCCTGCCGAGGGTGAATTTCCCCGGTAATTTGACCACGTGGGTATTTAGGTATATTGAAATTGGCAATTGACCCTACCCCACGTGGTCGACCTATTGGCGATCTTCAGTCTGATAAGGGACCCGTGACCTTTCGGATTTATCTGAAAGGTACGACCTAAATTCCGGGTGTTCGGTGGAGCCGACTCTACTGCTCCCCCTAGTGGTTGTGCTTGCCACCGATACCCCGGCCCCACAACAATATAACTTTATATTTGTGTGTGTATGTATGTATATATATATATATATATATATATATATATATATATATATATATATATATATATATGTGTATATATATATATATATATATATATATATATGTGTATATATATATATATATTTTTTTTTTTTAGATTTATTTAAAGAAGATCAATACTTTATTGTGCCTGAGGAAACCGGCTGTGAAGCTGGTGAAACGTTGCTTGCGACCGGGTCTGCTCTTGGTTTTTTGCTCAAATTAGCGGAGTCGAACTTGTTTTTACTTTTGGTTGGAAGTGCCTTCTTCTTCTTTAAAAAAAATGTAATCCCAACTGCCCCAATCTTTAAAAAATAGAAAATATTACAGATGTATATATTGTTGTGGATCTCCGCCCGCCGGTGTGCGGGCGGCCGTCTCGCCCACCGAACGGACAATCCACTCGCGGCTTTCCGGATCAATGCCGGAAACCAGCCACGGGTGTGTTTTTAAGCACACCACAGCCTAGTCAATATTCCACCCACGTGCGACAGGGTCAATCACCGAATTGTCCATATACCTAATTATTCGCGTGGGCAGATTACCGAGAGACTGTACCTCAACGGGGCCGCTGGGACACGAGCCGCTTAATGCAGCTCGCTCCATTTTGGGATATCCGAGCGGGGTGTTATCGCGAGCCCCGTTGGACCCGATCACTTTACCGGCTATTTAAAAAGAAACTATGTTCCGAGGGCAATATGGCAGTTCAATTAGGGAAAGAGGACGCAACGAACGGGTTATATTTAAACAAGCATATTTATTCCACACACAACACATAAGCAATGCAATGTACAAGCAATTGATGGGGATGATGCGATGGGGGAAGGGGAGAAGGAGAGTAGGAGCAAACAGAAGCCTACAGCCGATCTCTATAATTATTATGTACATGCACAATCACTTAAACGGGTTTTACTTAACGGACTGGCGCCACGAACACACATACACTAACACCCAAAAAGAAATGAAGTAAACGTGACATGTGGTGGAGTCTTGGGCTCCGTTCTCCAGACCCAGCCTTCACCGCTGGCGTCTCTTCCGACTCGATGACCCAGCGAACCAGAGAGCCACCTCTAATCCCCTCAGCGCACACGATCCTGACACCACCTCACCGACTACTACGATCACTCGGACAACGGCGCCAAGAGCGACGACAACCAAGACGACTCTTCTGACTGGGACCACGACCTGCAGACCGAGCGACCACGACCTGCAGACCTGCAGACTTCGACCGCGCGTTCAGCGCGCTTTTTTATAACCACGGCTCCTCGCCCCCCCCCTTCTCAGCGCGCGGGGGAAAATTCCAGGAGAGTTCGGCTCGGCTCTTTAGGTGCGATAACTTCCTCCCCGCGTCTCTTCCACACGTGTTTTTCGTTGGGGGGACGGGACGGGTGAGGCCGTCGTCCGTTCTCTCCCGACGAATGCCAGGCTTCTTGCAAACCTGCTGAGGTGGGAACGTGATGGTGGTTACGGTGGTCGTTGTAATGGTCGTGTGGCTGGCGTTTTGTGGTGGTCGTGAGGGTGGTGTGGTTGGGCGCTTGTGGGTAAGGTGGTTGTGTGAAGGCGGTGGTGGAGAAGGTGTTGGTGGTGGCGGTGGTGGTTGTGAAGCGGTTGGTCCAAAATAAAGATAGTAAAAGAAAAACGGCTAACTCAAAGATCACAGCCCTGATCACACGAATAAATCCTTTAGACATTGGTGGGGAAATCTATCTAAACACAGAGTTATCGGCATAACTGATCTTAGGACCTATATGGTGCTCTGCGAATTTCCACAGCCGTAACTATATATATATATATATATATATATATATATATGTGTGTATATATATATATATATATATATATATATATATATGTATATATATATGTATATATATATATATATATGTATATATATATATATATATATATATATATATATATATATATATATATATATATATATATATATATCTTCTTCTTCTTCTTCTTTCGGCTGTTCCCATTAGGGGTCGCCACAGTGGATCACCCGAATGATCCGCATAGTGATTTGGCACATGTTTTACGCCGGATGCCCTTCCTGACGCAACCCTGGTCGCCTCTTACGACACAGGGATATGGTACACCTATTTTAACCGGGGTATACACCGGCCCAGTATACTGGTACTCATTTCGCCGACCTCGGAAGGATGACAGGCTGAGTCAACCCCCTGGTGTATTAATTCAGTGGCCCAACGGGGCTTGAACTCAGGACCTGTTGGATCCCAAGCCGCTGCCCTAACCACTGCGCCAACACCAGGTATATATATATATATATATATATATATATATATATATATATATATATATATATATATATATATATATATATATATATATATATATATATATATATATATATATATATATATATATATATATATATATATATATATATATATTGTTGCGGGCCAGGGGTCGGGTGAGAAGACCACTAGGTGGGGGAAGCTATCTCGGTTCCCACCAGACTCCCCGGAATTGTAGGCCATCGCACACGGATAATTCCGTGACGCGGCGGGTCGCTTAACCGACCGTGGACGCCAATTACTCAACCGCGTGACCTAGGGTCCTCCCGTCTATGGGTTAATAGGGTCACATAATTAATCACGTGGTTTAATTACCGGGGAACACGCCCTCGGTAGGCCTTGTCCGAACCGGATCACTCTACCTGACCGGGTCACTTTACCGGATCGGATGCAGCCGAGCGACACTGCCAAGGATGTACCGGCTAAAAGGAACGGATCGTTGGGAATAAAGTCCCGGCTAAACTAGGATTTGGACCATGCTGGATCAATGAAAGAAACTACAATCACGAGCTGGGAACATTCCTAATGATAATTAACAGTCAACTTATAAAAGGGGATTCAGAGCAGACTTAACGCAAAATTAATAACTATAATGATAACGATCTTCTGCAGTTTTACTTCAGCAGACAGGTGCCAGCGCGCGCGCGCACACACACACACACACACACACACACACACACACACACACACACACACACACACACACACACACACACACACACACACACACACACACACAGTTTTGAATGAGGAAAGGAGGGGAGTTGAGGAGTCTATGATCTTGGTACCTTTGTGCTTGATAGCATAACGCGCCACCAATACGTTTTGGGGGGGGGATGCTCTGTGGTACGGTCCCCGACAATGGGCGCGTTGTCTCTGGCTTCAGCCGCGCGTGTAGAGACCATGTTCATGAAGGAGGAGCTTGAGTCGAGAAGGGGCGGAGGCCAGAGTGCGAGGACGGAGTGGCAGGCGGGACCAGGTAGGTTGGTGGGGTCGACGTCGTGTGGGCGGAGATGAGGAGGCGAGTCGTGGCGTTGTCGACAAGGCGAGGCGGGAGTGGGAGAGAGGCAGAGAAAGGGAAAGGCAGAGGGACTGCTCTGACCTTTATCGGACTTGCAGCTCAGGGGGGAGGAGCTACCCCAAATCGAAACGCCATCACCTGAATTGGGCGCTCTGATTGGCCCAACCCCTCACGTGGCCCACCAACTTTGGCCAGAAACTTCCTCACTTCGTTTCAGGCAAGGCCATCCCAGACAGCAGCAGTGTTCTGCTCCGACCCCACGACATGACACGAATCACCCACACCGAAATTGGCACGCGAATCGTCCTGCAAAACCCCCCGGGCTGTGTCCTGGCAACCGGCCGAGGGTCCTGCATGCCCACTCGGGCGCCCGACCAGCGCCGATCAACGTGCCCGCTCCGCGTGCCAACGTAGCCCGCACTGTACATTCCCCAGCTCGATCACAGCTTTGCTGGCCGTAGAGACGAGAAGGCGTTCACCATCCATGGAGAATCCGCTGCTGCCAGCGATGGCCGAAGGTGCATCATTATGGATAAATCCATGCACGTTTCGCGAACGGCGTACGTGTCTGCTTTCGAACACATTCCATACAGTGCATGCGGTTCGGCCATTACGCACATGGCCAGCGCTCTCGTTCGCATGATTCCGCTAGCATGTGCGTGCGGCGAACACCAATATGTGTCGGATGTTGAGGTTGAAAAGGAACGAGCCACTTCTACTCCGCATACTCGTATCCCGTCACACGTGTCGTGAAGTCGTCTTTATCGGCCTCCGTACGCGTTTCGTGCAGCGTGGGCATCGTGCTGGCTGTGTTTCCTGTGTTGTGAAAAACACCATTCGTGCAGCCTCTAAAGAGGTATTCATTCGCATGCCTTTTTAATGCAACCGGCAATCTTCCCCAGATCATCGGAAGCTCGAGACGATAATCCTGCATTGCCAAGCGCACTACATGACACGCCGGGTTTAGGGCTCACCCTGGAGCGAGGATCTCTGTGCAGCAGTTCCCTCACAGCGGCGCTGCACACGCTGGCCTCCATGAGGCCCCACCTTACAGCGAAGGCGCACGTGGCTGTTTTACCTCAGGAATAATCAGACGAAAAGAAGAGTTCGGACGAAATGAAGGAGAAAATGATTTAAGCAACCCGAGCTATTAGATCATCGCAACACACTCCAGTCTTGTCCCGCGAAACAAAAGGAAAGGGACTATCTACACGTATAATAATGGAATAACTGTCTTGGGACACCTATCTATTGTATGTATGCGGTTCCGAGAACCGCAACAATATATATATATATATATATATATATATATATATATATATATATATATATATATATATATATATATATATATGTATGTATGTATATATATATATATATATATATATATATATATATATATATATATATATATATATATATATATGTATGTATATATATATATATATATACTTATCAATGGCTTTTGTCCCATTCTACATTTGGCTATAATGGCCCATTGTGGTGTTCTCCAGCTTTATCATATTTTTATATGCGCATATGCTGTGTTTCACAGATATTCTTGGTGTACATGTTCAATTTGATTGTCGGCACAGGGGCGCTGACGATGCCTAAAGCCTTTGCCATGGCCGGCTGGCTTGTGGGTTTGATACTTCTGGCAGTCCTGGCTTTCATGAGGTGTGTGCAACAAAGTCTTTCATGGAGTAATGTCGACTATGCTTATGTCATGGATTTCATAATACATACCTAGAGTGTCAATGTAATAAATACTACCTGGAGTAATACATTTCAAATTAATTTGTATGTTGTGACAAATGACGGGAAACCCCCCTCCCCCATATCATGGACTTTTTCATTTAAAAAAATTTAATTTTCTATTATTTTACATTAAGCATTTCAAACATGATGTACCTTTCTTATATATAAAGCTCAATTCGTGTTTCTTTGTTTATATATGCTTCAAAAACTAAAAAAAACTACTAAACCAAATCTTGCTTACACATTTAAAAACGAAGTAAGGTTTGTGTTGGGGTAGCACATCTGGGGGAGAGGATTCAGGGTGGGGGTGGACCCCAATTCTCTCTATGTAAGTGTGTATCAGAGAGTACCACCACCTGCTTATGTTTCATTTCACTTTTTAAAAATGGAGGTTCAAACCAAAGCATCCAACACTGAGGTTCGCAGCTCAGTGGCATTTTGCTCATGCCATTTATAAGCAGCGAGGATTGTTGATTAAGGTAATGTTGGCTAACTTCCAAGCAGATGAAAGATGATCTCTGGCAAATGATAGTGAACATAGCAGAATGTTTGTGAAGTACAACATGTTTTCTTTTTATTAAATCTGTCAGCAAAGTGACAGGTACTTTTGCAAGTATATTTATAGTTCTTGCATATGAATGTCACTGAAAAAAGGTTGCTTGTAATATTTTTGAAGTAAAAGACCAGGGTGATCGGGGTGTGTGTGTGTGTGTGTGTGTGTGTGTGTGTGTGTGTGTGTGTGTGTGTGTGTGTGTGTGTGTGTGTGTGTGTGTGTGTGTGTGTGTGTGTGTGTGTGTGTGTGTCGATATAATATACAAATAAGACTGATGTTGGCTTAGTGGTAAGGGTGGCTGACTTGGAATCCTCATGTCCTGAGCCCTGTTGGCTGCTGAATTAACACCAGGGAGGTTGACTCAGCCTGTTATCCTCCTGAGTACCAGTGTACTGGTAAAAGGGGCACAGCATCAGTGGCACAGCTGTGTTCCAAGAAACGGACGGAGTGGCGACCCGTCCAGGATTGTGCCAAAATAGCCAAGGAAAAACTGCTTTGGCAGTTTCCATGCTCTGTTCAAGAGTATGGGCCACAACAGTATGTATGTATGTATGTATGTATATACATTAGGGTGGTCCAAAAAAGTCGAAAAAAATAGAATGTTGCTCCACAAGCTTAAAATTATTCTAATATGATCCAATAACGCGCATAATTTTTTTTTTATCTTGATCAGAGGTGATTTAGAGGTCACTCCATATGACGACTTTTAGTCTCATGACTTGAATAAATTAGGGTATGGTCAGGTACGATTACGGGTACTTCTGGATGTCCGAGGTGGAAATGGAGTGCATTTTCGAACTCTATGGGGTCGATTTACTCTAAGAAATGACTGCACCGACATTGAATTCACTACCATTTCGAAAATATGACCGAAAACAAGATTTATCATTTTGGGAGTTGAGTAACTAATCCTACTCATTTCGATATTTTCTAATCTATAATTAATTTGTCGTCTGTCTAAACATTTCTTAGATTAAATCGACCCCACTGAGTTTGAAAATGCAGTCCATTTTCACCTAGGAAGTTCAGAAGTGTACAGATTCGCATCTTACCATACCCTAATTTAATATAACTAGTGCGGGCTCGTAGGTGCGTGCCCGTACGTGCATGCCCGTACGTGCAGCTTCGTTCCTTCACTCTCGTAAACGACAACTTGATTGGGGCATTATTTCAATTAGATCGGACCAACCGTATCATAAATGGCCATAACTTGGGAAACACCTGGGAAACATACTCAGGTCCCCGGCGTCAATTGTGACGTCATATCAAACGAAGAAGAAGAAGAATTGTGACGCCCCCCCCTCTCTCGCTCCCACCCCCTCTTGCCCCCCTCTCCCACCTAGTCTCGCCCTTCCTCTCTTCCCCCTTCTCTCTCGCCCCTCTCTCTCGCCCCCACACTCACCCCCTCTCCCGTCCTCCTCTCTCGCCACCTCCTCTCTCCCCCTCTCTTGAATTGTGACGCCTCCTCTCTCCCCCTCTCTCCCTCTACTCTCTCCCTCTACTCTCTCCCTCTACTCTCTCCCTCTACTCTCTCCCTCTACTCTCTCCCTCTACTCTCTCCCTCCCCTCTCTCCCTCCCCTCTCTCCCTCCCCTCTCTCCCTCCCCTCTCTCGCCCCCTCTCTCGCCCCCTCCCTTGCCCCCTCCCTTGCCCCCCTCCCTTGCCCCTCTCTCCCCCCTTTCTCGCCCTTCTCTCCCCCCTCCTCTCTCGCCCCTCTGTCAGTAAATGTATTCACAAATGACTACCAAGCACAACAATTAAATCAAACCTTGGGAAAAACAGCTTTCAACCCCTTGGGAAACAGCTGTTTCCCTTGGGAAAATTGAAACCTTTGGATTAATCAATAATTAAATAAATTAAAAAATTCATAAAAAAGAATAAATAAATAAATAAACATTAATTGTGACGTCATTCCTGATGTCATAGCACCGTGTCCTGTCATTGGTTGACAGATAAATGGCGTAACTTTGGAACCGCTCATCCTATTGATATCAAACCTTGAAAAGGCACATCCGCGGGGCCCCGGCAATATTCCTGGCAAGTTTCAATCAGATCGGACCGGCGGTCGTCGAGAAACAGCAGTCGCAGACAGACAGACACACACACACACACACACACACACACACACACACACACACACACACACACACACACACACACACACACACACACACACACACACACACACACACACACACATTGCTGGAATTATAGATAGACAAGTGCGGGCCCGTAGGTGCGTGCCAGTATGTGCAGCTTTGTTCCTTCGCTCTCGTAAACGACGACTGGATTGGGGCATTGTTTCAATAAGATCGGATCAACTGTATCATAAATGGCCATAACTTGGGAAACACCTGGGAAACATACTCAGGTCACCAGCGTCAACTGTGATGTCATATCAAACAAAGAAGAAGAAGAATTGTGATGCCCCCTCTCTCTCGCCCCTCTCTCTCGCCCCTCTCTTGCCCCCCGCCCTCTCTCCCCCGCCCCTCTCTCTCCCCCCTCTCTTGCCCCCCACCCTCTCCCCCCTAGTCTCGCCCCTCCTCTCTCCCCCCTCCTCTCTCACTCCTCTCTCTTGCCCCCCTCTCTCCACCCCTCTTTCGTCCCCTCTCTCCTCCCTCCTCTCCCCCTCCTCTCTCCCCCTCCTCTCTCCCCCTCCTCTCTCCCCCTCCTCTCTCCCCCTCCTCTCTCCCCCCTCCTCTCTCCCCCTCCTCTCTCGCCCCTCTCTCTCACCCCCACTGAATGAAGAACGATATCAAACCTTGAAAAGGCACATACTCTCGGATGCAGAACGATATCAAACCTTGGAAAGGCACATACTCAGGTCCCCAGTGTCTATTGTGACATCATACCAAACGAAGAAGAAGAAGAATTGACGTCAATCGTGCAAAAAAAACAAATAAACATTAATTGTGACGTCATTAGTGATCTCATAGCACCATGTCTTGTCATTGGTTGACAGATAAATGGCCGTAACTTGGGAACCGCTTGTCCGATTAATATCAACTCTTGAAAAGGCACATACTCAGGTCCCCAGCGTTGATTGTGACGTCATACCAAACGAAGAAGAAGAAGAAATGTGACGTCAATCGTGCAAAAAATAAATAATTAAACATTAATTGTGACATCATTCGTGATGTCATAGCACCGTGTCCTGTCATTGGTTGACAGATAAATTGCCGTAACTTGGGAACCACTCGTCCGATTGACATCAAACCTCGAAAAGGCACATCCGCGGGGCCTCGGCAATGTTCCTGGCAAGTTTCAATCCGATCGGACCAGCGGTCGTCGAGAAACTGCGGTCGCAGACAGACAGACAGACAGACAGACAGACACACACAGATTGCTGGAATTATAGATCGTTAATAACTAAATAAATAACGAACATATTTTTTTGTGAATCATTGAATCTAAAACACTGGATGTTGGGCCGGCTAGAAATAAGTTCAGGTGGGAGTGGAGACAGCAATAGAGGCGGAGATGATAGTGGTATTTGGTAAATGAGACAAAATATTCTAATAGTTTGTAATTCCATTGATTGAAAAATTACGGTATGGTGAGATGCGAATCCGTACACTTCTGAACTTCGTAGGTGAAAATGGACTGCATTTTCGAACTCAGTGGGGTCGATTTACTCTAAAAAAAGGTTTAGATGGACGACAAAATAATTATAGATTAGAAAATATCGAAATGAGTAGGATTAGTTACTCAACTGCAGTAATGATAAATCTTGTTTTAGGTCATATTTTCGAAATGGTAGTGAATTCAATGTCGGTGCAGTCATTTCTTAGAGTAACTTGACCCCATAGAGTTCGAAAATGCACTCCATTTCCACCTCGGACATTCAGAAGTACCCGTAATCGTACCTGACCATACCCTAATTTAACACTCATGAAACTAAAAGTCGTCATCTGGAGCGACCTCTAAATCACCTCCGATCAACTTACATCTTTTTATGCGCGTTATTGAATCATAGTGGAATAATTTAAGGCTTGTGGAGACAACATCTGAATGTTTTTTTTTTTGCTGTTTTTGGACCACCCTAATATACATATGTTACTGTCTGCGCATGGGCCGTCTGCATATACATGGCAAGTTTCACGAAGATCCGATGAAAACTGGGTTGTGAAACAAAAAATGTCAAAAAATATGAATGACGTCATAAAAATTGATATGACGTCATAGTGATGTATGATATGTGCGGTAATTCATCTCTGCTCATGCCCTGTTCAATTCCCGCAAACAGAATTCAAAAAGTTTGCTTAGTTTCGGAGACAATTTTTTCGGCGATTTCCATTTGCGGAGACATTTTGATGTCATAACTTTTTTTTCTAGGAGGAATTTTCAAAATCGGAGATGGTTACTGTCTGCGCAGGGTATTTTTACATATATATGCCAAGTTTCAGGAAGTTTCGATGAAAACTGTAGGCTGTGAAACAAAAAAGTCCACAAGAATAAGATGAAGAACAACAACGTGAGTCAAACTTAGAGATCCTCCACGAGGATCTAAAAATCTGTGATTAAGTACATTCATAAGCCTCTACAAAGTTGCTTTTATTCTCGTTTGAGTGTTTTCAAACTACCAAGGCTGATAAAGACGCCAGAATAGATCGCTAAAGTAGAAATCGGGAGATTATTGAAATGCCAAATTGTACTTCTTCTTCTTTGCTTTTTTCACCAGCTGAGCACAATAAAGGCTGAAGCTATTACAATGATTCTAATTTCTAATGCGAGGAAGTGACATTGTCTCTGGCCATTACGCTTTGTTTAATTCACCATGTAAGTTTTGAGGGGGCATGCATCATCCAAGTCATATGCGCCATATCAAATGGTCATGTAAGTTGTCGTGAAGTTTCAATTTCCTTTTGTTGAACGATTTTCGATGTACGCTCTTAACACGAGAACTGACACTTTATAATGCCTAGTATTGGCTTAATGGTTAGGGTGATGGGTTTGAGATCCTCAGGTCCTAAGTTCAAATCCTGCTCTGCCATTGAATTAGTACCATTTGGGGTTGATTCAGCCTGTCATCCTTCTGAGGTTGGCAAAATGAGTACCAGCTTGCTGGGGTGATTGAGCCATTCGAGTATCCTGCGTCGGAGTGATGACCTGTCCAGGGTTGTACCCAATAGCCCAGGAGATTGCTTTATTATTTTTTGGAAACAATATGTCTGCCAAATCACGTGACCGATGACATTATCAATTTTTTTTCTGTGGACCATTTTATCCCTAGATGACCCTCAAAATTTTTCATACTGATCAGATGTTGCATTCTACATATCCAATTATGATGTCATAACAAAGGCACCTTTGACGTCAAAAAAATCACTTATTCCCCATGGGACAAGAGCCAAGCTTCAATCGATAGTGAAAATTGTGTCAATCTGCCAAGTGGTTGCAGAGAAAAGGGAATAACAAAATACAGACACGTACTTACATACGTTCAACGTACGCGACCGATTGCTTAACCCTGCCCTTCACTTCGCGAGCGCGGGAGAATAACAAAGTATATGAAACATTAAACATTTTATTATTAAAAAAAAAACTACAATCGCATCGACATTTTTGCATATGTGGTAATCCACCTAGTGGACTGAACCAAAATCAGGATTGAGGGGGGAGACGTAGAATGTACCGTAAGCTAAATTGAATAACATACATGAATTTATTTCACACCAGAATAACAAAGTATATAAAACATGAAGCATTTTACTTTTTTTTTTTAATTGCAGAAACAAGAAAAGAAACATTAAAAAAACTGTAAAAACATAGAGAGATGAAAACTCAAAAAACAAACAAACAAGGTAGGAATGACACCATATTACGATGCCACAATACGACATTACAATCCTCTTATGGATTAGCATCACGACATCTTTCGATATTGTTCCACCACAATCCCACAACAAAAGTTTAAATGTCAAAAGATGACGTTTTATTTTGGCATCCTAAACGTTTGACATTTTATTGTGGCATCATAATGTGGTGTCATTCTTATCTTGTTTGGTTGTTTTTTGAGTTTTCATCCCTCTGTTTTTACATTTTTAAAAAATGTTGTTTTTTCTTGTGCACAATATATTAGTAAGAAGACGGGACGCCCAGTTTTACTTCTGTTCGAGGGACGGCACATACATTAATGCCTCACCCTGCTTGTGAAACACCAGGATGACAGTTTACAGATGAGTTGGGATTTATACCCACTCGAAACAGCTCAGAGGCGAGTGTGCATACCTCTACACCATTCTGCCAGCCAGGAGAATGATTAAAAAGTGTGACTTTTCCCAGAAAACCCTTTGCATATATACGCTCGCCACACTTTAGTGTTAGTTTTGCGGAGCGAGCATTCCAAACTATGTTGACACTTATTCGAAAAACGATTAAGAATAATTAAAGGGACTTAATATTTATCTTGAATTTCCAATATATGTACCCCTCCCACTCTTATGCCTCTTCCCCCATGGACCTTTGCTTTTGTGATCTGTATTTGGGAATGACCAGGTAGATTATGAAGTTGAGATACACTAATTTGGCTTTTATCTTTACAGATAGCATCTCAGCACATTCTTGACCTGTGCTTTGATTTGAATCTTTACACTCTGAAGATGTCATAACACTATTAGAAGGAGAAATGGGGGGGAAAATAATTTTCATATCAACAATCTGATCCATACAATTTTTCCAGAAGTTTTCCTTCTACATACAGTATATTTAATCGATTTTCATTTATTTATGTAAAGCAAGTTTTTCATGTACATTCCGTGGCACAGCGATAGCCAATCAATCTCCAAGGAACGACGCAGAGATTCGTCACATCTAAAATGTCGTGCTTTTGCTTTCGTGGAGCCAGGACCGTGCAGTCCTTCATATGAAAGCCTTCCGTTCAGTCTTCTGAAGAAGTTGAAAGTTTTTTTATGAAGTGAAATCTTCTTAAGTTTCAATTTCTGCATACCAGTAATACCCACTCCCCCTGAGAGTGAGGATTTGTTTGCAGAATTGGGATAGTTTTCCCACCCTCAATAGCCCTTCCCTCTGGAGGGGTCATTAGTTCAACCATGTTTGCACTATTCCATCTGTACAGGCGAACATCGCAAGTCGTCTCTCCACATACATGGCCAAAAGGATGTGGACACTCCTTCTAATTAGTAGATTCGGCTATTACAGCCACACCCATTGCTGACAGGTGTATAAAATCAAGGACATGGCCATACAATCTCCAAAGACAAACATTGGAAATGGGCCTCACTGAAGAGCTTAGTGACTTTCAATGTGGCATCGTCATAGGATGCCACCTTTCCAACAAATCAGTTCGTCAAGTTTCTGCCCTGCTAGAGCTGCCCCAGTCAACTGTAAGTGCTGTTATCGTGAAGTGGAAACGTCTAGGAGCAACAACAGCTCAGCCGCGAAGTGGTAGGCCACACGCGCTCAGAGAACGGGACCGCCGAGTGCTGAAGCACGATAAAAAAAAATCATCTGTCGTCGGTTGCAACACTCACTACCATTTTCCAAACTGCCTCTGGAAGTAACATCAGCACAATCACTGTGCGTCGAGAGCGTCATGAAATGGGTTTACATGGCTGAGGAGCCACACACAAACCTAAGATCACCATGTGCAATGCCAAGCGTAGGCTGGAGTGATGTAAAGGTAACCGCCATTGGACTCTGGAGCAGTGGAAATGTGTTCTCTGGAGTGATGAATCACACTTCACCATCTGTCCGTCTGACGGACGAATCTGGGTTTGGCGGATGCCAGGAGGACACTACCTGCCCGAATGCATAGTGCCAACAGTAGATTGGTGGAGGAGGAATAATGGTCTGGGGCTGTTTTTCATGGTTCGAGTTAGGACCCTTAGTTCCAGTGAAGGTAAATCTTAACGCTACAGCATACAATGACGTTCTGGACGATTTTGTGCTTCCAACTTTGTGGCAACAGTTTGGGGAAGGCCCTTTCCTGTTTCAGTGTAACAATGCTCCCATGCATAAAGTGAGGTCCATACAGAAATGGTTTGTCTAGATTGGTGTGGAAGAACTTGACTGGTGTGCACAGAGCCCTGACCTCAACTCCATCAAACACCTTTTGGATGAATTGGAACGCTGACTGTGAGGCAGACCTAATCACCCAACATCAGTGCCCAACCTCACTAAAGCTCTTGTGGCTGAATGGAAGCAAATCACCGCAGTAATGTTCCAACATCTTGTGGAACGCCTTCCCAGAAGAGTGGAGGCTGTTATAGCAGCAAAGGGGGGGGGCAACTCCATATTAATGAACATGATTTTGGAATGAGATGTTGGACGAGCAGGTGTCCACATACTTTTGGCCATGTAGCGTATTTGTGTTCTCAGATTACTGATCAAGAAATGAAACTCATTTGGGAAATATAAGCTGCTGATATATTTTCGAATCGGTAGCAGCAGCAAAGTAAATGCACCATTACAAAAATTTCAAAAAGCCAGTTGAATTCCTACCCGATCATCAATCTTGTTAAAGTTCAGTTTTTAAATGGGGTACGCGTGCAACACAAGGGCTGTGAAGATATACTGCACTGTTTGTTTTTCTCACCATGGATTTACAACATTGAGTGCCCCCATGGTTTCTGTATTCGCTTGTTGTGTTGCTTCTGGCAGTAACGGCAACCAAATTAATCTTTGAATTATGAGGGGCTCCGGACAGCTTCGGTGAATATAGTGTCGGAGCGGGAATTGCTGTTCGAAGTCGTGAGCAGAATTAAATAGATTCGAGTTGAAAAAAACATCAACATTGCTAATCTTTTGGTAAGCAGAGAAAAGTGAGGTAAAATGATAATTTGCAGTTATCATCTGGTTCATTGTATGGCCTATAGTATATCCCTATGTTGCTTTATTATCATTTTTAATGTGTTTTACCATTAATCAACCTCTCAGCTTCATTGAACGTGGAATTAGCATCCAATTTCATTGATTTATGTTTGATTAACTATTGGAATTGATTAGTTCCTTGCACAAAGATGAATCACTTTTATTGGTTAATTAACTTTTGCTGATTGATTTTGAAGCTTTCTTTGAACAGAGACCATGACAATTTTTGCTGATGCTGTCTGTATTGTGTGTGAACTTGAGGAAGTGATGCTACAGTATATTCCACTTTTTAAGTCAACAGTTTTTCGCAAACCATGTGATTGAATGTAGAGTAAAACCTTAGTTTTGTGATTATAGTAATTCCCCACTTAATGCTGATTTGGTTAACATTGTTTCGGTATAACGTTGCTGATACAATAGGGAACATATATTATTTTGTCGTCACAGTGTTCGTTATTACATCATTTGCCATCAAGCCATAGCGAAATATTTTGTGTCGCATAGATGCGGAGGCGTATGTAGACTGAACACACCATTTTGATTTTGTTTGAAGCGTGATTCAATTCCTTATAAAGATGAGTCAAAATGTGCAATTAGTGATGGTAATGTGTCTGGTCATAAGAAAACAAGAAACATACTTAATTTAGAAATTAAATCAAAGGTTTTAAAGCATTTTGACGACAGAGAACGAAAGGTTGATATTGGGAGAGCACTTGGGCTTTCCCATTACCTCAAACACTTGCCCCTCAACCCTACCCTACCTTGACAAACAACCTCCTCACCCATTACTGGTGAGTGTTATCTTAAATTTATATTTCTTTTATATTTAGAAATCCATTTTATTTCAAAAAGTTATTTCATTCAGGAATGTACGACGACCATACTATACATCTAGAGTATTTCAGCATTCATGTTTTTGTTGTTTTTTTTCTGATGAGGAATGTTCAAAATAACCTAACTCCAGTTTATACATTAATTATTATTAGCAGGAACCCATGGAAATGCCGTGTAATGTCCAGTGTCATGTGACACCCAATTTCAATCATAATGCTGTGTAGCACAATACCAAATATTTCAAATTGACACAAGTTCTGTTTTTGAACCTGTAACTTCCTCATGCTAGAACTTCATGGTAGATGACGTTGTGTGTGACCATTTTGCCTTGGGTCTCGGTGTCAAGAATTTTGACTAGAACATCTGTAAGAGCCCTTCCTCAAGAAAATGCCACATACAGTTGGCCATGGATGAAGACTGGCTGAGGTAAGTAAATGCCAACCTTGTCAAATGTCTGGCCTTGTGCCTTGTTGATTGTCATCGAGCAAGCTAAGCGTAGAGAAAACTGGATTCTTTGTAAAGTGAATGGCAAGCTGATGGCGCTTGGGCGAGCTTTACTGGATATATGAGAACTTGATTTTCAGAATTCGGCTCAGAAGTCAGTTTCGCTTTAACACAGTTTTGGTGCAGATTGATGACCTCTAATCTGGTACTATACCATTGCATAGTCCCTCTTGCAGGGCAAGGTTGCAAAGCAACATGATGATACAACCAACCTTGAGATTAAGGTGGTGAGTTGGCATTCAGGATGGTGTAAGGAAATTAATGAATTTCATAGGATAGTTCTCTGCCTCCTCAACATTGTCACACTTACCTGAATCTGTGCTGAGTTAAGTGACTGTTTCACCTGGCAACATCTGCATGACTTCTTCATTCATGGCCAGACAGTTGCCGTTTTTAGGAGACAGGATGACATAGGTGAGTCTATCCTCCCTGCTTGTATTCGTGAAAACGTCTTCAATCAGGGAACATCTTGTAGTAGAGTACAAAAGCTAAAAAATAGTTGACGTTGTGACAAAAGCACCAAATTTGGTGGAGTTCTAATTTAGGTCATACCTTTTCATATTAGCTACAGAGCCCTGATAAAAAATGATTTTGAAGCCTGGAACCCTTAACCTCCTAAAAATGTATTGATTTTTACCTAAAACACACTAGTTCATGTGGTAAAACAACCATTTTTACAATACAAGCTTTATTATTTTTAGGAACATTATACACTGCATGCAGCCATATTCCATCACTCTGGATTGTATATTTTAAATATAGCATCATGTTTTGCTGGGATGGTTCCCCTTTAATTTTTAAAAGGGAGCTTTGTGGCTGACATTAATCTGCTGAAAGTTGAGGGTTACATTTTTAAATGATAAATATCTTAGCATCAAAAACAAGATTGTGATGTTTTCACACAATTAATGTGTGAATGTACTTGCTTGTGAATCAAGTATGAAGGCCTCTGTCATGTATGGAATTATTTGTTTTATGTTTTAGGAATATGGTGTGAAATTTGGGGTCAGAAGTGACCTTTAATCCTCATGTAGAAATGTATACTATTAGCATTATTAACCTATCCATTACTAAACTGATTTGGAATTTCTTTTCAGATATGCATGTAACTACCAAGCAAGGAAAGGAAGTAAAGGACAAAGGACATTAGTGCTTTGTGGTGGTGGTGGTATTAGTGGTAGAGGTCATTGTTATAGTCTCCTCCATGTCACATCTATGCCAACTTGTAAAACCAAAGGGACATAACCAGCCAGCTACTTCTGTGCAACAAACAGAATGGGCACTGTGTATTCTGTGCTAGGAAGACCAAAAAGACAAACCCCCTGTTATATCCAGAGAAAGCTACATCTGCCTACATGTCAATTGCACATAACTTGAAAGAATTTGAGAAGTGTGGCCCATTCCCTATGGGAATCAGCCTCAGCAGATTAGATGATGGTGATGGCATTGCTAATACCCTCAAGGCTCACAAAGCTGTTGAGCAGAAAAACTAGTTACCTAAAATTTTCTACATACAAGCTTCAAAAGGGAAAAATTGTCTCTCGAAACACACATTATATGAACCCAGCCCCAAAAAAAACAAGACACAGCCTTGATACTTCTACCATTGTCTTCTACTTCTTCTAAATTGTCAGCAATCAAAGTGCTTCTTTTGTGACAACCAGGAAGTCTCATGCATAAAGCAAGAACCAACAACATTGATGCCCGTGTTAAAGAATGTGCAACAAAACCCCATGATTCCAAGCTCATGGCAAAGTTAGTATTGTCAGATATGCACGCACTAAATGCACAGTTTCATAAAAATTGTCTGGTTGATGTATACAACCGAGCACATAATGCTGACTGCAAGGTGAAGAGTGGTTCTGCCTCTTCCAGTGAAGTATCTGCTGAGGCTGTGGCCTTGGCAGAGTTGGTGGCACATATCAGAGCAGTCAGAAGAAATGCAAGCCCCCATGTTTAAACTCTGATTTAGCCAAAATTTATGATGCTCGACTCCTACAGATGAGTTCCGATTCAGAATCATCATCAAAAGGGAACTCAACCAGGCTCAAAGCAAAACTGTTTGAATTGGTCCCTAATCTGAAAGAAGTTTCTCAGGGAAGAGAAGTGCTGTTGGCTTTTGACAAAGATATTGGGGATGCTTTGAAGTATGTTTATGACAATCGGGATGACTCAGATGCCATGGTCCTGGCCAAAGCAGCAAACGTAGTCCAAAAGAATATGATACAGAAACCGAGCTGTTGAACGATCGGTGCTCCATATATTCCCGAGGTAAAGGCCCGGTCACACCTTGACGTTTTAGCCAGCGATGGCAACGTATTAAAATGTATGTAAAACGCTGGCTTACGTTGAACTTTTGATGTTTTTTTTTAACGATTCGGACGTATTCATAGCGACTTGGTCTTATGTATAACGCATTGGTAACAACACAGAACGTTTCGTTGTGTTATAGATAACGTATACCAACGAATGCTGAACCTGTTGTCGGCCTACACAACCGATGCCCAACGATAGTCTAACTTAGGCATAGCGCGTTGCACGCATCGCCGACGATGTCGTGACGTAGCCTATTAAAAGGCTGACGCACAACGATTCAAATCATAACTGCCGTAGAAATGGAAGTGTCAACATCGTGGTCACACCTTGGCGATCTTGCCAGCGTATGCCGACCTAAGGAAAATGTGTCTAAAACGTTGGGGCACGTTAAATACGGTATGAGTAAGTTTGGTATACGTGAGTACAACGCTAAAGTACGCTATCATACATCGTAGTAAGTAGAGTACGTCAAGAAATTTTAAACATGTTCAAAATTTTACGACGTACTCGGCGTATGACACACGTTCCGCATGCGATGGGGATAAGTTTTACACACGATATGTGGATGCTTACACACGTCCACAAAGGCTACTTATAAGCTACTCATAAGTCGAAACACGTCGCGGTAATGTCTTTTTTACGCGAAACTTATTTCTGACTTATGTTTGACGTTCTTTGAACCAATTCTTTACGTAGTCCCAACACACATCGACTTATGTAGACGTATTCCAATGACGTCTTCCGGTCGACAAAAAAAATAAATGAACGTGTTTCTAGCTTACAACTGCCATATAAAGACGTGTTCCCAGCGATTTTGGGAATTGGTATATAAAAATGCTGCTCATAAAAGGGGAACCCAACTGTGTTTTCGAGTCCTTTTTGAGTCGATGTCCATGTCAGCAGTATCAGTATCAGTATCAGTATTAGTATTAGTAGTAGTTTGTTCATGTTGGCAGTAGTAGGTGAGTGTGAGGGGGAGGGTGTGGGTTATGATGGATCGTCCTTGCGTTTAACGATTTAACGATTTAAATGATAAACTCAACGATTTAAATGGCTGCATCTCCACTATTGAAAGTCGACGCTTGCGCTCAACAATTGGATTTTTTTTACACTCAACGATTTTTAAACGGTACCACTCAGCTAGTTTCATTGTTTACAATGAACGATTTAAATTGCTGTCACTCGACTTTGTTTTTTGACGCTGGCGCTCGGATATTTTAATCGTTTCTATTGAACGTGTTAAATCGCTCAAACCCCACTATTGAAAGTAGACGCTTGCGCTCAACAATTCGATTTTTTTTACACTCAACGACTTTTAAACGGTACCACTCAACTATTTTCATTGTTTACAATGAACGATTTAAATTGCTGTCACTCGCCTTTGTTTTTTGACGCTGGGGTTTGGAAATTTGAAGCGTTTCTTCTGAACGTGTTAAAACGCTCAAACTCGACTATTTTAAATAGACGCTGCCGATGGACAATTGGAATCATAGCCAAGCTCGACATCGAAGTGTGAACATCCTCATCATGCCGAAGAAAAGTTTGAAGAATGCTGCAAATAAGTGTCCTGGCCGTGGCCGTGGACGCTGACGCAAGGACGATCCATTATACCGACGTCTTTCAGCCTATGAGTAACTTAAAAGTAACGTCTGTCGACGTGTGGCAACGATCGCGTAACGTGCCAACAACACGTTAATCATAGGTTAGAAATAAGTTTCGGGTATGCTAAACATTACCTCGGCGTGTCTCAACTTATGATTAACTTACAAGTAGCATGTGTTGACATCTGTCAGCGATCGCAGACCGTGCATACAACTTGTGGCCAGCGTTGCGGAACGTGTGAGTCATACGCCGGCATACGTCGTGAAATTTCAAGCATGAAAAAATTTGAGGACAACCAAAAAGTACAACGTTTAAAGCCAACGTACAACAACGTATGGCAGTGTTTTTCAGCGTGCTCTCAATGTTATCAAAACTTACCCATAACGTATTCAACGTGTGCCAGCGTTTTAGAAAAAAAATTCAAAAATCGGCATAAGTTGGCTAAAACGTCAAGGTGTGACCGGGCCTTAATGACTGTCGTATTATCTTATCTCATTTGTCCCGAGAGGGGTATCAACTAATTGACTCAATTACCATTGCTCGAGGCAGTCTGCTGGTTGCTCTGAGCTGCCATTTCATCAAGCAGTAGTGTTGTAAGTGCTTTCCAAAGTGAAATTTTCGTGATTTCTGAAGGTGTTATATCTAGCTGCTCTGTCATGGTAGTGAGTCAGGACGTGTCAACGTCTGGAGATTGTTTTGTCAATGTCTGTTGTGGTGTTCCGGTGGGTGCTGGCACCTGGAGATTGGCTATCAGTGATCTCGTCAAGAATCAACATCAGGTGTTGTTGCTTTGGTCATGAAATTCTTAATCCTTACTTTATCATGAAATTTCCACCATTTTGAATATTCAATGAGGTCAGCTGATATGAAATCATAATATTTATAATGCTGGATAATCATTTTTCAAGGAAATCTCTAGTTTATTTAGGATAATGTGATGTACAACTTGATATTTTCGACTTGAGTGATTGTGGGACTGTCGTGACTGAGACACCAATTTTTTTTTTTTACAAAATAAGGCTTCAGAATCTTTTTCAAAGTTTGTGCAATTGGGTCTCTGAGAGAAGCAACATATTAGGAGAGGTACTTGCTAGATGATGTTCAACAAAGGACAGATTCAAAAGGCAAGGGTTGATTCAAAAACATTGTGTCCAATGGGGATCGGTGGAGTGCTCGTCACACTCCTCATGTTTCGATTTTCCCGCCAATCACATCACGTGCCTTCTGGTTGAATGGCTTGCATTAGCAGGAACATTTGTCTGGGTTGCAGACGGACGGTTGTTCTGTGCGGATTATGCGGTTTTACCGTGTGAGACGTAATCCCCGGCGATGAGACGTAATCTAGCTTAGCCCACCCCCAGCTTTGGGTATTTATGGGGATGTTGTGATAATTTTCATTCCTCTTGAGAAAAGTTAACGGATGCATGTTGCTTGGCA
The DNA here is from genome assembly GCF_056783735.1 of Eptatretus burgeri. Classification (NCBI taxonomy): domain Eukaryota; kingdom Metazoa; phylum Chordata; class Myxini; order Myxiniformes; family Myxinidae; genus Eptatretus; species Eptatretus burgeri. The sequence continues at coordinate 27,987,059 of NC_140975.1, read as the reverse complement.
CATGTTGTTATTCAAAACTGTTGTCATTTTTGTTCAATGAAAGGTTAGAGAATTTCCCATGGATTCCGTTGATTATACTCCCAACCGCAAGTCTTTACTTGTATAATATATATATATATATATATATATATATATATATATATATATATATATATATATATATATATATATATATATATATATATATAATTGAAACATGTGGAATGTGACGATCACTCCCCCGATTTTCATTGGGCATAGTCCAACACCAAAGTCTCACCTCCAACCCAGAGGCCTCGGCCTGGCGACTCTGTCAAACAGACAAAGATGACATGGTCAATATCAGTTGAACACCAAATATATCCGCCTATCCGGATTTTGGGATTTCGGGATTATTTGTCCTCATCAAAATGGCATACCGATAAATATCTAACCAATAATGACCACATTTGTCGTAAAAACATCAGACGCACCTCCTGACTATTATGGTGAGCATCGCTGCAGATTATGTCTCACACGGTAAAACCGCATAATCCGCAAAGAACAACCGTCTGCCACCCAGATGATTGTTCCTGCAAATGCAAACCATTCAACTAGAAGGCACGTGATGTGATTGGCGGGTAAATTGAAACTTGTGGGGTGTGACGAGCACTCCCCTGATCTCCATTGGAATTTGGTAAAACAGTCAAAAGATCAAAGGTCATCGTCACATAAAATCCTCAATTTTCATGCAATTTTCCCATCCCTCTCCCTTCCACAGATCTCCTTAATGTCTCTGTTCCCCACTGTTTTGTCCTTCCCTCTCCCACCCCTCTTGTCTCATGGCCCCCTTGCTGCGCATTGTGTGTTAGCTCTCATACGAGCCTCGACATGAAAACAAAAAAAATGGCATTACTCTAACATCAAGTTTATCCTGGAATCCACACATTACGCAAATAGCTAAGTCTGCCTCAAAGAAATTTGGAGTCCTGTTTAGATGTCGAAGATTCTTCTCCAACTATATATATATATATATATATAATATAGGATTGATTCGTCCTTGTATAGAGTACTTCTCTCACATCTGGGGAGGTTCCAGCTCCTCATACTTACTGGACAGAATTGAATACAAAGTTATTCGACTTGTCAACTCTACCAATGTGACCTCAAAACTCGACCTGCTCAAATTACGCCGCAAAGTAGGCTCTCTTTCTCTTTTCTACAGATATTACTTTGGTTTCTGCTCATAAGAACTTGCTGCTTGTGTTCCTCCACCATTAGCGAGATCAAGGGTGGGCCGTAACGATGTTTGTTTCTTCCCCTCCCCTGCCAACTCTGGAACTCTTTACCTTCTCACGTGTTCCCAAACACTTATGACCTTTCCCTTTTCAAAAAGCAGATTTTTTACTTACTCAAAAACTCTTAGACTATTCTGTCTTTCCTTACTTTTCTATCAATGCAGTTCTTTAATTTAAGGCCTGGCCTCGATGAGGACAATTTAGTCAATGACTGAAGCCTTCAACATAAAAAATAAAAATCATCTATTTCTGGGGCCTATCCCGAAGACTCAATAGCTCAGTGGGCTGTTGCTGCAGAAGCGATGAGGTCCTTGGGTTTGAGTCCTGAGTTGAGTCAGAATTTTTTTCACACAAGCCCCATGCAGGAGTTTATTCCTGTTTATTAAATACACACATGGCACACACATATGTATCATGCAGGAGTTTATTCCTGTTTATTAAATACACACACGGCACACACATATGTATCATGCAGGATCACGAAGGATCCTGACTTGAATCATATGCATTGTAAAGATACTAGTAGACATCAGTGTACTTGAGCATGAATTTCAAGGACAGTCTACACTGGACAAATGCATGGAATACATGGAATTTGAACTTGGATTCTCAGCATCATGAGCCATTAATTCAGGGAGAAACACTTCAGGAGGACAACCTGAATACTTTGTGCCTTTTTACTGTTTGCAGCTTTTTAAAGGTCTATCACTGGTGTTACAAATTAAGTTGTGCTATTTACTTATGACTAGTAGGGGCCCTAGGGGCGGGCCTGTAGGTGCGTAAACGATGACTGGATTGGGGCATTATTTCAATTAGATCGGACCAACCGTATCATAAATTGCCATAACTTGGGAAACACCTGGGAAACATATTCAGGTCCCCAGTGTCAATTGTGACATCATATCAAATGAAGAAGAATTGTGACGCCCCTCTCTCTCGTCCTCCTCACTCCCCCTCCTCACTCCCCCTCCTCTCTCCCCCTCCTCTCTCGCCCCTCTCTTTCGCCCCCACTCTCACCCCCCTCTCTCGCCCCTCCTCTCTCTCCCCCGCTCTTGAATTGTGACGTGCCCTCTCTCTCACCCCCTCTTTCCCCCCTCTCTTGCCCCCTCTCTTGCCCCCTCTCTCCCCCTCTCTCCCCCTCTCTCCCCCTCTCTCACCCCATCTCTCACCCCATCTCTCGCCCCATCTCTCGCCCCATCTCTCGCCCCCTCTCTCGCCCCCTCTCTCGCCCCCTCTCTCGCCCCCCTCTCTCGCCCCCTCTCTCGCCCCCCTCTCTCGCCCCCTCTCTCGCCCCCTCTCTCGCCCCCTCTCTCGCCCCCTCTCTCGCCCCCTCTCTCGCCCCCCTCTCTCGCCCCCTCTCTCTCCCCCTCTCTCTCCCCCATCTCTCTCCCCCTCTCTCTCCCCCTCTCTCTCCCCCTCTCTCACCCCTAGTCTCACCCCTCCTCTATTCCCCCCTCTCTCACCCCTAGTCTCGCCCCTCCTCTCTCCCACCTCCTCTCTCCCCCCTCCTCTCTCCCCCCTCCTCTCTCCCCCTCCTCTCTCCCCTCCTCTCTCCCCTCCTCTCTCCCCACTCTCTCTCCCCCTCCTCTCTCCCCCTCCTCTCTCCCCTCCTCTCTCCCCCTCCTCTCTCCCCACTCTCTCTCCCCACTCTCTCTCCCCACTCTCTCTCCCCCTCTCTCTCCCCCTCTCTCTCGCCCCTCTCTCTCTCTCTCTCTCTCGCCCCCTCTCTCTCCCCCTCTCTTGCCCCCCTCTATCCCCCCTAGTCTCGCCCTTCCTCTCTCACCCCTCCTCTCTCGCCCCCACTCTCATCCCCTCTCTCCCGTCCCCCCTCTCTCGCCCCACTCTCACCCTTCTCTCTCGCCCCCTCTCTCTCCCTCCTCTCTTGCCCCCTCTATCCCCCCTAGTCTCGCCCTTCCTCTCTCCCCCTCCTCTCTCCCCCTCCTCTCTCACCCCCACTCTCATCCCCCCTCTCCCGTCCCCCTCTCTCGCAGATATTGGTCGACAGATAAATGGCCGCAACTTGGGAACTGCTCGTCCGATTAATATCAAACCTCGAAAAGGCACATCCGCGGGTCCCCAGCAATATTCCTGGCAAGTTTCAATCAGATCGGATCGTCAATCGTGCAAAATAAATAAAAAGAATAAATAAATAAATAAATCAACATTAATTGTGACGTCATTCGTGATGTCATAGCACCGTGCTTGTCATTGGTCGACAGATAAATGGCCGTAACTTGGGAACCGCTTGTCCGATTAATATCAAACCTTGAAAAGGCACATCAGAGGGTCCCCAGCAATATTCCTGGCAAGTTTCAAACAGATCGGACTGTCAATCGTGCAAATAAAAAATAAATAAATAAACATTAATTGTGACATCATTCGTGATGTCATAGCACCGTGTCTTGTCATTGGTCGACAGATAAATGGCCATAACTTGGGAACCGCTTGTCCGATTGATATCAAACCTTGAAAAGGCACATCAGCGGGTCCCCAGCAATATTCCTGGGAAGTTTCAATCCGATCGGACCAGTGATCGTCCGGTTATTAAGAATTTGGGAAAAAATTGGCATGAGAAGGTGGAACGACACCTTCAGCTGCCATATACACCTTTTCAACACTGAAAAAGCAGTAAAATGGCCTTAATTTGGGAACCGCTTGTCCGATTGATATCAAACCTCGAAAAGGCACATCTGCGGGGCCCCGGCAATATTACTGGCAAGTTTTAATCAGATCGGACTGGCGGTCGTCGAGAAACGGCGGTCGCAGACAGACAGACAGACACACACACACGCACACAGAGATTGCTGGAATTATAGATAGATGGTTGATGCTGAAACTATCACCGGAGCAAATTCACATGGATACTGGGTTTGGGGAAAGTAAGCAGCCTCCTGAAGGACCCATATGCAGAACTTGTATCTCTCTTATTAAACTTCTACTTTCTTTCCTTCACAGCTTCATGACGACGACATTTGTTATTGAAGCCATGGCTGTGGCAAACGCCCGCCTGCGAGGGAAGAAATGTGAGAAGAAATCAGAGGTACTCATCCTTGAGCTCTTTTTTACCTTGTGATTTAAAAGTCTGGAATCATAGGCATTATTATTTTACAATTTGATTGTAATAATTGCTCAAATTGTGGGCGACCGACAAACATACACATATTAATTCTTGTGCAGAGGTTTCTTTGAACGTTTCTTTACATTGACACATCAATTTTAGCACATTCCTTTCTGTTTTCACTCTTTGGATCTTCAATAGTATGTGATCTCATGTTGTAAACCACTGATTTCAGTTGTCCTGAAAGAAAAAAATTTAAGTGGCATTAAATCTGGACTACCTGGGGTATTTATATCAGTCTGTGGCATCATATCTACCTCAAAGGAATCGTCTCAATATATGTATATATATATATATATATATATATATATATATATATATATATATATATATATGTACATGTATATGTATATATATATATGTATATATATATATATATATATATATATATTTTCTAAATATTTTCTCCGAGTGTAAAGTCCGTCAGAAATGATGGGGCCAAGAACATCCCCCCATCACCACCATCACAGCATGCTTGTTAAAGAATATAACTGACAGGCTTGTGGATTTACTTTTGTTTCATCAAGAGAAGTAAGGTTATTTTCGAAATATATTTTTATTAAAGTGATAATGGAATTTGAAATAACTGAGTAAAATTACTACCCATATATATATTTTACTGCAAATAAAAATTACTAATGTCTCACCTCTAGCATAATAGTTGTGAAAACAACCGGAATGGTCACGCAATCAACCCAAATTCAGATGTGTATAGTCAAAGTTATGGACAGCATAAATTCACCTTTGCCGATAATTGTCCCAAAATTGTCATCTATGTTTGTTTACGTTATGGAGGGAGGTTGGTGGGGGGGGGTATTAGAGTGAGTTGTTGAGATCATTTACACATTCAGCTACATTAAGGAAAAAATATATAAATGAGCAGACATGCAAAACGTGTGTGCGCGTTTGCGTGTGTGTGTGCGTGTAAGGAATCCAACCATCTTATGTCACAACAAAAATTCCTTTTCAGCCAACTGCAAAGCCTTGTGCTGAATGACATTGGCATTTGAGAAACGTGCAGAGCTTGAGATTCCTGTTGGTCATTGATGATTGGTGCGTTCAGGGTAATGTAACATGCACTTGGATGCCTGGCAATGTATTATCCTGGGCATGCTAAGCCTTGATGTGCTTGGTGCTGTCAGACGTGGCTTTGGGACATGCGAGCATCGGTTCAAGAACCTGTTCTGTAACCAATCTCTGCCGGTCCACTAGGTGTCTCTCGCGGGATGTGGGAAGGAATGGATGGAGTTAGTCTTTGGCTTGAATAAGCATCGACAGCTGGGCCTGCAACGTTGGCTTTTTAGCACTGCAGTGACTGTTGGATGGTTAGTGTCGGGAGAGTATCTGAGCATCGGGGCGTCAATTAAAACATAAGGCAGAACATCAGAACATAGTTTGAGGGTATTCACGCTAGTCCAAATGCAAATGTAGTGTTCGCTGGTTTTTATCAACTTCCATTTGCGTCCCATGATTACCTTGTTAAAACTGTGCCACACAAAATGGGTCCTTAGCCTAAGTGATTTCTGTGGGGAAAACTGTTACAATGTTGGCATTCAAAGTCAGGAAATGTAGATTGGACAATGCAAATCAAGCTAAGTTTTCATTGACTTTGGAAGAAGGAATATTAAAATGTGGAACTCGATACACATTAACATTCCTCTGTGAGCAGAGTGTAATTGACCGTCCTTGAATCACTTGGCTGTTCACTTGTTTGAGAAACTGAAGCCATTCGCAAGTTTGGTGCATTGCGTATTTTCATCTGGCACACTTTCGTGCACACTCGTGTCTCCAGGGGAGAATTCCTTCCTGGGTTGATACAATCGTTGTCCGTTGGATATGGGTTGGTCACTCTCTGGGCTACTTTCCGCAGGCCCCAAAATGAGCGATTGATAACTGTTATACTCTGTGCCAACACTATAACAATAAAGAAAATCCAAGCCAATACACTGACAGAGCCTCAAGTATCTTCACCTGATCAAAACATCTGTTCACAATATTTACGTCATCAGCGATGGGTGTAGAGTACCCACCATGGAATTGGCAATCTTCAATTGGTACACTGCGTGTAAGAGATGTTTAAAAGTTCGTTCACTTCGTGGTGTGGTAACAGTGGAATCCATGAGCAGTATGCTATTGGCATTTTTTGAGCGTGCAACTTGGTGAGATACTGGACAAGTTGCTCGTCGGTCTGGAGATCAGAAGCTAGCTCTGGAGAGTGTGTAATACAGTGGAAGTGAATGATAAATTAAGTTTAAATATTGTTTTCAGTCTCATTCTTTCACAGTTTTCTTCATCCTCATATTAATGACCAGCAAATACCACCCGTTGCATCACTGATGGGACTACTCGGAGAGGAAGTGGGGGGAGAACGAGGAAGGAGAGAGAGGTGGGAGAGAGAGAGAGATGGGGGGGGAGAGTGAGGGGGAGAAAAGAGAGAGGGTGAAGGTGGAGAAAGAGGAGGCAGAAGGGAGGGGGAGTGGTTAGTGAGGAGGGGGAAGAGGAGAGGAAGGGGAGAGCGAGGAGGGGGATGAGGAAGTGGGAGAGGGAGAGAGGAGGGGGTTGGAGGGGTGTGGGGGGGAAGAGGAGGGAGGTGGCAGTGATAGTTGGGAGTGAGGGGAGAGGAAAGGGAGAGTAAGGAGGGGGGTGAGGAAGTGGGAGAGAGCGAGGAGGGGGAAAGAGTGATGATGGGGAGCAAGGAAGGAGGGGAGAGTGAGGAGAGGTGGAGGAGGGAGGGGAGAGTGAGGATAGGGATGGGCCAGAGAGAGGAGGGGTGGGGGGGTAAGGAGAGGTGGGGAAAGGAAGGCAGCATGAGGTGAGGTGAAGGGAAGACAGCATGAGGGGAGGGGAAGGCAGCATGGCAGGAAGGGAGAGAAGGCAGCGTGAAGGTAGGAGAAGGGAAGGCAGTGTGAGGGGAGGGGAAGGGAAGGCAGTCTGGGGGGAGGGGAAGGGAAGGCAGTGTGAGGGGAGGGGAAGGGAAGGCAGTGTGAGGGGAGGGAAAGGGAAGGCAGGGTGAGGGGTAGGGAAGGCAGGGTGAGGGGTAGGGAAGGCAGGGTGAGGGGTAGGGAAGGCAGGGTGAGGGGTAGGGAAAGCAGAGTGAGGGGAAGGGAAGGCAGTGTGAGGGCAGGTGAAGGGAAGGCAGCATGTGGCAAGGGGAAGGGAATGCAGTATGAGAAGGGAAGGCAGCATACTGGGGTGAAAGTGCTTTCAATCGTCAATTGCTAAAGCGAACTTGTTGCTGTTGCAGACTTTGGTTTCTTTGAATCTGCATTGTCAACCATCAGTAATGGGTACTCTCTCTGGTGTTTGGTTTTCAGATGTTTTAGTAAATTGGACATATGCCTGGTGATGTCTTAATGGTTAGTGTTGTGGGCTTGGGATCTTATGGTCCTGCGTTCAAATCCTGCTTGGCTGTTGAATTAATACCAGGTGGGGTTGACTCAGCCTGTCATCCTTCTGAGGTTGGCAAAATGAGTACCAGCTTGATGCAATGATTGAGCCATTTGAGTATCTTGTGTTGGAGTGGTGACCTGTCCAGGACTGTGCCTAATATCCCAGGAGACTGCTTTGGCAGCACCAATGCTCTGTGCAGAGTCTGGTCCCAATGGATGGAATGGATGAATATTGGATGTATTATAGTAATGAGAAAGGTCTGTTGAACAAAGTGAGCATGCAACTTTCGGACTGTCTTCTTTAACCTTCCCGAAATAGTTCCAAACTGCACTTTTGGACTTTTTGAATGATGTGCTGTCAAATGTTTATCAGTTAAAGTATTGTCGACCCATGCATGAGCAAAGCAACCAGCACGTTTTACCGGCCAACTCTAAATGACTTGCTATGCATTTAAAAGGAAAACTCCCCGGGGGCGTGTTTAGTTTGCAAGTGACTTGCTTTTGCTGCTACATTGCAAACGGGACACCCCAGGAGCATGTTCCTTTTCAGTTAATATATTACCAGCCATGTGTAACTGGAACATGCCCAACAGGGACGAAATTTTTTTCCAAGAAAAACGCTTCTTTCTATAAAGTAGAAATTACTTGGAATTGATGTCGACTCCGGTTCACTTCTCGATTCCTTTTGATTGCATGGTTGGGGTCGAGTCCTTGGAATCGATCCACCCACCGCTATTAAGCACTCCAGCAAGCACTTCAACGAAATGGTTTATAAGGAATGGCTGGCTGGGTCATACGAAACACCATCCATGGTGTTTGGGATGAGGTAGGAAAGAGTTTCGGAAGGAGCTAAGCATTGAAGTGAGGGAAAGGAACGGCATACATGCGGTGGAACGTTAATTATGATTATTCTCATGATTATTCTGTCTCATGAAAAATATTCTGCACAGAATAACAGGGAAGATGGAAAGAAAATACGTCTGACATACATTTTCTACCACTACTACAAACACCGCCCAGAGACAAACACTGCCCAGACACGTCCGGAAATAAACACCGCCCAGACGACACGTCCGGAGATGAACACCGCCCGGACACGTGCGGAGATAAACATCACCGGACACGTGAGGAGATAAACACCGCCCGGACACGTGCAGAGATAAACACCGCCTGGACATGTCTGGAAATATACACCACCCAGACACATGCAGAGATAAACACCGCCTGGACATGTGCGGAGACAAACACCATCCTGACATGTCTGGAGCCAACCAACGCTCTGACAGGTCAGGTCAGATATGGGAGCATGTGCCGGAGCAGCACGTTGCTGCGTCCACTTTATGCTGGTACTCCATGGGCCTCCGTCTGGCCATTCCCCAGGCAGATGCATGGCCCATCCCCATCTCCTGGAGATGCCGATCAACCTGTTGCAACCGCTATGCACGTGGTCGACCAATTGGCCTACTCCACTCATGAGGCTCCCTCACTGAGAGAATCTGGTGAATAGGGTCAGCGTCAGGAAAATGAGCCAAATGTCCATGCAGCCGCAGCTGATGCTCACGGACTATGCAGGTAACAAATCTCATTTGAGTCTCTTTCAGGAACCACTTGTTGGATGCAAAGTCCGACCAGCGATTGCGAGGATTCTCCAAAGAGACCTGGTACCAAAATAATTAAGTCTCTGTCAGATCCCTGGTCAGAGTCCAAGTCTCACGTCCGAAGAGCAAGACTGGAAGCACCAAGGACCTGAAGACTCGGACTTTCGTCCTCCTGCACAGGTACCGACAGCGCCACACCCTATGATCGAGTGAATCCATGACTCCCCAGGCGTGACCCAGATGTCTATTGACCTCTGGCTCACAGCCAGCAGAGACATGAATATCACTGCCAAGGGAAGTGAATCTCTGTGACCTCAACATCCTCACCACAAATAGGTATAGACAAGATAGCAGCATCCAATAAGTCAATGAAAGCCTGGATCTTAGTTTTGACCGAGGAAATCCGTAATCTTAGTGGCTCTGTATCCTCATTCAGCACCTCGAGGGCCCCAAAAAGGATATCCAGAGTCTCTGCAAAGATGACTGCATCATATGTGAAATCAAGGGCAGAGATCTTGACATTCTCAAACAATGCACCGCAGCTTGATCTCTCCGACATCCTCCCCAGAATCCAGTCCATACAAGCGCTGAAAAGTGTGGGGGCCAGTGCACACCCCTGTTGAACTCCAATAACAACAGGAAATAAGTCAGAGATGGCATCACCACATCTAACAATACTCTCAGTACCAGAATATAGTTCAGACATCAGATTGATCAGTTTTGGTGGCACCCCACGAAGACCAAGAATCCTCCAGAGGGCATCCCGATTCACTGAATCGAACACTTTGCAGAGATCAACATAGGCTGCAAACAGCCCCTGCCAAAACTCTCATCTGTGCTCGGTGAGGACCCGAAGAGAAAGGAGACGGTCAATCGTTGACCTCTTTGGTGTAAAGCCTGACTGCTCTGGAAGCAGGTGCTCAAGCAGATGGTGGCAAACCCTATCAAGAATTATCCAAGCAAAGACCTTGCCTGGCACTGAGAGCAGCGTCATCCCTCGGTAGTTGTTGCAGTCCTGGTGATCGCCCTTCCCTTTCCAGAGAGGGACAACAAGGCCCCTCTTTCAGTTAGTTGGGATGATGCCTGTGTTCCACGCAGAGCACAGAACTGCTTGCAATGACATGAGTGCAGCATTTCCACCAGCTTTGAGAAGTTCAGCTTGGATGCCACAGATCCCAGGAGCTTTACCCTATTTCAACCGGTTCACCGCAGCCTGTGTTTCCACAAACGAAGGTGGATCACATTTGATTGGATGGTCAACAACAGGGATTGTAACACCCCTGACATCCAACTTAACAGCTGGTGGATCAGCCTGGTGCAGCCGCTCAAAGTAACCGGTCCATTGGGCCTTCACTTTGGACCCCTCTGTCAAGAGCCCACCACCCTCCGCTTTAAGTGCAGTACACCGAGGGACGGGATTGGAGGAACACAATGTGCAAATTCCCCTGTAAGCAGGATGAAAATCACTTGCTCACGGTCAATGCTCTACCCCCTCACAGATTTCTCGCGCATAGGCCTCCTTGTCTACCCTTAGCACATGTACAGCTTTATGCCTGAACTCCCTGAACATCTCAGCTCTGCCCTTAAGCCTGCCCTGCGACTCTGGTCAATGGTATCCAGTGTCCTTTGAGAGACAAAATTCTTCTTCACCCTCTGGTGAGTTCCAAGACATCCACCGGCAACATCAAGGATGGTGGTCTTGAAGGCACTCCACAACTCTTGAGGATTCCCTAAAGCACCCAGACCCCCAAAATCCCCCCTCAGCCAGCTCGCAAACTCCTCAACTATCTTCTCATCCTTGAGCTTGCCAACATCCAGCCGAGGCTGGGATGGTACTATGGAAGAAAATAATTTTATGAATGTACTCTAATTTGTAATCGTTGCTGGTGTTTTATAAATTTTATTTTTTTGTTATAAGTCGAATTGGCTGTCAGTGATGTTTTTCCTTTAGCCAAGAGTCTTTGACCTAAATGTTGATAAAAAGAATGTCTTGCTATGGAACAAAGTGACCTGGTTGATAACAGTAACTTTTGTTATGATTACATCATTTGCTTTTCACCTGGAAGACGTATTGCAGTTGGAGTTCTTTGTTTCAGGTTTAACAGCCCCTTCCACTCTCCCATGAAAGCGTTATAAATACCAGAAATTGTAATCTTGTTTTAGTGCAAGCACGTGTAGATCTATACCACCACATTGGGTTGTACGCCTTGGCTTCCAAGTAAAAATAAAACTCTCTGATGTAATGTACTTTCACGTTGTGGCAAGTGATTTAATCGGTGTCTTTCATTTGAATAACAGGATTTACATCGAGTCAGTTAAACGGTTAATTAAAAGTAATAAAACAAATAAAATGTTAAGAAATAAATTCCACAACAGTACAATTCTCCTGGATTTAAGCTGCAATTTCAGAGTTGCTAATACAAGCCTGTGGTCGGTATTGAGGAACTGAGCACTCTGGTAGAACCTGCAGTTCTGGATCATCCTCCATCGACCATCATCAGTCAGTCTCCTTTGCCACACCACCAACGTTGGAATACCAAGTCCAACGATGAGCCTGTGGGCACTGTAACCATGAACCAGCCACCCTCAGTCCATGACTTCTTGCAAGGTCAAGGAACTTAGTGCTATTCTGGTTCACATTTCCAGACCCATGGGGACCAATACGTCTCATAATCATCCCTCTCAGTTGCAGTTGATGCATTCAAATTCCCCAAGACTAGAAGAGTATCTCACCTGGGGCACTGATCAACCACAGACTCGAGCGTGGTATAGAATGCGTCCTTTACGGTGAGATCACTCGCCTCAGTCAGAGCATATACAGAGACCAGGGAATCGACACCCAACAAGTGACGAAGCCTTAGTCTCATAATTCGCTCGTTGACTGGTGTTATATGAGTTATCATTGGAGTCAGCTTATTGTACACAGCTACAGCAATGCATTGGGCATGGTAACCATCAGAGTGACCAGACCAATCGTAGGTGTAACCACCCGCCGTGATCTCGCCACTATCCGGTCTCTGAACCTCAGAGAGTGCTGCAATACCGATGTTCAAACGCTTGAGCTCAGATGATAACAGAGACAGGTGATCATCCTCTCTTCGGGATGGGACATTCCAGGCACACACCCGAAGGGACCACCTCAGGTTAACTCAAGGAGACCGCCGTCTGGTGGACGACACCTCAGCACCACCCTGACACACACGACCGCAATCTGACCGGGGAAGGTTATCCCGTCCTATCATCAAAGAGTGGGGGTCCCGAAGGCTTTGCCACAATCCTGTCATCCGGTGAGCTGCCCTGTGGATGGCAGCTTCACAGGAGGTACACCCACGGAGTGTATTTTCTATTTCCTTTGCGTTTTTCTTGTGTTTTGCGGAGTGAAGGGTTTTACGGTGGCCTGAGTGCAAATCCTGCCACCAAGCTTCAAAAAAACATGTAGCCCAACTGCAGGAGGATATCTGTCCACAGACACAGTTGGGCACTAGATATGGATGATTGTTGGCTCACAAAGAGCTTCTCCACCCTTTGCCAGGTTTTGTTTTTAATCCTGCTGGGTGTCCATATTTATACACCCTCCTCACCAGGAAACCTGGTGGGGAGATGGTTTAGTCGCCGACAACCCGACCATGAAACATGTTCGTGCAGGTTTACATGGTACCTGTGGCAAGTCATAGATCTAATCTGACCTGACAATAACAATAACTGACCGGTCCTGAGACAACCACCACCTTGGACATGTCCAGAGACAACCACCGTCCGGTCACGTCCGGTAACAAACACACGCCCAGAGATAACCGCCATCCCGACATTTCTGGAGACAAACACGATCCGGATGTTTCTCCACCCTCTGCTTCCCATGCGTTCTGCCACCAAATTCAGCTTTTAATCGAATTGGGTGACCTTGCGGACCAGTAAGTTGTAACATTGAATGTAGTTAGATAGAATTTTTTCGGCCATTCACAGGATTAAATTTTTCAGCACGGAAGCGTATCGCGTTTGCGAGCTTCCAACATGACAACATAATTGAATACTAGAACACAAATCGCCTTGTTTCCACTTCCAAAAGCTTTAGTTAAACAGTACTTTGGAAAAATTGTAGGTCGTCTCGCAAATCAAATTTTCCGCTCGCACTCTCAGGGCGGGGCAACATTGAGATTCATGCAAAATAGTTGCACACAGTGATGCAACACCTAAGCTAACTTCGTCCAAAGCAATCTGTCTGTTTAGTGCTTCTTTTTCTCAAATATTTTTCCAAAATCATCAGTTTGTCTGAGAAGAGGTGGCAGTTTTGTGATTGTGCCAGTGCATGGGTAAACCTCGATGGTGACAAAAAGGGAGGCATTAACGGTTAACCATTCCCATGTCATTTTTGTCAAGACTGCATGGGGGAAGGTGTTCTATGAATTCTCTAGTTTGTTTATTAATTTGGAAATCAAAGATTGGCATGTACAGTATATTGGTTGGTTTAGTCTGTTTGTCTGTCTGTATGTCAATCACCTGCAGGTCACAATTTTAAGCCGATCTTCACGAAACTTCACCACTTGGCAGAGGCGGTCATAAACAAGAAGCCTATTGATTTTGAGGTCAAAAGGTCAACATAGGTCAAAAGGGCAATGTAGGTCAAAGGTTTAACAGGGATTTTTGCAGGACTTGTAGCTTATGTATTGATGGGTGATTATCTGGTGTTGTGGTGTTGTTGTAATGCAGGCTTGATTGGCAGAATGACCTTCTCCTGCACCAAAGTTCCTTGTATATCCCTGTGTATCCATGTAACAATCAAAATTGTGTGCATTATTTTCTAACAATGTATTATTTTAGTTAGTTTGATTATTCTTTGAGGATGGAACCCACAGACTGCTTACATTTTCAACTGTGGTTCTCATGCTGAGCTGCTTTCCATTGGTCGAACAGGAGATGGATTGACCAAAGCTCACAAAGCAATTATGGCAAGATAACATAAAATGGAAACTGGAGCAATGAGAATCGTGGGTTTTTTTTGGCCATCCAAAAAATAAAATGATAACCCTTTGACCCCTCCCCACTTCTTTCCTGATGTCCTTTCTATTGTTTCATAATCCATTGAGATTTTTTAAAAATACTTTTTGGCTTAAGGGTGTTTTAAGATGTATGTACTTTGACATCTGTCATTGCTGGTTTTAACGTGATGATTATATTTCCAATATAACTGCAAAATGATTGAAAACAAGAAAAAGTAATGCAAGGTGTGGATTATTTATTTCACCATATATTGGATGATGAAATGGATTGTTGGACAATTATTCAAGGGATTATAGTTCAACTGTGAAGCCTGTTGTTGGCTTAGTGGTTAGGGTGGCGGCTTGGGCTCCTAGGGTCCTGAGTTCAAGCCCCGTTGGCCGCTGAATTAAAATACACCTGGAGGTTGACTCAGCCTGCCATCCTTCTGAGAGTCGGCAAAATGAGTACCAGTGTACTGGTAAGGGGGACACTGTATCAGCGGCATAGCCACGTCCCAACCAGTGATGCAACCAGCAGCCACAGAGAGAGACAGAGAGAGAGATATCAGCATCAGCTGTTGTGCCATAAAAATGGTGTTATAGAATTTGGGTTGTTCCACAGTTCAAGATGCTAGTCCACACATAAGGCTGTCGACTAATATATCTGTCGTAATCTCTGGCAGCCCTGCAGAACCATAGAATAGGTCTTCCACTTTAAAGATATTTGTGACCTGCTCTGCTTGGGCTAATTACCATGGTAAAGGCAAGCACTGTGGCGAGGTAATTACAAATGCTTGTTCTTCAAATAATAGCACCATAAGGGCCACTTGTAACAGATTAATTATACATAGCAGGTGAATTATACATAGTAGGTGAAAAAAAGAAAGCTTGTACATGGTGAAGTGAATTTTCTCAATTGTTCTACGGCCAAATGAATGCTTACCATGTGGAAGTACTGTTGTTTTTTTTTTTTACAATTGTGCACAATGTGTGACTAGCACAGTCACTCATATGATCTTCAAATAAATAAAACTACATGAGCTATATATTGCCACACCAAGAGCTCGGCTGTTACCCTACTGTTCAATTAAGAAATATTATATAATGCTCAGCCTTGTCGAAGAGCGAGGTGAAAAAGTGTAGAACGTAACACTGACAGTGGGACAACACATGAATGTGAGAAGGTGATGAATAAAGGGGAGGAGGGGAAATAATGGGGATGAAAACAGCAGCCTTCAAATTATGTGGAGAGGTAGGGACAGTTAATGAGGATAGGAAATATCACACACATGGAAAGACGTTGACCTGAGGTGTGTTGGTGTACTGCCAATGTGAAGACTTGGAAGGAAGAGTGGGATT
>NC_140975.1:27828863-27966363 GCF_056783735.1 Eptatretus burgeri | reverse complement strand
TAGTTAGGCCCAAACCCTTTATTTAGAGGGAATAAATGTCATTCATTCGGGCTGCGACCCCTCTAGATAGCCGTTTTTCTTTTACTATCTTTATTTTGGACCAGCCGCCATTACTACCATCACAACCACCACCAACCACGTCTCAACAGCCATCACACAACAACCACCAACCGCAACGCCGCTTCACAACAACAGCCACGACCCTTACCGTCACAACTCGCCCTCGCAACCATCGCATCACCGTCATTCCCGCGCCGCTTGTGGGCACCGATACTGGACTCGTGCAGGGCGCGCACCGAGCAGCGGGTGCAGAAAACACCAGCCTTTCCGAAGAAATCGGATCAAAAACGACTCACGCCCACTTCTGTTCCATCCTATCAGCGAGCATGGGGCGATTTGGCCCTGCCTCCAGGTGCGTCGGAGTAATATCGCTAGATGCAGATTCATGGATCAAAAAGCATTCACGCCCACTTTTCCTCTGTCCAATGGGGAGCCAGCCAGAGGTAAAGGGTCGAAGGTGAAGGAGCGAGGCCCCGGGGGCTATAAAGGGCCGCGTTCGCTCGCCAGCAGTTGAGTGGAGTTGGGAAGAGCCAGTCAAGAGAAGAGTCGGAGAAAGCAGTTGGACGGAGCTGTGGAGAGTGGGAGAGTTGGAGAGGTGGCGGCGGCGAAGGCAGTCGAGGGGGCGCTCGTGTCAGAGTCGGGGAGCTGCGGAGAGGAGAGGCCGGTAACGCGACCGAGGTCGCGGTGGAGACGCTCGTCGCGGGACCCGAGCCAGCGAGATACCCTCATTCCCCCGAGCATCAACAACCCCCCTCCTGTTTCCCCCCGCGCTGAGATAGTGCAAGAAGGGGGCCCCGTTCCCACCCCATACCAGGCAGTGCCAGCGAGGCCCGCGGAGTCGGGGCGCCACCGCCATTTTGCGGCTCATCACCAGACGGGTAGGCTCGACGCGGTCTCGGCCCCAGGCCCATCTGCCCCCCTCATCGTTGAGGGTGGTCCCTTTTTCTTTTGCTTTGAGTATATATGTTGTCGGCGCCGTCTGTGAAGTAAAACTGTATAAGTGTTGCCATGTGCTCGGTAGTCGGTGGTAGAACTGCATTGTGTTTTGCTTTTACATTTGCTTTTTGTGCATTATTGTGTGTTTCTTCTTCTTTTACCTTTGCTTTTGGTGTATAATTGTATATGTGTGCTATCCGTGTGCCATCGCGAAATAAATGTGCTCTATGTAGAACTGTTTCTCCCGTTTCGCTTCGTCTTTTCTCTAATTGAATCTCCATCTTACTTCACGTAAAGGGTTGGTCGTGGGCTAAAACGCCCGATAATTAATCGAACCATCCAGGTTGACGATAACACCGCTCGGTTATCCCGATAGTACGGAACGGGCCGCTTAAAGTGGCCCGTGTCCGAAGTCGACCTGCAGCGAGGTGCGATCGCCCGGTCTACCCTCCGTGTGGGTACTTAGGTAGGTCGAATTTGGCGAGCAACCCTATCCCACGCGGGGGGCCGATTGGCACGATCGTGGTGAATCCGAAAGGCCCACCCGTGACTAGTTCCCGGCGTTAGTCCGAGAGGGTCACGACGGGATTGTCCGTCCGGTGGGCGACGTGCCGCGATTCGAGTTACGTGGCCGTTCGCACGCCGGCGGGCGCGAATCCGCAACACTGGTGTCAGGAGTGGGATATAAACTCATCGTCCTCCTCGCGGCACTGGTATCGGAGAACGGGAAAACGGGCTCTCCTGTCTCCAGCTAAATTCACGGGAATCGGTCCAGGGGTGACAGGAGCGACCCCCGATTCCCTCCAAATTACGAGCGATTCAAATTAACCCTTTACGAGAAATAAGATGGCGTCTCAAGGCGAGCGGGAGCCGGGGGGATCGTCATGTAGGATCCATTGCCAAGGTCGGTTCTTTTTATAATTATAACCCCACCACTAACTGTGGTCAGTGGGAGCGGCTTGAGCACGAACTTTGCCGGCAAACGGAGTCGCACAATGGCAGCACGGAGCGGGCTGATATTACTGGCACAGCACGAGGTGTGAGCTCCCAGTCACCGGTTCAAGGCACGTGGTCACGGCATGTGCCATGGCAGGCGTGGCAGGATGACTATGCGAGCATTGGCAGGCTTCAGGCACAATTGGGGGATGTCTTGGAAAAGGTGAAGCGTTATGAAGAATATATCGAGGAGGTGCAACGTGGAGTGGACGAGTCACAACGGCACGCAGACGCGCTTCAGAAAAATTGCGTGTACGGGGGGACACAGCGATTGGACGATTTACTGAAACGAATTCGGTGGCAAAAACATGACTTGGCCAATAGAGTCGACAAATTACGTGGGAAAAAGAATTTGATAGTGTTTTATACCCGTCAGTTGGAATATGCAAAGAGCAAACTGAACAAAAGAATAGAGGAACAGCAGATTGGTATCTCCCAGGAAAGGAAACAATGGGAGGAAGAATGGAAAACCGAGCTTGAAAAGAAACAAAAGGAGCACGACTTGGAAGTAAAACAATTAATGGAAAAATTATTGGAGGAAGCAAGGCGGTTCAAAGAACTAGAGGGGAGAGTGAGGGAAATACAGTTGGAAGAGAAAAAATGTGAACACGATGGGGAGTTGGAACAATTGAAAGAAGAGATAAGAACAGGCAATCAGGAAAGAGAAAGCCTAGAATGGAAGATAAAAAGAGGAGAGAGACAGCTCGAAGAAAGGGCGGAGGAATTGCTGGAAAAGTCAGAACAGTTCGAAGAACTGCAGGGAGAATTGAGGGAGGAAGGAGAAAGGAAAACAAAGCTCGAAAAGGAAAAACGCGAACAAGATGGAGAATTGGAACTACTGAAGCGAGAGGTAAGGGCAAGCCAGTTTAAAAGAGAAATCCTGGAAGGGGAGATAAGAATGGGAAAGGAATGGCAGAAAAAACTAAATGAATACAGTAAAAAAGGGGACGAATTGAGGAGGGAAGCGGTGGAAAGAAGAGATGAAATGAGTGAAGAAGCACGCAAATTGAGAAAGGAATTGGAAACAAAAACTTCTGAGATACTGAAACACGAAAACAAAGAAAGAGGATTACAAGACGAACTGAGGATGTTAAAAGAGGAAAGGAAGAGAACAGAGAATGAAACGTTAAGGAACCACACTGAGCAGATTGAACAATTCGAAGCCAAAGCAAAGTCGGAGTGTGCGGAGATGAGAAAGGAATTGGAAAAGAAAGCTTCTGAGTTACAGAAACACCAAAACAAAGAGAGGGAATTACAAAACGAGTTGAGGATGGTGAGAGAATAAAGAACGACAACAGAGAATGAAACGTTAAGGAACCACACTGTAAAGATCGAACAGCTGGAAGCGAAGGCCAGATTAAAGAATGAGATGCAAGAAAGAGTAATGATGGAAGAACGAATCAGACAGGAGAAGGAAGTCAGCCAACTGAAAGAAATAACGAGATTGCAGAATGAGGAACAAGAAAGAGTGCTGAAAGAACAAGGAATGAGACAGGAGAAGGAAATCAGCCAACTGAAGGAAACCACGAGATTGCAGAATGAGATGCAAAAAAGAGTAATGAAGGAAGAACAAATAAGACAGGAGAAGTTAGTCAGCCAACTGAAAGAAATGACGAGATTGCAGAATGAGGAACAAGAAAGAGTACTGAAAGAACAAGGAATGAGACAGGAGAAAGAAATCCATCAATTAAAGGAAACCACGAGATTGCAGAATGAGATGCAAAAAAGAGTAATGATGGAAGAACGAATCAGACAGGAGAAGGAAGTCAGCCAACTGAAAGAAATAACGAGATTGCAGAACGAGGAACAAGAGAGACAGTGGAATAGGATATACAAAGAACAAGGAATGAGACAGGAGAAAGAAATCCATCAATTAAAGGAAACTATGAGATTGCAGAACGAGGAACAAGAGAGACAGTGGAATAAAAAACTGAAAGAGTATGAATTTGAAACTGAACGACAAAAGGAAAAAAATAGGTTGGAATACGAGGAGAAGTTGAAGGAGCAAGAAATGAAGCAGGAAGGGGAAATCAGGAGATTGAAGGACACAAGGAGATTGGAGAGGGAAGAACGAGAGGAACAATGGAATAGAAAACAAAAAGAACATGAATCTGAGGTTGACCAATTGAAAGAAAAGCTGAGGCTGGAGTACGAGGAGATAGACAAAGAACAGCGAATGAAACACAAAAAGGAGATTAACCAAATGAAGAAAACCATGAAACTGGATAAGGAAACACAGGAGAGGAAACAAGGAAGAGTAATGAGACAGCAGCGAATGAAACACAAAAAGGAGATTAACCAAATGAAACTGGAGAAGGAAGGACAGGAGAAGAAACGAGGAAGAGTAGTGAGAGAACTGCGAATGAAACACAGGAAGGAAATGAGCCAATTGAAAGAAACAATGAGATTGGAAAACAAAGAGCAGGAGGAACAGTGGGAGAGAAAACAACAACTATATGAGTGTGAAATTGAACAACTAAAATGGAGAGCGAGATTGGAGTCAACGGAGATTGAGGAGCTCCGGAGGGAGAACGAACAGCTAATGGGGCTCAGAGAGAAAGAATGACTCAGATGGGAAGGAAAAAGGAACCAGGAAGAGACAGAAATAAGGAACAAGGAGAGAAAATGTATAGAGACACGGGAGACAAGAGACGAGGTGAAAGTAATTGGGAGGGAGAGAAAAGAACAATTAAGACGGAAAGCAAGGAGGAGGTACGCAGAGATCGTGAAAGAGCAAGGAGTGAAAAACAGGGAAGGACGGGAGCGACTTAAGGAGAAAGCAAGGTTGACCTACATAAAGATAAGGGAAAGACGCCAGAAAGAAGCAGAGACCAATAGACACGAGGAGACGACAGAAAGAATAAAATGTATAGAGACACGGGAGATAGAGGGTGAATTGGACAAGGTTAGTGACGCACACACACACACGGATGTAGTGGAGGATAATGGGGGTGAGCTCGCGGACTGGGTAGAGACCCGGTGCGAGCAGTTGGATGGCCTCCTCCAGGAACGAGGGGAGGGAGTATGCCCCCTTGAGGCGAGTCACGACCAGGTGAGTTCGGTCGTGCTTTGCGAGGTCGAGGGGAGGAGTGCTGTGGACAGGTGCACGGAGAGCTTGGGGGTATAGAGGCCCCGGAGACCCTTGTGGGGACACAAATCCCCAGTGTGGTTGTCCCTGTGTGTGTGGTGCAAGGTGTGAGTGCGTCCCCGTGTGTGGAAGCGACCCCGTGTGTGAGTGGTGTGGTGCTGATTGTGCCGGAGTACGTGCTTCCCAGCACGCCGTGTGTAAAAGGGGCACCGCAAGTGGAAGAGGCCGTGTGTGTGAGTGAAACGGCCAGTATGAGTGAGGCACCGCGGGCGAGTGCCCCCGCGTGTGTGAGTGGTATGGTTTGTGTGAGGGAAATGGCACGAGTGAGTGGAAGGCCGCGAGTGAGTGGAGCCACGTGTGCGAGGGAGATGGCATGGTGAGTGAACGGCCGAGTGCAAGGGAGACCGTGTGTGTGAGAGAGCGGTATGTAAGGGAGATGTCGGTGGGCATGTGTGAACATGCAGCCGCGTCTCCCGGGGTGAGTTTAATGGTGTGGAGTGTTAGCGTCGTAACACGCGGGAGTGCGTGTGTCGAATGGCGACGACGGCGACATGTGAGGAAAGAGGCGACATGTGAGGAAAGAAAGCCGGGTTGCGGCTGTAGTTGTTTCGGGGACCGTGCCGGGTTCACCCAGCAGTGAGCACGAGGTCCGTGCTGTGCAACGCACGAGGCCCCCATGTGCTCGCTTGCGAGAGTGAAGTCCCGGTCCGGAAACGCCAGCGGTGGATTTGCCGATCCCGCGGACGGACAAAGTTTAGGCAGGATTACGGATTTGGACCGGACGGGTTCTCCACGCGATCGTGTGTGTTAAGCTCCAACGGGCAAAGCACGTGTTCGCGTGGGGAACCCCTCGAGACGTGGGGCTTGTGTTTTTTTTATGCGCACGGTGACGTCATGGCTGCACGTGGGGTTGGAATCCGGCAGGAGGGGTATCCCTGCCGGATGGTGCCGTCCAAGGAGGGACGAGGTACACGTGCAGCTGCATGACGTCACGGGCAGGTGCAAAGTGCGCGAGCTGTGAGTTGCCGCGCTGGTGCTGCGCATGTGGAAAAAAAAAAAAAGCAAGCCTCACTTTCGGGTGCACAGGATTCCTGGGCAAGGGGTGGAAGACCCCCTTAGCCAGGGCACAGGATGGAAACTAGTTAGGGGGAAGGGTTAGCTTAGCTAGACCAGCTCCATGGGGCAGGGGTAAGTCCTCATGGGGCCCATGGAATGGATTAGTTAGAGGGATGATAGCGAGATTTAGGTTGGGTAAATAATTTTTGGGACATTTGAGAACAGTGACAGACAGTGAATGTGTAGTGGGGACGTAGCTTAGCTACGTAGTGTTAAAAGGAACGTGCTGTAGTTTAAGGGACGACGTGGGAGCACGAGTTAGATAGGGGAGGTAGTTAGAAGGATGGCAGAGTTCAGCGGTGTGTGTGTGTTGAAAAGTTGAGGTGAGTACATGATGAGTGAGTGAGTCCAGCGGGTCTGTGTGAGTGGAGCGAATGGGGACTGCATGGTGCGATGAGTGATTAGGGGGAGGAGTGACTCCCGCCCAAGGGACCCCGGGTCAGTGTGGAGTGAGTTCGCTGGGTTAGTCAAATTGAAAAATGGAGGTTGTTTTGTTGTTGGTGGGAGTGTAGGCTCGAAACCCATTTGGAGGGGTGCAGGAGCCCTGTTGACGGGCTGGGAGTGTGGCTGCGAAAAGTGAGTATCGCTGAGTGGGTACCCCGGGCACCAGGCTAGTCGGCCGTGGTAGGCCAAGGGCCCATGGGGGGCCGGGATAGTGTAGTGGGCACGGGTGCGCCTGCTGGGTGCGGGGGCCCGGGGCGCCATTAGCCGCGTGGGCAGTGTTGTGGGCACGGGTGACCCTCGGAAAGGGGCCTGGGAAGCCAGCCTGCCACGTGTGCGTTTCAGGGGAGGTGCCATGGGGGGGCACTCCCCGGTGTTTAGGGAGCTGGTAGGCTCGGAGGCAGTGTAGTGCCCGTGGGTGCCATAGCGGGAGATTCGGCAGAGGGTCGTGCCTGCCAAAGGGAGCCACGTTTCCCAGCCATGAGAACGTGTGAGGGCACGGAGAGAAAATTGGGGGGCGAGGCCCGAAATTGTGAGGACACCAACACAGGCGACGGGAATCTGGGTTTATAGAACCAATAGTTTAAGCGAGAGGCGCTTGTTGAAAGCCCCGGGGTAGTTTAACAGGTTAATGGATAGGGTAGAATAGGAAGTGTACTCCTCCGCACCATCCATCCCCTCGCTCTCGTTGTGGGCCGCTGGACCCACTTTGTGTTATAGATCGCTGAACTCTGGGGAGGCCATTCTGAGGCTTCGTTGGGCCTCGACACAGGACGTTAGCTCTCCCTTATTCCCCTCCAGGAAGGGAACGTAGGGGTTGGGAGTAGGCTAGGTGACAGGATAGGTTAGCCGAACAAGGACAGTACAGGGGGTTAGGGTACGATTTATAGTGGGGAAGTAAAAATAAAAAAAATAAGTTGGGGCTAAATTGGGGTTTGACAAATTAAGGGAGTGAGTATAGACAATGACAGGCAAAGGCGATAGGTTGGGAGGGAGACCGTAGGGTAGGTCCGAGCCCGCCTTCCGAGTGGCCAGCACCACCGCACTCCCTCCACCAACCTCCACTGAACGGCGAAGGCTGGCCAGCTTCATCGGCAGCTGTTGTTTTGCTGCAAGGCCTGTGCCGGCTGGATCGGCTGCAGCTGCTGTGCTGCAAGGCCTGTACCGGCCGGATCGTCTGCAGCTGTTTTCTGCAAGGCCTGTGCCATCGGCTGGCCGTGTTTTGCTTCAAGGCCTGTGCCGGCCACTTCATCTGCTGGCTGTGTTGCTGCAGGGCCTGTGCCGGCCCACTTCATCTGCCGGCTGGCTGTTTTTCTTCAAGGCCTGTGCCGGCCAGTTCATCTGCCGGCTGTGTTTGCCTGCAGCGGCCTTCTTCTGCGGGCTGTGTTTGCCTGCTGCCTTTGCCATGCCATGCCCACTGCCCCTGTTCACCAGCCCCCATTCAATTTTGCGTTGCCCCTCCCCCCTGTTCATTGCCATGTGCGCCAGGATCCGCAAGGCAACAGTTTGCAAGCTGCGAGAACTGCCCTGTTGGCAGCTACAACACGGGCCTGCAGTGGCGGCCCGTGCACCGTGTTTGCCTCCATCCATTCGTTGTGCTCATTGCGTGTGCCACTTGAGCTGGCACGGAGACTGCGTTTGTGCAGCCCATGCACCATTGTGGTTCACTGCGTTCAGTTAAAAAGGGAAGGCCTTGGACTGCGAGTGAGCAGCCGGCCACGTTCCCCATCACCTGCATTGTTTGAGCCAGAGACTGCATGCGAGCAGCCTGGCTCCCTGCTAACTGCTTTCTTTTTGCAGAGTTCATTGATCCTGGGCCATTGTTTAGTGTAAAATTTGTAAGTTAAGTTTAAGATGTACTGTAAATATGAGTGCGCCCCTGGCATGTCTGTCTTAGCGCCGGCAATTTTATTTAAGTCGTCCGTGTGAGTGAGTTTGTTTAGGTAGTTACTCAGCCCTCAGGTTATTTATTTTAGGGACACGAATACCATGAATGTCGCACTCAGGGATCCGTAGGTAAAATGTACTAGGGGAGAACTACACATGATGGCACACGAAAATTTGACGACTCGGGACGAGTCTGTAAAAAGGGGAGGGGTAGTATTGTGGTTGACGAAATTCGCAAACCACCATTCAGGTCCCTTAGGTGAGATATCTCTGTAAGTATATGTGTAGTTAGGCCCAAACCCGTTGTTTAGAGGGAATAAATGTCATTCATTCGGGCTGCGACCCCTCTAGATAGCCGTTTTTCTTTTACTATCTTTATTTTGGACCAGCCGCCATTACTACCATCACAACCACCACCAACCACGTCTCAACAGCCATCACACAACAACCACCAACCGCAACGCCGCTTCACAACAACAGCCACGACCCTTACCGTCACAACTCGCCCTCGCAACCATCGCATCACCGTCATTCCCGCGCCGCTTGTGGGCACCGATACTGGACTCGTGCAGGGCGCACCGAGCAGCGGGTGCAGAAAACACCAGCCTTTCCGAAGAAATTGGATCAAAAACGACTCACGCCCACTTCTGTTCCGTCCTATCAGCGAGCATGGGGCGATTTGGCCCTGCCTCCAGGTGCGTCGGAGTAATATCGCTATATGCAGATTCATGGATCAAAAAGCATTCACGCCCACTTTTCCTCTGTCCAATGGGGAGCCAGCCAGAGGTAAAGGGTCGAAGGTGAAGGAGCGAGGCCCCGGGGGCTATAAAGGGCCGCGTTCGCTCGCCGGCAGTTGAGTGGAGTTGGGAAGAGCCAGTCAAGAGAAGAGTCGGAGAAAGCAGTTGGACGGAGCTGTGGAGAGTGGGAGAGTTGGAGAGGTGGCGGCGGCGAAGGCAGTCGAGGGGGCGCTCGTGTCAGAGTCGGGGAGCTGCGGAGAGGAGAGGCCGGTAACGCGACCGAGGTCGCGGTGGAGACGCTCGTCGCGGGACCTGAGCCAGCGAGATACCCTCATTCCCCCGAGCATCAACAACCCCCTCCTGTTTCCCCCCGCGCTGAGATAGTGCGAGAAGGGGGCCCCGTTCCCACCCCATACCAGGCAGTGCCAGCGAGGCCCGCGGAGTCGGGGCGCCACCGCCATTTTGCGGCTCATCACCAGACGGGTAGGCTTGACGCGGTCTCGGCCCCAGGCCAGTCTGCCCCCTCATCGTTGAGGGTGGTCCCTTTTTCTTTTGCTTTGAGTATATGTGTTGTCGGCGCCGTCTGTGAAGTAAAACTGTATAAGTGTTGCCGTGTGCTCGGTAGTCGGTGGTAGAACTGCATTGTGTTTTGCTTTTACATTTGCCTTTTGTGCATTATTGTGTGTTTCTTCTTCTTTTACATTTGCTTTTGGTTTATAATTGTATATGTGTGCTATCCGTGTGCCATCGCGAAATAAATGTGCTCTATGTAGAACTGTTTCTCCCGTTTCGCTTCGTCTTTTCTCTAATTGAATCTCCATCTTACTTCACGTAAAGGGTTGGTCGTGGACTAAAACGCCCGATAATTAATCGAACCGTCCAGGTTGACGATAACACCGCTCGGTTATCCCGATAATACGGAACGGGTCGCTTAAAGTGGCCCGTGTCCGAAGTCGACCTGCGGCGAGGTGCGATCGCCCGGTCTACCCTCCGTGTGGGTACTTAGGTAGGTCGAATTTGGCGAGCTACGCTATCCCACGCGGGGGGCCGATTGGCACGATCGTGGTGAGGCCGAAAGGCCCACCCGTGACTAGTTCCCGGAGTTAGTCCGAGAGGGTCACGACGGGATTGTCCGTCCGGTGGGCGACGTGCCGCGATTCGAGTTACGTGGCCGTTCGCACGCCGGCGGGCGCGAATCCGCAACAATATATATATATATATATATATATATATATATATATATATATATATATATATATATATATATATATATATATATATATATATATATATATATATATTGTTGCGGTTCTTCCCTTACCGCATGCCTCTAAGGCAATTCCACCCAACGTACAGTGATCCCCAGGCAGTTATTTAATTAGTCTTCGTGAAGTTAGACCTCCCCTCATGTCTCGTGGGTTAGCGAGACGAAGTGCGTTGCCTGGGTCTCGTAGTTTGGTCTATTAACTAGGAACTAATTCATATTATGATTCCTACTCCAACCCTTTCCTTTGAGCCATGGTACAAACCAAGCAAACATGCCATTCAATATGCGACTGATAATAAGCACACCATGATGCCTCCCATGGTTCGGAACCACAAGCCCACTACACACTATACCACCCGCACATCACGCGCTATTATTTCATTCAAATCTGCGCACCAATCTCCAACTGGCACTTTACCTTACTTCACACCTCGCTCACCAAACCTCACCACCAAACCTCACCACCGGCGGGCTCACATGGGTTCAAAAAAGTGGGGGTTGAAAGTTATAATGCTGAGTGTTTTGAGAGGTGTGAAGGGTGAATGCGTGTGTTGTTAGATTAAATGCAATGAGGTGCAACAATCAGTGAGCCTTGAAAAGGACAGTTGCCGCTTTGCATTGATTGCTCATGCGTCCAAAGGAAACGAGGTTGAATAGAGAAAGTAAGAGAAAGTTCATGTAAGTCAGTGTGTTTGGACAATGCGCCTGGGAACTCTCCGCTGAATTTGCCCTTCTGCCTGGCACTGGACTTTGCTCACTCTCACTTGCTCTCCAGACCAGTTAGTTCGGTCTCTCTGTTCACAGGCATGCTCTGTTCGGGACACTGGTTTGGACTTTCAGAAGTCCCTTTCTGTTCTCCACCACATCCGGACCGTCCCTTGATCCGCTCGCCTGATACAAATTAGCCACACAATATACTACAAAGATAATTATAGTGGGGTTTCTTTATGTGTCTTGGGATGTGCTTCCCTGGGGTCTCCGAACACCGTCACACTGCAACTCGTCCCGAGTCTGGCGAGCTCCAGTATATTTCAGGTGCACAATTACTGAGCCTATCGGATCCCTGAGTGTGACATTTTGTACAGGAAATAATGATCAGTATAGCCTACATGTTACCAATACAAAAATAATGAAACCTAATGCGTTGTGTCACAATTCCCACGCATTCACCCTGGGTACATAACTTGCACTCTAAATTTTATTATTAGCTCCACATTTATAACCAGGTGAATTCAAACACTTTACACTTTTAACAATCATGGCTGGTCTTCCATGATGTCCGACAGCAGGCTGGCAAGATCACAAATGGTCCTTTGCCATCAGGAAGAAAAAATGATGAATGGTACTTAATGGCATGGTGAGCAGTTGTTGTGAGGGGGGGGAGTGGGAGGGTCATGACAAGGCAAGCATGCAAGGCACAGGCAAGGCAAGCATGCGAGGCACGAGCAAGGCAAACAAGGCAAGGCATATAGGCAAAACATGGCAAAGCAAACTAATCTTTCCCTCCCAGGCCCACTAACCCCGCGAGCTATCCTATCTTCTGGGAGGAAAATCAAGGCACATACGGTGACAAACATGAAGTGGCGTGGTACCACAAGGCTCACCGGTGGATTAGCGCGACGGGGGTGTGCCTACCCCTATACTACAAATTTGGGACACAATGAGTACATGCAAATCCAATTACCCGACTCCTTTTATCAGGTTTCAACAATTAATGTTTTTGTCAGCCAATATCCCAATTAGGCAAGCAATCTGGGAGTATACACTAACTTGGTGCAGTTTTCCACAAGCTCACTTATCACCAGATTATTTGAAATTGATGAAAATGAAACTATCTCTTTTATAAAGCAGGAGTTGTCTATCCGAATGTCCATCCCCAAACTACTCCCTCAGTTTTGGGGCTAGCCCTGCCAATTGGAATCTTTTGTGGTCCCAGCCGGTGTTCCAAAGTTGGGGGGGGGGGGGTGGTTTCACAAATTCCTCAATACAATTATGATTTTGAGTTTCGATCCGTACCAAACTGCTCCCTACCCGGATGTAACGACAGAACGGTGTTTAATTTCGTTAAGCTCATGAGTGTTTGTAACATTGTATTTTTACATTAATGGTGTATTTATTTGTGATTGGAATGATGCTGTTTGGAATGAAAATAAAGAGATTGAGTTAAAAGGAAAATCAGGAAATGATGTGAGGGGTTTCTCCGGTGACATTCAGGGATTCGGCATTTGCAGTTTCTCCATTGACATCATTGAAATATTACCCACCTTATTTCTGTTGGGGTCAACCGCAGTAAGTTTTTACCCAAATGCTTCACGAACCGGCTGTCCGTGCCTGACATTCGACTGAAGGTGCAACAGGAATGTGAAATGTATTGATTCATGGTTTGGCATTCCTTGTTTCCATATTGTCTGTTTGCATTTTGGGCTCCCTCCTGTGCGTAGCATGGATACCTCACTAGTTTGCAATATATGTAATCAATTTTTATTCACCATAATACAATCTCAGTGTGAGGGGTATAATGTCTGTTATCATCACTGCCAAACCGAGTCACCGTAAACACACAGCGCCTGCACGAAAGGTCTCGTTTAGCATTCATACATCATTTCAAATGTTGCGTATGAAGGATCCTTTATACAGATTGCAACCCTGGCAATAAATATCACTTCAAAACGAGAAGGCCTAGGCACTTAGTGCTGCGTCAATCGGGAAGTTATGCAGTCACGTAATGGAACTTGTTTCAACACTGCACCTACACTGATGAGAAGATAGGCATGTCGACCTATTGCCAGCCGCGTCGACCCTGCGCTAAACATGCCAATTTCATCACTTTTTTCGATTCCCATGCAAGGAAGGCATAAGAAACAAACCACTTCACAGTAAATAGGTTAGTTTTTTTTTTTTTTTAGTTTGCGACACCTGGCAGTGAAAAATGCTGGCCCCTGGTTTCAGGTGATGAAATTTGTCCGACTCTGAATGTCGACGAGCAACATTGCTTCCATTATTTCCATACCCAATGAATGTTTTCGTTTTCACTCAGAAGTGGGCCCTTTATGATTTTTTCCTGTTTTCAATATTTCTGTTGCAAGGGTTTTTGAGGCCTGTGTGATTGCATGGAGCATTCCAGGTTTGTCACATGATGCACATTATGGCTTTGATGCTTTGAAGTTTGCACATCCATTGAATATTCCAAAGCCCTGTCATTCACTTCACACCCCCAGGTGCTACAAAGCACTCCAAAGGAAAAATTTGTGGATTAAACTCTGCCTCGTCTAAAGAAAGTCAGACCTCATTCATCAGTAATCCATCTCATCGCAAAAACAGAATATTTTACCCCAGACCTGTTCCCAGAGTATCATCCGACTTGGATCCATCTATTTGTATCTCTCTATGAATCTCTATAAAACCATGCTGATTATGAGATTTTATCCACTGATAGATTCATGATGATAATTGTCATACTGATAATTGTCCGTGTTGCAAAGGGGCCCTGTATGAGTACATGTTGTATACTCATTGGGTTGAGGGAAATAGGTTGGGTGGACATTTGAGAAATTGAGGGAGAGATCCTTCGCGCATCACTATGTACCCAAGAGGGATATTGTGCAATGCTCACAAAGGTTTTCACAAGTTTAAAGTGTTTTTTTTTTCCTGCCTTATAATGGCTTTGTAAGTGCAGAGTGAAAATAGACTTAAAACCAAATAAAAGGACAACACAACTTGAATGCTAAAAAGCCAAAACTCTTTACATATAAAGAAGCAAAGGTAGAAATAAATGTTTTTGAGAATAGTGGAAGGAGGTTAGCAGCAGACAGTATTGGTGGTGAAGGAGAGTGTACAGAGCCTAGAGGTGAGCAGCAGACAGGATTGATCATAAAGGAGTTCAACATTTCAGATCATTATTGATGATTAATATATATATATATATATATATATATATATATATATATATATATATATATATATATATATTTTTTTTTTTTAAACTAACAGTCAGATTTACCTGTTCCCACTCAAACTGTATTTCACAAATCTACAAAAGGATTAGTTTTGATTTTGATTGTGTGAATTCATGCTGTGCTATTCTGTAAGAGCACAATGTGCAATTAATTACTTACATGACTGTTTAAAGTGGCGCGTGCTTAGTCAACGTAGAATGAGCGGATCATGCAAAAGGGCCTTTTGAACAGTGATCTCAGGTTCACGGTGAAGCTTGGACATGTAATCACGCCTAGTCCTTAGACAACACGGCATATAAATGCACTTTTATGTGAATTACAATGCCATTGCGTCGACAATGGACAAAACAACACGTATCTGTATGAAGAATAACTAACTATAGTTTTTCTGGTGAAGGCTGGTGTCGATCTGCAGCGGCAAACAGGATAACAATGATTGAGATCAACAGGACATTGATCGAGATATGCCAACCGGTCAGAAGCGAGGAAAAACTGAAATTTGAGGCATTACCCCCTTCCTCTTTTGCTTCAACGAAGGGTTAACACCCGGAACTCCAGCTTCTCCGTGATTTCCACAGCGGTTAATCAACATCCTTCAAGTCCCGTTGATTTCATCCATACCTATGAGATTTGAACCTGGAAAGACCCATCATCATATGCCATTGGCTTAGATGGGACCACCAAAAGGACAACCCAGATTTTAACATAATCATTTTTTCTTCTGTTGTCACTCTTAAGATTTATCACCCAAATCCGTATCATGCAGTGGTTTCTGTTGCGGCTTGTACAACTTGAGCCAAGCTTAAAAATCCCTCAGCGTTTTCTTTGTACAACAGGATTATTCTAGTTATATATATTTTTTCTGAAAATGTGTGCAGTTCCAATATAAAGTTGCTGGAACTCAAAGATTCAAAACATATTTTGTGTGAATGCTCCATCTTGGCTGCTCGATCTCTTTTCAGCAGCAGCATTTACAATGCCTAACAATTCAGAACACATACAATGGCACGTTTTCAACCCAGCCGGTGCTTCGTAGACCTCACGATCGATCGCCCACTGTACATAGTCGAGACACTTCACTTGGTATGCATTTGAAGTCTGCTTTCTCACGTAGACGTGTGCTGAAGATGGACTGTTTTTTTTTCTTTTTAGACCTCAATTTTTGTTCTCGGCCTGACCTTGATTGTACAAAGCAAGAAAGGGATTGAAGCCTGGCTTCCAGCGGTTTGCCTAATAATCTGCACTTCCCTTTGAGTTGAAATGAAATGTCTGGGTAAATGGTTTCAATATATTGTTCTCGGTTCTTTGTTTGCCTGAAGGGTCCATGCGATTAGAAACACTTTAATTTTGAGGCACCTGGGTGTGATGGGTGACCCATGGCATGAGTCCCGTTGCGGTCACGTTCTACATCTTGGCAAAGAAGACATTTAGAGCCATATTGAAAATTTGTGTTTTCTCTTTTTAATTTCTCATTTCTTTTGAATTGCTATCTCTCTTGTGCACTATGCATTGAGTGTGGGATGATATGTAAAAAGAGATTTTATTTTATTCCTCTTTGCTTCTGTGAACGCCTTTGGATACTTTTTCAGTTGGCGTCTTCAGTGAGAGTGGGCATTGACGTGGCATCTTCTGTAAACTTGCTTGTTAGATTATTACATTTATGGTTATTGCATCCATGTACAAACTATTATAAATATAATCGTATCAGTAGTGGAGGTGACTTTTGCGGTTCTCATCTTGTTTACGACGCAGTCCGATAATTCCAATGTGGATGAAGTCGACCCAATGCTTTCAAACACCGGTAACGAGGCATGGATACATGAGCCCTACCTGGAGTGCAATGACCAGCAACCTCTTGTGTCTGTCCGTAAGTATCTCAGCAAACTGGCAAGCACAGCTAGTCTGACAGACTTGCAATTTGAGGTATTCGCTGCATGTAACTGTCATTGTTTATCGTGCTACGTTATAGTTGAGGTTCTTTAAACTCAACACAAAGGAATAATTCCTTCATCTCTTCTTTCCAGGAGAACAATACATGCAGTCGTTTCCTATGAGCAGAAATTGCTCTTATTATTCATTCGCCAGATATGTTGTTGTTTGCTGTCAGAAAGGCGTCAGTGTCGATCGTTATGACAACTCATGTGTTCTGTCTTTCAGGAGGCTCGCGGGGTTCGGATCTTTATGATATCACAGACAGAGTGGAGATGGGCCAAATGGCCTCAATGTTTTTCAATAAAGGTATTTGACAAGCGTGCTGCATTTGAAGGGCCCTCATACATATGTTCCTGAAACTAATGTTTGTTTGTTTCATTTCCAAGCAAAGTCGGTGGATAATTGTACTAGCCTGGTCTCTCTAACTCACATATTCCTAATTGTACAAGGTTGTCGCCATCGCTCTGCATTAATAACCTGATTTTGAATAAGGAATGGTAATCCCAATATCATGATTTCCTGAGAATGCATTTCCTGGTTTCTGAATGCGTTGATGGTCAATACACACAAGCATAATTGTTTTATGAGAAGGTTTTCTCTTGGAGTCTCATCTGGACACATTGCTGTTGGCTCTCTGTATCAGAGCATTACTCATACGAGGGTGTGTTGAAAAGTAATGCCTTGTATTCTTTTTCTCCAAACCAGGTAAAGATGTTCGAATGTCTGCACATTAGTTGCATTGCACAAATCTGCAAAAGGATTAGTTTTGATTTCCTGGACCATGACCATGATTAAACAACAACGAAACATCTCGTGAGATAATGAATCTCGTGATATGTGATGGACACAAAAACATAGATTACATTTTGAGTTAATTTGCTAATTTTCTCACCACCTGGATGGAAATTTTAAAAGGGCTCCATTAGTTTTTGGCATCGATGTCATGAATCATCATGCTGAGTTTAAAAACATCCTTTGAGTTTAAGCCACCTCGGAGGAGTGTGGGAAAAACCAAAAATGTTAATGGACCCATTGCCAGATTGACTAACTGACTGAAGGATATTGTTATGGCTTTAACAGTTCTTCTCGACTTTATTGTAGACAAGCTAGAAATGCAATTTAAAGTGGCTTCTTCATATTAAGTTGGGGTAATTTTTCGAAACATTCATTTCGAATACAGTGTTCCTGTAAGTAGTTTATTATTTTATTCTATCTTCTATAAAGAGTATGGACGAATTTATGTTGTTGACGATGTGCCGAAGAGGTGTAAACTTTGACGAAAGGAAATTGTGAATTAAAGAATGCGACGTGAAGCTTTGTAACTCCAGGAGTCGTCTCGTGTTTTAAGTCTTCGTACTTCCACCCAAATCCAGACAAAGGAGTGAATATTTTTTTCAGCGTCAGCATGAGCAGACGAGACCAGAAAGAAATTGCTCCTCATGCATCATTGCCAGTCACTAGATTCCACCTAATTGTGTTCTGAGTCCTTCCTGTGACAGGTAGAGCATGCAAAGAAAATTGAAGCCCCGAGTGGCTCCTGCAGTCGCTCCTGGTACATTTGCAGTCCCATATGCGATGGAATGAGGCATGGGTGCATTTCTGTCAACATTAATTTGCATCTATTTGTGTCATTGAGGCTCTTGGTGTAGGGGTTAGGGAATGGGATCGAGGAACCGTGGGCTTCTTGATGTATACAGTAAGAGAGGCTGCAGCCCCTGTCTAAGATTATATATCAGTCACAGTTGAAACAATTCTGTTTTGGTTGAAAGGGTTTCAGCATGTTTAAGATAATAGTTAATTTTCAGCATTATGCAGTATATATTGTGTTGCAAACAGTGCTGTAAATCATGAAGAGATGATGAATGTTTTGCATTCCCGTCATGACTGGCTTTTAGCTAAAGTGCCAAACTGTTGCTTTTCACATCGTGTGAAATGGCCAAATGTCTTTTGGCTCTTCTGTTCTTGTACAGTGGCCAAGGCTTTGTGCATAGATTACATGAAAGGCAAGAACATTGAGACATTATGTACGAGTCTGTGTTCAAGGCCTTCTCAGCTATTAAATTGGCTAACATTTTTCACTAAAATATTCAACACTTTATTGCTTCCCACATCCATAAAAGAAAAGGGCTTCACCTTCATTCTTATTTTATTGCCGATTGCTACAACATTTGCATATATGATCACATGACTCAACACCTGCTTCCTCTTTTTCTTTGTTCTGTTCTCAACTTAGGTTGGTGTATTGCTGTTATAATAACAGTAAGACTAATACACTGTTTGGCAAAACATTAAAAATGCAGATTATCATTCATTATTGAATGTTATTTTTCTTCTTCTTCTTCTTCTTCTTCTTCTTCTTCTTCTTCTTCTTCTTCTTCTTCATATCCATGTCCCATTAGCATGGGGGATCAGTACCTCATAGGTCATCTATTTATGGACCAGTTAGTTGCTCTCATCTCACATTCCACTGAAGCTGATTAGGGCAGGCATTTGTAATTGGTTCAGGGTGCCAACGACAACTTGTCCACTCTTTGTCGAAAGACACCATATTGTCTTTAATCTCCACAAGCTAATGCGAGCAGATGGGTGTCCCCATTAACGTTTATGCAAGAGATAGCATGCAATGATGCAACACCATGCCTGTGAAGTGCCGGTCTGACATGTAATCTGGTGAGGATTCCAACCCAGACAAAAGAGTTCAAACTGTTGCTTTTTGAACTTCATACCAAACTCAATGGCATAATGGTGAGAGCAACCGCTCTGAGTCTGGGAGGTCAGCGGATTTGAATCCCATCTGAGTCAACGCCAAAGACTTTAGAAACAGTACATGCTGCTTCCTTGCTTGGTGCTCAGCATTTAATATGGATAGCTGACGGACAATCATAAGTTGGCAACCATTGCACAACCGATAGGCCCAATGGCCTCTTCCGGAATTGAAGTTCCTTGTAACGGAACTCATATTTGCTTATTTAATTATTTGATTATTTATTTATTATTCGTTTACCTCTGAGTTATGCTGACAGACCTAACGCTAGTCAATCTATCGAATTTTTATTCTGAAGTGCTACATTTAAGAGAATCACCTCGACATACGATTGGATTATGATCTTCAGCAGACACCTCATTGTAGCACTGTGTGAATAAGACAGGGAGCTGCCTGAGTTAGTATTTGCTGAAGACTCTACGGCAATTGAGCCAACGCCACAGATAAGTAAATAATCGTTGTGACTTCACAAGAAACAAGATAGTTTGATGCACTGTTGTTTGAGTAGTCACAGGAATTTGTCTACTGAGGTACATCTCACAAATTATTCGGGTGGGTTGTGATGTCATGCTGTGTGGGATACATTTATCTGGCAGACACCACAAAGCCCTTTGTGCCGCCATCTCTTATTCTTGCTGTGCAGTAGTGTGAAAAATTGTGACCACAATCAAGTTGATTGTTCAGTTTATTCGCTTTACTTTTTAATCCAGTCTGTTGCATAATATCAATACCCACCATCAATCAGGCTTATTGTACATCCAAAGCGAGGCTGTCTCTAACCTCCACGGGAACACGACGGTGTTCGCTTTGATAGACTAATCGCTCGGACGTCTGTCACTAGAGAGAATCAGAAGAGCAGTGATAACGATTCACCGTGGCTAAATACTTTGGGCAAATAATGAAATTATATATTGTTGCTTATAAGGATTTTCAGGCCTTGAAGGAAGCCCTGACATTTCACGTAATCACCGCACTCTGCCTGTTACATCAACATGCCCAGTATGGTTTGCTCAGTCATTTGTTATTTGAATGGAATTGTGGAGTAGAACTGTTGCTGCAAGAGAGGCAGTTAAAAAATTTCCCGTTGGTGTTCGTTTAATATATAATTATATACGTTGAGACCAAACTCTGCAAACCGATGCAAAAGAGATGTTTGTTTTTTTTCTTTCTTAAAGACGCTCACATGCTTTGTCATCGCAGGTTTAATAGCTTTACTTATAAAGTGAGTGCACAGACACTTATGAATGCATTCATTCAGTAACTCTAACTAAGTACTGTACCTAAACTTTTAATCAACATTTTGCTGCTGAGAAGGCTGCCCTGGGTCACGTTCAGAATCAGGCACCAAATTGCATCACCTTTCACTCCTGCATTTACCACCTCAATAAGATGTGACTTTGTTTTAAAAAAAATCAATTAGAGGCACTGCCTTTTTCCCTGGTACCATTTTATAGGCTGTGTGCAGCAGGTGGAAAAGCAGCTGGAAATCGTTTTTCGTTCCATGACGGAGATGCTACTTGAAATTTCGCATATGAATAGACAACGACACGGTGGACTCTGGGTAAAAAGTTCTTCGTGAGATCTCCATCCAACATGGTGCTGTGGGGTATTGAAGTTGGTCACCAGGGTCCAAAAAGCTGCTTTTTGGCAATTCAGCCATTTTTATGGACCCGTATCTCCAACACCACTCGTACATGGGCTTTTGTACTCGGAGATACTTGAAGACTGGACGACACATACTTTCAAAATACTAGGGTTGCCCTTGCTTTATTAAAATAATTATCATGACTGAAACACAGCGATTTTCATAAATAATTGCAACCACCCTCGTTTTCGATACATCACAGATTTCGAACTAATCACGGTGGAGAAGTAATTATGCATACATCAAAACAATCCGCTGTAAACGTGTCAAATGAAGTATCAAGGTCTTGTAATCAATAATGGTTCTGTTGTAGTTATTGCAATCAGGAACTAAGTAAAGCTTTGAGGAGTGACATTTGGCATTTTCAGCTTTTTCCATGCACTCATTTATTCAAGACTAGACAAGCCAGACAGTCGACACTGCGGTCGCTGAGAGCTATCAGAACAGGGTTTTCAAAGAGGAAGCAAGAATTGTCGACCATCAATTACGGAGGGAATATTCATGCCTGGAGTATTGTAATTTAGCCAAAGAATCATGAACTGCCTCATTTTTGATGTACGATGTCAAAAACGGCAATCCCAGCACCAAAGATAGTATTTTTGGTTATGAAGCAGACAATTGCGAAACTGATCAATTTATTAGATCGGTCTCCTCATCATCGGCACTTTCATTTCCTCCCTCAAAGAATGCTTTTGTTGGTTTTCTTGAGGAATTATTGCACTTCTGGCATTTACAAATGTCCGTGCATGACAAAGCAGAATCGCGACATGTACACTGCCGTGCAGCGCACTTTGACACTTTGCAGGCACAGTTTACAATTCGCAAGATCGTTTTAGGAGCTGGCTGTTGTGTCATCCAGACGATGGTTAATTCATCAATTGTGATTTGCCAGCCGTGCCCGACAGGAGATGGAGCATTAATTATATTGGAGACAGAGCACACCTGCAAATAGTTGCCTCATAATTAGCACGCAATGTACGCTGATGCAGTGCTCCTCTCGTTGGTGCCGTGCTTTGTTCACTCGGGGAAGATGCCAAACAAAACACTTTATATCGAGCATCGTTCGCATTATCAACCCAGACCTGCCTGAAAAAGCGCAGACATATTTCTCCAAAGTGGTCTGATCTTCTCTAACAAGTCAGATGACATTCCAACCATGAACACTGCGACGAGACCTTTCGGTATTTTTAATGGAAATGACCGGGTACCTGTCAGTCATGAACTCACATCCACAAAGCTGCCTCCTCCCCCCACCTCCTCCAATCTTCAAATTCATTCTGCTCCCTCTCTTATTACCCCCTACTGTGTCTCATCCCATCAACACCGAGCCTTTTGTCTTCCTCCTCCTCATCCGGTTCTCTCCCCGAGTT
This sequence comes from Eptatretus burgeri, assembly GCF_056783735.1. Classification (NCBI taxonomy): domain Eukaryota; kingdom Metazoa; phylum Chordata; class Myxini; order Myxiniformes; family Myxinidae; genus Eptatretus; species Eptatretus burgeri. The sequence continues at coordinate 27,944,168 of NC_140975.1, read as the reverse complement.
ACACACTGTCAACAACTTTCCCTACCTTCCTCCCTTCTCCCTCATCCCACCCTCCCCCTCCCCTCTCCTACACCCAAAGCCTCCTCAACCTCTTCCTTAACAGTGTGGACCTCAAACATCAGGTGCCTTCACTCTAACCTGACAGATCTTTCCATGCAGGTTGCCACTGCCAAACCAGACATAATCTGCTTAACAGAAACGTTCCTCCTTCAAGACGTCTCTGACTCTTTAGTATCTCTCCCCGGTTACTCCCTCCTCTGGTATGACAGACCTGAGCCTCATCCTGACGGCGGAGTTGCTCTCTTCATCAAAACTCTATTCCTCACTCTTCATTCACTGCCCTCACTCCCCCACACCCCCAGGAATACCTCTGGCTATGGCTTTCCCTCCGCTCTCACCTCATGGGTATATGTGTGTTATCCCGTCTACCAAACAGTGATGACCCCATTTACATCTTGCTCGCCGAAAACATGGACCAACTTCTATCCTCTCATCCAAACGCTCTCTTCCTCATATGTGGTGACTTCAATTGTCATCATGCCAGTGGCCTGGGTGTGGATACCCCTCTCACCTGCCATGGCACTTCAGCAAAGGACTTCTGTGACTCATTGGGATTGACACAATCTGTCCACTTCCTGATCCACATCTTAACCAGTGATACTCCATCTCTTCTGGATTTGGTTTTGACCAATTTTCCTGCAAATATCTGCTGTTCTTCCTTTGCTCCAATCGGTTCATCTGACCATATGCTTGTTAAAGTAGACATCTTTCTGGCTGTTATTAGACAACCACCTCAGCGTCAAGTCTGACATTTCACTCAGGCCAACTAGCAGGGACTTCAAGCAGCCACCCAACTTCTACACTGGTCTTCCATTTATACTTTCTCTGACCTCAACTCAAGCTGGGAATTCTTTCAAGGAAATTTGCTCTCTCTCTTGCACAAATTTATCCCACCTCGTCTTCAGTTGTCATGCCCTTCCTCCCACCCATGGTACACTGAAACTTGTGGTGAGGCAGTTGTCCTTAAACGACTTGTCTTTGCCTCATGGAAGGCAAATCCAACTGAAGGCAATCTTGGTTCCTTCCACAAAGCTCAGAACAAATGCGTGTCTACCCTCAGGAGAGCAAGGAAACAACATCTTTATAATCTCAAGTCTGAAATCTCAAACCTGTCTCCTCCTCCAGATCCTGGTGGAATCTGGTTGTCTGTTTCTGGTTTATGTTCCCCCTCTATCCCCTCCCTTACCTCAAATGGCTGCACAGCTGACACTGCATGCAAAAAGGCTGAATGCCTGAACTCTGCTTATAAATCATGTGTCCAAACCCATCGCTTTCTGTACCCACCTTACTCAGTCGCACCCAGCTATTCCTGGACTCTGTGTTCATTTCTCCCGACATCGTGGAAAGTTTGCTGTCAAACATATCACAAGCTTTCAATACGGTCTGGCACCCCTCCTTGCTCAAACTCTCTTATGGTATCCACGGCAATCTCCACTCATGGCTCACAGACTTCCTCTCCTGTCGCATTCAACGCGTGGTCCTTAATGGAATTCTGTCATCCCCTCTTCCTGTCCAGACTGGAGTTCTCCAAGGTAGTTTTCTGGACCCTGTTCTCCTTCTGGTTTTCATCAATGATCTCTCCGACTCTGGAAAAATCCTCTATATTTCTTTGTTGATGACTCCACCCTTGGCTGTACCATCTGTCGTCCCTCAGATCAGCAGGCAGCAGCCTCTTCGCTCTCTACAGATCTGGATACAATCACAAGCTGGTCCAACACGTGGAACATGTCTTTCAATCCTGTCAAATCTCACACTCTGACTATGTCTCTCTGAAAGGACAATCTGGAAAACCCCTGCATCTACTTTCTCAAAAATCCTCTTCACGAAGTCCTTTCATTCAAGCTTTTGGGTCTCAATATCTGCTGCGATCTTTCCTGGGAAAGCCCCCATTTCCAAGCTGGCCTCCAAAGCCAGTCGACTGGGCATCCTCTATCGTATAAAGGCCTTCTTTGTCACACCAGAGCTCCTGACCATGAACAAAGCACAGCCTGATGGAGTACTGCTCACCTCTCTGGGCTGGTGCTCCATCATCACACCTTTCTCGGCTTCATGCTGTGGAAACCAAGGTTTTTTTGGATCATTGGTATCTCCTGCGATGAAGCTGAGTCTTTGGGTCTCTCACTCTCACCACACGCAGGTCGGTGGTCTTTCTGCCTTCTATCGTCTCCTCTCTGGCCTTGTCCCCCCTACTCTTTCTGTGATCTGTCCTCTCTATATTTCCACAGGGGGCTCAAGGTCTGCTAGCAACTCCCTTCAAGTGAAACTGCCACAATCAAGAATCACTGCTCACCTTCACTTTTTCATTCCTCTTTTTTCCCACCTCCGGAACAAACTCCTGCACTCTATTCAATCTCACTCTTCCCTCCGAGTCTTCAAAACAGGTGTTTCCTACCATCTCTTCTCTTCCCCCATCCAAAACCATGATATTTTCCACCTGTTAATTCACCCGATACTCACCTCCTTCAAATTCCCTGCTTTCTTTCCTGAAAATCCCTGTGGTGTTGATCTTGTTTACCCCGTGTACCCTGTCCCATCCCTCTCCCTTCCACAGAACTCCGAATGTCTCTGCTCCATCCTGTCTTGTGCTTCCCACTCCCTCCTCCCTTGTCTCCTGCTCCCTTTGTTATACATTGTGTGTTCGCTCTTGTATGAGCCTCAACATTGTACACAAAAACTATATATATATATATATATATATATATATATATATATATATATATATATATATATATATATATATATATATATATATTACACACACACACACACACACACACACACACACACACACACACACACACACACACACACACACACATGATCCGGGGCAAAAAATGAGTCAAGTCAATTTTTAGGTCATCTCTTCGAGCATGACCTAATAATATTGGTGTTGAGAGGAGAGGTGACGATCCGTCCGTCCGTCCGTCCGTCCGTTCACAATGAAGTTGAAGCAGGAGATCTTGTCATTAGTGATCCTGATAGAGGTCGATGATACGTACACGATGGTATGACTTTCAAGGTCACCGAAGGTCAAGGTCAAGGTCACGAGGCCTTTGAAGTTGCGAAAATGACGATTTTCAAATTCTATCTCCTCCGCCATTTCTCAAGCGATCTTGAATTTGATTGTGGCATATGAATCTATGGGACAATATCTAAATTTGGTCGGGCCGGATTTTCGATATTCGCTTTCGTTTTCGTGTCACGTGACTTCAAAGTTTGCAAAAAATGCGAAAATGATGATTTTCAAAATCTATCTCCTCCTACATTTCTCAAGCAATTTTGAATTTGATCGTGGCATATGAATCTATGGGACAATATCTAAATTTGGTCAGGACAGATTTTCGATATTCGCTTTCGTTTTCATGTCACGTGACTTCAAATTTGGCAAAAACTGCCCTACCTTCAGGAGGCTATATATTTTCTCGCAGAGATGACCGTCACTCCCGCACGGGTGTATTTTTTAAAACATCTTTTCTCATAACTATTTTTCCATACAATAAAATACACCAGAACATGCAGAAATAACTGTACAAATCAGTATGGAATAGCTTGTCCCTTGACTTTCTTTAAACAATCCAGTCTTTTGGTCAAACTTTCAGAAAGCTTCTTGCATTGAGAAATGTCATTGTTGTCCCATTCATGTTTGACAGCTTCCCAAAGTTGATGAGAATTTGCAAATTTCCTTCCATTAAATTTGTGTTGAATTTAGGCCCAAAGATTCTCGATGCGTTTCAAATCGGGACTCTGACCAGGCCAGAACATAAGTTTCAGGGACTTTTTCTCCAACCACTTTTTGGTGGCTTTTGCAGTTTAGGCAGGGGAATTATCTTGTTGAAAAATGACTTATTTGCTTTTCTTTCCAGGAAATAAGTTTTGCAGGCTTGGAAATAATCATTTCTCTAATATTTTATGGTATTCTTGGCAGTAATTGACTGTTCACACCTTATCAGCTCACCAACACCAGCAGACCAAAATGCACCCCAGACCATTATTTCACCTCATCCATGCTTCACAGTTGTTGAAATGCACTCAGGGTTGAATCTCACCAGGTCTGTGAAGGTAATGTTCTGGGGCATCACTGCAAAGCTGAAATCTTGATTCATCACTCCACAGAGCTCTCTGAAACGAGTCTGAATCACAGTTCCCATATTCAGCCAAAAAGTGCAATCTATCCTGAATGTTTTCCTTCGATACTAGAGACTTCTTACCACATCTTCTTGAGGCAAAATCAGCATCAGTTAATCTTCTTGTGATGGTCCTTCTGGAAACAGTCTTGTTTTCAGCAGTTCTGGACTTCTCTGACATTTTCCACAGGCTTTTCTTTCTTTCCCTGAGAACTAAGAATTTAGTCACCTGTCATCTTTACTTGTAGTGGTGCTCGGCCTGTCATTATCCCTTCTTCCTTGCAGTGGAGCTAGTTTTCTGGAACTGTAGACCTATTCTCTTTGTGGTAGGCAGAGAAATAGGGATTTTCTCTTTCTTCAGGAGTTTGTGTATTTCAGAATGCCTTGCCTGCTTAATGAAGACAAGCAGTTCGATTTTTAGCTCGCCTGTTCGAAGAACAGAGAGCTATAGCGATACCCCCGGCGTGAGCGTGAAAATGTTAAAGTTTTTGGTCCAAGTTATTTAGAAGCTTGCCATTCATTTAATATGTGTACTAGGATGCTGATATTTGGCATGGAGGTTCCTTTGGGGGTATACTATTGGTGTAGTGAAGTTGAAATTAACAAATGATTTTAATTAAAAAAAAATTTTCAACCTAAGATGGTATCGTGTCAAAGCCACCCAATGCTCGCCTGTTTATACTAGACGCTTGCCATTCATTTAATATGTGTTCTAGGGATGCAATGGAGTCCAAATGAAATAAATTTTGTTGGTGCACCTTTTTCAGAGACTCAGTATTTGTGAAGTCAAAACACTACATATTACTTTTTCTTTTAGATGCATTTCTCATGGCAAGGCAAGTCAGTAATGTATTATTGCATAATGTTGATAAATACCATTGCACATGCACTGTTATAATTGTGATGCCATCATAATTACAAATAAAAATGATACTGCATGGTAGTTGACTTATTCATTAATAATGCTGCCACTGTAACATGATATGCTCTCTGGTTTTACTGACAATATTGATACCAGTTCCTTCATTTCAGATTGCCATACTAATTTGCAGGCCATAGGTTGGTCTATAAAACACAACATATTGTACGACAATATTGATACCAGTTTAATTTTTCTGATGACTCTATAATGTGTTTACATATTCCTTTCTTACAGTTATTACTCACAAATCACATGCTTCTCACCTACTGGGTTTAAATCATGGTCACAACAGTTGCAATATAATTGGCATACCTGCTGTGTTTATACATAATGTCAGAAAGTTGCCAGTTTCTTACTGCAGATCAGTGATGTACAACACTACTCCGATTTCTTCAACCAATAAAACTGGCACTATGTGTATATGACCTTAATGAATATTTATTTATCTTAATTCAATTACAATAAATTATCAAAAAAGTCATTTACTGAAAGTTTTTTGGTAAATTCATAAGAAGGTACTTCAGTATTTTTGGCACAAAATATTTTCTCTGTGTGTTTATTTGGTATTTGTGAATTTATTTTTAGCTCGCCTGTTCGAAGAACAGAGAGCTATAGCGATACCCCCGGCGTGAGCGTGAGCGTCAGTGTGAGCGTGAAAATGTTAAAGTTTTTGGTGCAAGTTATTTCCTTTCTAATGTTTTTATCCACCACACTACTTTTTTACTGATTACAATATACAAATACATATATTGCTTTAAAATGATTTGGATCAGACCACTGCAATGCTTTATAAAAATATTATTAGACGAGTCTTTTAAAAACGATAAATGTATAAACAGGCGAGCATTGGGTGGCTTTGACACCAACTCTCTGGTTAATATCTCCATCAGCATGAAACATCTCTTTCTTTGGAGAAATTTCTAAATTGAAACACAAAAACCATGGCCGACACTAAATGTACAAGTCATAAATTAGACCAATTTAAGTACTACATATGCACTAAACAGTTTAAAAAAAACATGACAACACCCTAAAATTGCATTGCAGATCTTGAAAAGTATGCACTACTTCGAACAGCAAAGTACTTTCTTGAATTTTTTTGTGACACAGAACAACTCAAAACAGTCTTATCTTCCTTTCTTATGTATAAAATTTTGATCTATTTTGTCTTTCCTGAGATATTGGCCTTTAAAGATGAAAGGTAAAAATATGGAAATTTCGTAATTTTTGTTTTTTTGACAACAAAAATTCTTAAAACCCAATTTTTTTTCTTAAAAATTGCTGTAAACTACACAGAGGGCTTTGAGCTACTCTAACATGAGTAATCAATTTAAACTGGAATCTGTTCTGTGTATATATGGCTTCAAATATGAAAAAAAACACCTCGGCTCATTTTTTTGCCCCAGAGTATATACAGTATCGTACATATAAGTGGAAGAAGTATAATGAGTGATGGACGTAGCTTCAGGATGATCTTTATTTGGACAAGCTTTCCGCCAAATAGGCCTTCTTCTCGGTCGTCAACCTGAAGCTACGTCTGTAACTCATTTTACTTCGAACAATAATAATTTTGCATTTGCTAGTACATAAAATTTTTTATGTCAGGTCAGGTTAGATCTGTGACCTGCTACAGGTACCATGTAAAACTGTACTAACCTGTTCCATGGTCGGGTTGTCGGCGACTAAACCGTCTCCCCCACCAGGTTTTCTGGTGAGGAGGGTGTTTGGATATGGACACCCAGCAGGATTAAAAACAAAACCTGTCAAAGCGTGGAGGAGCTCCTTGTGAGCCAACGGCCTTCCATATCTAGTGCCCAACTGTGTCTGCGGACGTCCTCCTGCAGTTGGGTTACTTTTTTATTAGGAGGTTGGAGGCAGGATTTGCACTCCGGCCACCATAAAACCCTTCATTCCGCAAAACACAAAAACGCAAAAAAATCTGAAAACCCACTCCATGGGAGTACCTCCTGTGCAGCTTCCCTTCGCAGGGCAGCTCACCGGATGATGGGATTGGGGCAAAGCCTTCGGGACCCCCAATCTTTGATGATATGAGGGAAACCAGGGGGTAACATCCCTGGGTCAGATTGCGGGAGAGTGTGTCGGAGTGGTGCTGAGGTGTCGTCCACCAGACGGCGGTCTCCTTGGGTTAACCTGAGGCGGTCCGTTTGGGTGGGTGCCTGGAATGTCCTATCCCTAAGAGAGGATGATCACCTGTCTCTGTTATCATCTGAGCTCAAGCGTTTGGACATCGGGATTGCAGCTCTCTGAGGTTCGGAGACCGGATTGCGGCGAGATAATGGTGGGTGGTTACACCTACTATTGGTCTGGTCGCTCTGATGGTTACCATACCCAAGGAGTTGCTGTAGCTGTGTCCAATAAGCTGACCCCAATGATAATTGAGGTAACACCGGTCAACGAGCGTATTATGAGATTAAGGATTCGTCACTCCTTAGGTGTCATTTCCCTGGTCTCTGTTTATGCTCCGACTGAGGTGAGTGATCTCACCGTGAAGGACGCATTCGACGCCACGCTCAAGTCTGTGGTTGAGCAGTGCCCCAGACGAGATACACTTCTAGTCTTGGGGGATTTCAATGCATCGACTGGAACTGATAGGGATGGTTATGAGGTGTGTGTTGGTCCCCATGGGTCAGGAACTATGAACCAGAATAGCACAAAGTTCCTTGACTTTGCAAGAAGTCATGGACTTAGGGTGGCTGGTTCATGGTTTCAGCGCCCACAAGCTCATCGCTGGACTTGGTATTCCAACGCTGGCGGTGTGGCAAAGGAGATTGACCATGTCCTCATTGACGGTCGTTGGAGGATGATCCAGAACTGCAGGGTCTACCGGAGTGCTCAGTTCCTCAATACTGACCACAGGCTTGTTGTAGCAACTCTAAAGCTGCATCTTAAATCCTGGAGAATGGTACCATCCCAGCCTAGGCTGGATGTTGGCAAGCTCAGGGATGAGAGAGTAGCTGAGGAGTTTGCGAACAGGCTGAGTAGACACTTGGGGGGGTCTGGGTGCTTTGGGGGGTCCTGAAGAGTTGTGGAGTGCCTTCAAGACCACCATCCTTGATGTTGCCGGTGGATGTCTTCGAACTCACCGCAGGGCAAAGAAGAATTTTGTCTCTCAAAGGACACTGGATACCATTGACCAGAGTCGCAGGGCCAGGCTGAATGGCAGAGCTGAGCTGTTCAGGGAGCTGAAGCGTAAAACTGTACGTGCACTGAGGGTGGACAAGGAGGCCTATGTGCGAGGAATCTGTGAGCGGGTAGAGCGTCACCTGTGGACAGGTGATTCTCGTCCCGCTTACAGGGGAATTCGTGCATTGCGTGCATCCAAGCCCATCCCTCGGAGCACTGCAGTTAGAGCAGAGAGTGGTAGGCTCTTGACAGAGGAGTCTGAAGTGAAGGCCCGCTGGGCCGGTTACTTTGAGCGGTTGTACCAGGCTGATCCCCCAGCTGTCGAGTTGGACGTCAAGGGTGTTACAATCCCTGTTGCTGACCCTTGAATCAACTGTGGTCCACCTTCGCTTGTGGAAACATGGGCTGCGGTGAACAAGTTGAAATGGGGCAAAGCTCCAGGGATCTGTGGCATCCATGCTGAACTTCTCAAGGCTGGTGGAAATGCTGCACTCGTGTCGTTGCATGCAGTTTTGTGCTCTGCCTGGAACACAGGCATCATCCCAACTGATTGGAAGAGGGGCCTTGTTGTTCCTCTCTCAAAAGGGAAGGGTGATCGCCAAGACTGCAACAACTACCGAGGGGTGACGCTGCTCTCAGTGCCGGGCAAGGTCTTTGCTCGGATAATTCTTGATAGGGTTCGCCACCATCTGCTTGAGCACCAGCGTCCAGAGCAGTCAGGCTTTACACCAAAGAGGTCAACGATTGACCGTATCCTTGCTCTTCGTGTCCTCACTTAACGCAGACGAGAGTTTCGGCAGGGGCTGCTTGCAGCCTATGTTGATCTCTGTAAAGCGTTCGATTCAGTGAATCGGGATGTCCTCTGGAGGATTCATGGTCTTCGTGGGGTGCCACCGAAACTGATCGATCTGATGTCTGAACTTTACTCTGGTACTGAGAGTGCTGTGAAGTGTCGTGGTACCATCTCTGACTTATTTCCAGTTGTTACTGGAGTTCGTCAGCGGTGTGTACTGGCCCCCACACTTTTCAGCACTTGTATTGACTGGATTTTTGGGAGGATGTCGGAGAGATCAAGCTGCGGTGCGTCGTTTGGGAATGTCAAGATCTCGGACCTTGATTTTGCAGATGATGCAGTCATCTTTGCGGAGACTTTAGATATCCTTTTTGGGGCCCTCGAGGTGCTGAATGAGGAGTCTGAGCCGCTGGGATTACGGGTTTCTTGGGCCAAAACTAAGATCCAGGCTTTCGGTGACATCTTGGATGCTGCTGCCCTGTCTGTGTCTGTTTGTGGTGAGGATGTTGAGGTCATGGAGAGATTCACTTACCTTGGCAGTGATATTCATGTCTCTGCTGGCTGTGAGTCAGAGGTCAATAGACGTCTGGGTCGGGCCTGGGGAGTCATGGATTCACTGGATCATGGGGTGTGGCGCTGCCGGTACCTCTGCGGGAGGACGAAAGTCCGAGTCTTCAGGTCCTTGGTACTTCCAGTCTTGCTCTATGGATGCGAGACTTTGACTCTGACCAAGGATCTGAGACGGAGACTTAATTCCTTTGGTACCAGGTCTCTTCGGAGAATCCTTGGCTATCGCTGGTCAGATTTTGTGTCCAACGAGCGGTTGCTGAGAGAGACTCAGATGAGATTTGTTGCCTGCATAGTCCGTGAGCGTCAGTTGCGGCTGTATGGACATGTGGCTCGTTTTCCTGACGCTGATCCTGCTCACCAGATTCTCTCAGCGAGGTAGTCTCATGAGTGGAGGAAGCCAGTGGGCCGACCACGTGCCTCATGGTTGCAGCAGGTTGACCATCATCTCAAGGAGATGGGGATGGGCCTGGCATCTGCCTGGGGGATGGCCAGACGGAGGCCCCTGGAGTACCGGCGGAAAGTGGACGCAGCGACGCGCTGTTCTGGCACATGCTCCCATACCTGACCTGAGTACTGGAATATAAGATCTGTTGCTTTGCTGACGGAAATACCAATCTTTGCTGTGATGGCTCATCAATAGGGCAAGAAGAAAAAGGATTCCATGTGCAGGGATAACCAGCATCGCAAGTTGGCGCTTGTAAGTATCGCCACGTGTACCCATGTACCCATAAAAAAAAGTTAATGAAATGTTTTTTTTCATCACAAACTTTCCCCGGAGTTCCCGGAATTCACCGTAGTTCGATTTATTGAAATTGGTTACTCCGTTCTCAAGTCATATCACGACAAACAGACAGACTGTGTGTGTGTGTGTGTGTGTGTGTGTGTGTGTGTGTGTGTGTGTGTGTGTGTGTGTGTGTGTGTGTGTGTGTGTGTGTGTGTGTGTGTGTGTGTGTGTGTGTGTGTGTGTGTGTGTGTGTGTGTGTGTGTGTGTGTGTGTGTGTGTGTGTGTGTGTGTGTGTGTGTGTGCGCGCGTGCGCGCACACGCATGCGTGTATTTTTTTTTTCATTCTGCCATGTTTATCAGCCCTTTAGTCTCTTACTGTCTGCTCACTTGCCCATCGTCTACTCATCCACCCCTCTCACATTGATCTTTCTTTATATTCCTTCTTGCTCTGCTGTTCACCGTCCCTTTTTTGTGTGCTGACCTCTTACGCACTGTTATTTAACTCTTCTGTGAGCTTCAATTTCTTGTGTATTAAAAAAAAGTATATGCATGGAATGTGGACTGATGTCATCTGTGGGCAAGGCATGGCAGGAAAATCCTCTCCTCCCTGAAGTTCATTCGTGAGCCAGCTCGGTTTTTATGACTCATATTTTATCAGCGATCCATTAGTTCCATCATAATCTTCCGGAGGCTCACTCCTCATGTTGCCATGGCCTTCTGTTATATTTGAACCCATAACCTCCAGGTTGCTAGTTGGTATCCTTACCGCAAGGTCATACTCTGCATTCATTACAAAGGTTGATGAACAAATGTATCCATTGACCCCAAGCATAGTCACCTTTGATCCATCAACCAGGCCCATACTGTGCCCATCACATCACAACCTAGACTTCATTATCTTGCATTTGCATTTGGCAATACTAATTGCCATGATGTTGTTTGACAGTGGGAGTCCATCTGTTTTATATCTGCATCGTCGTCTATCTCTATGGGGATCTGGCCATCTACGCAGCTGCCGTTCCGCGTTCGCTGGCTTTTGTGGCTTGGTAAGTAAAGGCAGCTGCAGGCATGTGGGAGAACTAGAATTGGTGTGCTTCAGTGGCTGTGTCGTAAGGTGGGTGGGTATTGCTGTGTTAATGGGTCAAAACTGACTGATTGCATTGTGTCTTGGAATTGTTGATTCGTATCAAATAATCATGAAGAAAAAGGTCAGGGTATATACCGAGGGGTTTGCTTCCCTTTAGTGTACATATGTTGTTCGTGGTGCCAAACCCAGCTCGTTCTCTAACGACTGCAACCCAAGATTTGCGCTTCACAAGTATGAACGATCGTACAGCTCAGCTACTGATCATATTGATCTTTGTCAGTTGGGGGTCTGTAACTTCTGAGTGACGTTACAGTTACCACATCAACAGTGTAACGTTTTTGAAACTTGTATTCTAAATATATAGATACAAAGTCAAATGAGGAAGGTCACCATTACATCCAATGTCCAACTCTGATTCTCACGTTGAGTTGTTTCCGCCCAGTGTCCCAGTCCTGCTGGCTCAACTCATGCGTGTTCACCTCGTTCTCCGGGACTGTCGAATTATCGAGTTCTGTGGCGTCATTCTCACTCGATGTCCTTGCAGCGTCTGTCGGGGCTGTCCAACGATCGACTCACGTTGCATTGTTTTCAATCGTGCCCTGGTCCGTTCAGGATGATTGAAGAGCTCAAAGGAATTCTTTCCCGATACACAATCTTCATAAGTATTAATCAACCTGATTATAATCGGCTCCACGCATTAACAGCCACTCTGGACATTAACACCTCGTTCTTCATCAGGGATAAATCGAGCACGAGGATGATCAAAACACACGCCTAGTCACATGTCTCTCTGCACCCTCCTCTTGTGGGTTTATATAGTAACACAGAATGATTCTGTGCCTTCCAGCAAATGCTATTCTCATCTATACTGGAAGTTTTTTTTGTCTGGGAACATTCCAGCATCTTCACGATTCTCACCAGGCAGTGTACAGTACAATACTGCCATCTACAGTAAAAATTAGCTCATTACATTAAGCAGTTTATCATACAATTCACTGATGTATGCTACAACTTATAACATGTAACCATCAATTTCAGTCGTTCAATTATAGGCATTTATGAATGCTTATCCACAAATACCACAACCAATGCTTACTGGCCACACCATTTAGCTTATAACTGACAATTTTTTTTTTCCTGTTAGGGGCTTCTTAAGGGATGCTCATGTGTTGATGGAGCTTGGTGACTCAAGGAAGCTGGTGACTAAGTGCTATTTGTTATGGCCTGCAGCACACCATGTCAACATATGGAGAGGGCAGCTGGATGACCAAGCAAAGAATAGATTGATCAGAGAGGCCACTGTCCAGGCCTCCCAGTAGGCCCCAGGCAGGCCGCAACATTAGGCCCCAGGCAGGCCCCAACAGGAGGAAGGGTTCAACCATACACAACCTTCCGATAACTGTACTACAGATGGAAACTCCAAAATAGCCACCGTTCCCTCCTCCTGCCCCACAGCCAATCACAGGATTTATACCGGTGGGTGTGACCATTGGGTTTAACTTGGGTGGGGTGGCTCATCGTTCCCATATGGTTGTCATAACGACATGGCCACTTTTCCAGCCAACAATGAAACTAATTTTTCTCTATCATTGACAATGAAATGTTGCAGGTTGTACCCTCACTTCCAACAATTGTGCTTTCTCGTTAAGGCTAGATCATTGAGTACAACAGTTGGAAATTTACTTTGAGAAGTTAATTATTTAGATGTAGTAATGTTTTTTTATGGTTGAAATATATGCCTGAATGGATATTTTGGTCAAAACCTTTGTTTTACAATTTACACCACAGTGGAAAGTTGTCGTGCAACAACATATCGACCACTTTCCAGGACTCTGACTTCTGTTGGGACAGGGTGACACGAGGTCAGGCTTACCGCATCTTTCTGGTCAGTATGGTCACTTCATCTTTCCTGATCAATGGCTCTTTGCTGCTTTGGTACTTCCTACCTTTCTAAGGCTCTGACTTGCATTGATTTTGTATATCAACTGGTTTGTCTTACTGGACTCCACAGTGACCTTCTAGCAGGCATCTTGACCTCGAGGGCACTTGTTTTGCTTCTCTTTCCTGCTAATCTGTAATGTTAATGTATACATTATCCTGCTATTTCAATATGTGGTGTACATAGAGATCACCTTTTCCTGAAAAATATGCCTGCTAGAAGGTTAAACATACAATTGACGTGGAAAATTACCCCATTGCAATTTATGGATTTTCAAAAGTCAAGATATATGTATAAATATAGTTCTTATGAAAAATTTTATGGAATTGAAATGGCCAATTAAACGTGCCCACTGTTCGCTCTAACTCGCTCCTTGACGAATGGTGTACGTCGTTGAATCATAATTATTTCTGTCGTTTAGGCAACGATGGTGAGTAGTAAAGAAAGTGCTTTTAAATGTATTTATTTTTTGCATATATTTATTCTCTACAAGAGCAAGGCTCATGGAGAAGCAAGTTGAAATTGACAGTGGGCAAAATTCGCAGGGCAAAAGTTGGGCACAACCGGCAAGGGACTGAACACAGAGAGAGAGAGAGAGAGAGAGAGAGAGAGAGAGAGAGAGAGAGAGAGAGAGAGAGAGAGAGAGAGAGAGAGAGAGAGAGAGAGAGAGAGAGAGAGAGAGAGAGAGAGAGAGAGAGAGAGAGAGAGAGAGAGAGAGAGAGAGAGAGAGAGAGAGAGAGAGACAGACAGAGAGAGACAGACAGACAGACAGAGAGAGAGAGAGAGAGAGAGAGAGAGAGAGACAGAGAGACAGACAGACAGACAGACAGACAGACAGAGAGACAGAGAGACAGAGAGACAGAGAGACAGAGAGACAGAGAGACAGAGAGAAGAAGAAGAAAAAAAAAACAAAAAAAAACAAATCAGCAAGTAAAATGGTTGGTGTACGAAGGGTTAATGGGAGTAATAAAGACAATGAGTCAGGAGGGGGATGACACAAGGTGCTATGCATTACCTGTCATCGTCTGACTCGGTTTATTGTTATAAAGCATGAACCAGAATTATCCATTTCACAAAAGGAATTTTTTTTTTTAGATTTAGGGGAAGGAGTGGGGGCAGGAGAGGCCAGGTCTCACACATTCAGACCACGTACAGCTTGGCATATGATGATGGAAATGGTTGCATAATACTAACTGGAAACATAGAGACATAGTTTGCTGGCACTTGCCCTGTATAAATTGACTGCCACAACAATATAGGCCTTGATGCCATAATGGTTTCTCTCAGCCGGGGTGGTAGTGAAGGCCAATCAGATTTCTTATGAATGAAAGTGATGGTACAGAAAGCACACTTCCCTTGCGATATATTTTGCAAAATTCACTAAAGACATTCAAATTCCTCATCAAACCTTCCATCAAAAACATCCTCCAGGTCGTCATGTTAAGGATGAAGTCATTTTTGCTGTGTTGGTCATAAAATTGGTGGCTTCTCTTTGTTTGAAACATGATAACCTCATAGTTGGCACAGATCCTTCTCATAGCTTTTTCTGCAAGAAATTTGCATTTCCAACAATGCCTCAAGTTTGATATCCTTACAAATAATCTTCATTGTTCCGAGTGAAATTATTATGGCAAAACACCAATTCAAAATTGATCTTAAATAAGGTCCTTTCATTTTAATTGGACTGAGCACCTGGAATCGAATTTTGGTGCAGACTCGGTGTTGCCAAGGCAGCTGTTTGCCATTGGGTTCCCAGTGGTAGTCAAGACAAGAAATTGGAATTTGTTCAGGGTGCCGGCGATATCTCACCTTCTCTTCACAAACTACACTGTGAGACATTTAATGTCCACCAACTAATACTAACAAACGAGACAACCAGCTTAACTGAGATACGGCACACATATCGATAAATCGCTCTGCCTGCGAATCACCGGGATGGCAGTTTATAGCTGGGCCGAGATTCAAACCAAGGTGAGACGGCTCAGAGGTGAGAGTGCATACCTCGAGGCTATCATCCTCCCAATCTGTACTCGACATACCCACTGACTACTCAGTGCCTTGTGCTTCAGAAAATGATCCAAGAAGAGACCTGCAAAGTCTTTACGAGACTAATGGCATCACAAATCGAGAGATTCAGAGAAACAAGGCGACCGTCCAAACAGTAGTTTATGATCACCGGAAGTGATCATACAGCAAAAACACTCAGGATACCCGCCATGTGGCGGAGCCCAGAAATAGACATGACATCACAGTATGTTAGAAAACCCTGATTAGATGATTGCTTACAACCCCTGACAACGCATTGTTAACCAATTTCAATGAGCAAATCAGCATCAAACAAGGACAAATGTGTCCAAGAGCCACGTCATAAAGGTTTTGTCTTCACCAGAAGAAAAGAAGAAGAACAAGAAGAATAAGAAGAACAAGAAGAAGAAGAACAACGCGGAGCTCTCTTCGAGCCAGCGTTCGCAACGTGGCTAAAAAGGGTTAATTCAACTGCTTTCATAATTCTATGTGAAAACTAGCTCTAGGGGACAGGGAGCATGGATAAATTGAAATGAACCTGTGTAAAAAAAAATATATTATATTTGTGTTTGCACATATTGCACTGAATTTGATCATCCATGACTGGTACTGATTTAAAGTTTTTAACTTGCAAACCTAACTGACCATAACACACACTCCTTTGTACTGGTGATATCTGGTACTGTCTTGTGGACAATTCTTAAGGTAAAGGACAGATGGCAAAGGGTGGTGCAACCAGATGGGGAAGGCCTTTTGCAATGGCCAAACGCATGTCCTCCTTGCAGCATCTAGTGGCCTGATCATACTGAGATGTGTTAACGTCTTGACCTAGGAATTAACAATCTGTGACTCAGAAATTCTTGACCGATGGATTTTGGTAATGATTTATTTGTGTAGTTTTTAATTGAAATATAAAACTGTTTTTATGCTATTCATTTATGGAGGGGGAGTGGGTTGGCAACGAATATGTATCGTGTGATATATATATATATATATATATATATATATATATATATATATATATATATATATATATATATATATATATATATATATGAAATATTGTTACACGACCGGAGGTTGAGACCGCCCAGAGGCTGTGCTGAGGACTAAACCACGTTCCAAGGCAGAATCCATTGGGTCAGGTAAGTGAGCCGGGCAGCCGAGAGGTTAGGATGGATAATTAGCACGTTGTCCAGGAGACAGGACTTTGTCTACAATGCCAGGGATACCATAAAACACCCTTTATTCATAAGATGGCACAGGAAGTATGATCACTCCTAAATTCTAGTTTTATCACTTGACCCTTAGCACAAAATTTCAACTCTGAGCTGGACATCACAGACGTCACAAGATATTCCAGTGCAAATGAGAAATATTTAGGTGATGTTTAAAACCCATTGAGTTTGTTGAAGTGGTCATTCTTTTTAGGTCTTGCAGTGTTCACACAACAAATGGAACACGTCGACTGAATGAAAAACAAAAACTATAAACGAGGAATTATGAGAAGATGAACAGATTGATTAACAGAGTTGCAGGAAAAAGTGGATTGCAAATGACACCTGCTCTGACAGTAGTCACAAGATAGCCAGCTCAAGGCTGCATAGTAGTCCTATCCACTGATCATGTCTACAGTACCTGGTACAGTACTTTAAGATGATGGATAACTCCTACCTCATCCCTGAATCAGATGGACACATGTACTACGCAGGAACATCTCTGTTGGTGGTTTTTTAAGCTATTGCCGGGATTGTGCATTGAACACAATACCCCAGGGTCACGTGTGTTCTGACCTAGACTCACCAGGCCTACTCAAGCTGTTCACCACATGGATGATCCTCCAATGGCTCATTACATGCTCAATCAACCCTGCGGCTGCATCAGCACAACCCTTTTATTTGTTGCTGGGCTTTGGCTACAAAATCCTGGCTCAAGGCCAAGGCTCCACACAAGCACAGCGGCCATCTCTCTTTCTCCAGGCTACTCGCTGATATAAACTTTTTTTTATTCCTTTGCCTTTAATTCTCTTTCCCATGGTACCCTCACGGTTACCTCACATCGACAACAGACCAATCAGCATAAATGTGCTTTGCCTACATAGTCTGTTGCTGAGTGATTTGCCTACACCAACATAGTCCAATTACAACATCTTGTCCTCAGAAGTGGCTTAGCAGCAACACCCAGTTATGGTGGGTGGGTATAAATCTGACCGGTTCTCAGTTTCAATGGCATCGTTGTCAAACGGCGTAGCTGTCTGCCACTGGTCCATCAACTACATTGCCGTACAATCAGTATTGCATCAGCTGGCTTACGTAGCTGTCATCTGCTCATGTGCTGCTGTATATACATTTGCTTTCACTAGATAAATATACAAGTTATAGCTTTCTACAACAAATACTGAATTACACTTGGGAAATTATTTTTGATATTTGTTAAAAACCACCAATAACACTGGTTTACAAAAAAATTTTTCTGAGGCAAGCATGTGAATAGGTGTTTCTGACTAATTTTGATATGCTGAATTCAAATTTCTAAACAGTTTTGCTCTATCACCTCTAGTATTTTTGCTTTCACATATCCCATTTTTTTATTATAATGCATATATTTATAATATGTGTTTATTTCATATATTCAAATGGCATATTACGAAACGAAACAAAACATAGACACAGAACACTGACAGAACTAAATATTACTATTACTTGGATATAAGCATATATACACATCATAGTACTACAGACAGTCAGAAGTGAGTTTTTTTGGAGGATCTGGTGTACTTTGCCTTCGGGATGTCGCGCAGGAGCATCCAGCAGAAGTCCCCCATCATGCTGGGGTTCCACTTGCCTTGGTAGTTGCTCTCCATCTTAGTAATATCTTGGTGGAACCTTTCCCCATGTCCGTCACTTACTGCTCCGAGGTTTGGGGGGAATAAGTTGAGGTGGGAGTGGAGAAAGTGAATCTTGAGAGACATTCGGCACCCCATATCCGGCTAAGCCTGCAACAACTTCTCGACATGCATTTGGTAATCTAGTGCCCGTGTGTTACAAAGGAAGCCATGGCAGACTGACTTAAATGCTTCCCATGCTCTCAGTTCCTTCAAGGTGAGCTTCTCCTCGAATACCTCATCCTTCAGCACCTCCCTGATCTGAGGTCTGACAAAGATGCCCTCCTTGAGCTTAGCAGAACTGAGACCTGGGAACAGAGTGCACAGGTGTTGGAAGGCAGCGCCATCCTTGTCCATGGCCTTCACGAAATTATTCATGAGGCCAAGCTTGATATGAAGAGGGGGAAGAAGCACCTTGTTCATGTCCACCAGAGGATTTTCTTGGACACTGTGTTCCCCAGGCACGAAAGTGCTCCTAGACCCCCAGTCCTTCTGCGTGTGGTGCTTGGACACAGCCCGACTATCCCAGAGACAGAGAAAGCAGCTGTACTTCGTGAAGCCCGCCTGCATACCCATAAGGAGCCCAATGACCTTGAGGTCCCCATAGAGGCTCTACTGGTGCTGCTGGTACTTGACAGCTTCCAGAAGGAGCTGCATATTGTCATATGACTCCTTCAAATGAACTGAGTGGCCAATGGGAATAAATACCCCAGAATTCCCATGAAATGATTCTTCTATAGTATAAAATAAAAATTAAAAACCCAGCTACTTTATAGCGAACGGAGTGAGCTTCATACTCAACGCGTGCACATGAGAGAATAGGAAACAACAATGTCTCGGCTATGACCCTTTTGCTTCCGGTTTTTGTCATGGAGAATGATGCATGCCGGGAGATCATGACCGGAAGTGTTTATTTATTTATTCAATTATTTTTTTCCCAAAGTTAATTTTATACTTCCGAAAGTGATTTTCTTCATGACAGGAAGTGTTTATTTAGTATTTAACATTACCGGGAGTGATTTTGAAACTCTTTCCGGAACTTTTAATTTATTTTATTCTTGACCAGAAGTGATTGTTTATTTATTTATTTATTCAATTTTTTTCCCAAAGTTAATTTTAATAAAGATATCTCCCGCATTATCAAAAAATATTTTTTAATCTTGATTTACATTATTTAATCGCTGATCCCGAATCCAGGCCGAAGTAACCGGAAATTGCGTCAGACAGATCAGCTGTCTGATCAGAAAAATCATCAGCTGTGCGGCGCTTACACATAACGTTATAGTTGGCAAGTATACAGTTGTGAACAAGTTATAGGTAAAGTCAGAAGCGAATGTAAGAAGAATTCTACGTTCGCTTCTCGGCTTTGCCTATTCCATATTATAAAAGTATCATCCTACCGGATAATTGTAGAGCAGCATTAACCACCCTCTCTCACCACCAGTAAGCTACTGGCGTTCCCAGCCGCACAATGCACATGTTTGACCTATGGAGTTTTTTTGGATGACGCAAACAGCGTCATCGGCTTGCCAAAGTGTTAATTTGAGTTCAGCATCCCTAAATTAGTCTAAAACACCTATTTATGCAGTGTATTACTGAAATATTTCGATATTTGTGGGTCTCGGCCCTCGGGATATATGTATACATGTACGTACATGAATACATGTATATCTCAAAAACTAGAGGTGATGAGTGAAAATGGATTTCGTATCCGAAATTAGCACCCCAAAATTAGGTTAGAACATCTATTTTCATGCGTGCCTAAATTTCTTTGTAACCACTGCAATCTAAACCTAAACAATTTCACCAAGTATTATAAATTACTTCGTCAACAATTCACAGATCGCACAAATTTCCTGTCACATCATACAAATGTGAAAATCCTCATTTTCCTAACAATACTATGTGTATCTTAATCTCTCCTGTTGTTTGCATGGCAGATGGGGTTTTCCAATCACTTATGTGTGTGTGTCTGTCCTGGCCGTAGCGTTTTTACCATTTGAGCTTTTGTTATCAAATGTTCAACAAAGCTTTATTATGAGAATGTGGAGAATACAAATTAATAATTTGGTCAAAAGGTCATGGTTGCATAAAATCGTCAATTTTCATGCGATTGACCTGAATTTTTAAGCATTTGCATATTGGGTCACTGAATTGGTTCACCATTCAAAAGCTAGAAACCGATTGTTGTTTCAGATGAAAAGGTCAAGGTTGCATCAAATTGTCAATTTTCATCAAATTGACTTGAAATTCGAACATGGTTTGCATATTGGGTCACTGAATTGGTTCACCAGTAAAACGCTGGAAGCTGATTGTTTTGAGGTCCAAAGGTCAAGGTCACAAAATCATCAATTTCTATCTGATTGACTTGAAATTTCAGCAGAACTTGCATATTGGGTCACAGAAGCTTCTTGCTTTTGACGTCAAAAGGTCAAGATCGCCAAAAATTGTCATTTGTTTTCACTGTTTTCGTCAAGCTTAGCATACGGAAGAAGTCCGAATACAAAGCGGATGCGGACAGACGTTGCATTTTCAGATGCTTTCTCATTTACTCTTGTTCTGCTCCATGTTTTTATGCAAATGACCAACTCTCCTGCGCTTCAGTTTAGGTTTAGATAATTATTGGTGGTTTTTAACTAATGGCTAAAATAATTTACCAAATGTAAATTAGGAGTATTTGTTATAGCAAGTTATAACTTAAACACGTACAGTTGTAGCCAAAGATATTGGCACCCTTTCCCTTTTTTCCAATAACTCAAAGTTTTCTCTGAAAATAAGTTGAAATTGACAAAAGTATTTGTTCTCCACATTTCTTCATTTCATTGCTAATATTACAGAACCTTTGTTTTGATCCAGAACTTAATATATCTTTTTAAATCAGAAAATAAAAAGAAATGGCATTGACAAAATTATTGACACCTGAGATTTTTATTTGGTAGCACAGCCTTTTCAGATGCTTTCTCATTTACTCTTGTTCTGCTCCATGTTTTTATGCAAATGACCAACTCTCCTGCTCTTCAGTTTAGGTTTAGATTATTGGTGGTTTTTAACTAATGGCTAAAATAATTTGCCAAATGTAAATTAGGAGTATTTGTTATAGCAAGTTATAACTTAAACACGTACAATCGTGGCCAAAAATATTGGCACCCTTACACTTTTTTCCAATAACTCACAATTTTCTCTGAAAATAAGTTGAAATTGACAAAAGTATTTGTTCTCCACATTTCTTTATTTCATTGCTAATATTACAGAACCTTTGTTTTGATTCAGAACTTAATATATCCTTTTAAATCAGAAAATAAAAAGAAATGGCATTGACAAAATTATTGACACCCAAGACTTTATATTTGGTAGCACAGCCTTTGGACAAAATATCTGCAGTCAAGCACTTCCAAAAGCCATGAATGAGCTTCCTACACCTCTCTACTGGAAGGTTTGTCCACCCTTCTTGTGCAAACTGCTCCAGTTCTCCCAGTTTTTTTCCTTTCTCTCAACTGCTGTTTTTAGATCTTCCTCCAGGTGTTTAATTGGATTTAGATCTGGACTCGTTGCTGGCTACTTCAGAACAGTCCAGCATTTTGTCTTAAACCATTGCCGCAGGCTTTTAAAAGTGTGGTTGGGGTCATTGTCCTGCTACAAGACCCATGACCTTCGACGGAGACCCAGCTTTCTGACACTGGGTTGAATATTGCGCTCCAAAATGCCTTGGTAATCTCCTGATTTCATGATGCCATGCACACATTCAAGGCACCTCGTGCCAGAGGCAGCACAGTAACCCCAAAACATCACTGAACCTCCTCCATGTTTGAGTGTAGGGAAGATGTTCTTTTCTTTGACGGCTTCATTTTGTTTTCTGTAAACACAGAGATGATGTTCTTTAATTTACCAAAAAGCTGTAATTTGGTCTCATCTGTCCACAGGACATTCTCCCAGAAGGATTTTGGCTTCTTCAGGTGTGTTTTGGCAAACTCCAGCCGGGCTTTCTTTTGTCTCTCTCTCTCTCTCTCTCTCTCTCTCTCTCTCTCTCTCTCTCTCTCTCTCTCTCTCTCTCTCTCTCTCTCTCTCTCTCTCTCTCTCTCTCTCTCTCTCTCTCTCTCTCTCTCTCTCTCTCTCTCTCTCTCTCTCTCTCTCTCTCTCTCCCCCAGCAGTGGGGTCTTCCTGGGTCTCCTCCCATCGAACCCCCTTTCATTGAGTTGGCGACGGATGGTGCGAGTTGAAACTGTCGTACCTTGTGTCTGAAGGTCAGCTTGAATCTGTTTGACAGTTGATTGAGGTGCTTTCTCCACCATAAGAACAATCTTTCACTGCAATCTTCGATCAAGTCTTTTCTTGCGGCCACGTCCAGGGAGGTTGGCTACAGTTGCCTGGGAGCTAAAACTTCCTGATAACATTATGCATGGTGCACACTGGAACATCAAGGTCTCTGGAGATGGACTTGTAGCCTTGAGATTGTCCATGCTTGGCTACAATCTTGTGTCTGACCTCCTCAGACAATTATGTGGTTTTCTTTCTTTTCTCCATGCTTATTGAAGAACACAGTGACAAAAAACAGCAGAATGACTCCTTTTCTCAATTCAAACTGTTTGAATGAGTGATTTTTATATTGCAGGCACCTGCAACTCACCACGGGTGAGTTCAATTCCGAAGTAAAGGAGAATCACCTGCTTGAAATCTGATTATTTCTAACAACTTCTAAAAGGTGCTTGAAATCTGATTATCTCGGCCATTTTAGGATTTGTGTGGAATAAGCTAACATTTAGTAATTTTTTCAGCTTTTTTTGTTACGTTCCACTCCAAACCAAAGAAATACAGATGTGGTTACCAAAATATTTTTTATATTTCAACAATTGTCTGGAAGAAATGGGGCATTATTTGAAAAAAGCCAATATTTTTGGCCACGACTTTATCTCCTGAAATCAAATGCATTGTCTAAGTTATAACTTGCTGTCACAAAAACTCCTGAATTACACTTGGCAAATTATTTTAGGCATCATACTAAAATACACAATTTGGTGTCTCTGTCTTTCTGTCTAGCTGCGATACATTTCATCATTACTTATCCACTCTCAATTTTACTTGACAAGAGCACGAAGGGTCACATGCTGGAGGTTGTTGTGACTTCATTTGCTCCTCTCCCCAAGGGAGTTTTCCATCTTAGGTGAAATCCATATTAAGGTGTGTCGATAACTTATTGTGGTGTTTTTCCAATGCCGCTTCTCATAACAAAAGCAATAACAACACCAATCCATCCATCCATTGGGGCCATACTCTGTGCAGAGTGTTGGTGCTGCCCAAGCAGTCTCCTTGGCTATTGTGTACAATTCTGGACTGATCGCTACTCCGATACAGTGTACCAGCATGCTGGCACTACCGGATTTAGGGATGGCCAGGTGGGGCCATGGCCCCGGGGCCCCCACATTTCGGGCCCCCCCACAATTTCGATGACATTTTGAAAATCCTTTGAAAATGTGCTTCTAAAGTTTTATTGTCGGTGAATGAAGATTGTAAACTCTTTGTAAGGATATCTTTTCAAAATTGTCCATCATTGTGAGGGTCCTTTTCAAGCTTTGGCTTTTTCAAGCCGTTTCTTCCACGGTCCACAGAACGGATCCAACGTGGACAAAAATTCCTGGGGCAAGCCTCGGGCATTGGGGGCCCGCATTCGGATCTTTTTTGGATCGGATGGTTAAGCGTGACTAACTAACTACGGCACTGCCCACCAGAGCCCAGCAAGCACAGATGGAATACAGAGGTCCAGAAAGAGGAGAGGTGAAAAGGTGAAATTTGATGTGGTAAAACTAGGCTAGGCCAGCACACGGCCGGCAGGGGTAGTATTGTACACACTGAAACTGCGACTGGCAGGGAATGCTGTCAGTACCCTGCTTACTGTCACGCACAGCACAGTAAGACGGTGTGACTTTTTATGTTCCAGGTTTGTGAAACATACTTGTTAGAAAGTCTTTGCTGTTTCACCATATGTATGAACGTTTGGTACTCTTGTGCCCATGAATGTTTCATGCAATTTATGAATACCTTGTCGGTGTAGTGCAAGCCTGTAATTCTTACTTTCTTGGTGTTTTCCCACTGGATATGGTGAGAGCTTCTGGTTTCTTGTCGGTTGGTGTAAGTGAACCGTCGCCATATTGTCTTTGCTCGCTGAGCGAGATTTTCGTTATTCGTGCCATTATATTAATAACTATTGTGCAGAAAGGGAACTTCGGTGTCTCGTCTCATCCAAACCGTTTGATCACGGTATTTTCCTGGATCCGCTGTTTATCGTTATCCTCCGTATTAGCAGGCTTACCTTAGGTTACCAGAACCTACTTTTCAATACTTGTTGTTCGTGATTCTGGTACGTCCCACGTGCACTCTGACAATATCTCGGTTACTCGGTACCTACCAGCTGCAGAAACCACAATGAGCGGCTTCGGTGACGACAGGCACAAATCCAGGGCTCCACGGAAATATGACAGTGGTGCTCAAAAGCGGAAATGTTCCAAGGAAAAAGATGAAAGACACAAGGCCGTCATCGACAATACCCAGAAAATCTCAGAGTTTTTCACTCCTGCACAAACAGGTGATTTGTCCATGACAGAGGCTGGAACACCAACAGAGACAGAACAAGTGGATTTCGCAACACAACCCCCGCGTCAAGATTCGCCCAACATCTTGGAAGGTTCCACTGATGAAGAACATGCATCACATGAAGAAGCACGAGATATACTGACTGATCGTGGACCTGGCTTTGCCAATGACATTGGATGTTGGCCTCCTGAGTGACCGTCGTCAGAGATGATCGACTTCTGGTCATCATGAGATTTGGAGCCCCTGCAGAATTCGACTGGTTCCTTTGATTCATCCATACAGTTCGTTGAAGGTAGGAAACGCTGCTGCTCCAAGAATCTTTTTTTTACCGTAGACTACAAAACGGAGAGTCCGTGAAAAGGTCCTGGCTTTGCTTCTCCACATCAACTGGAAAACTGTACTGCATTGCTTGCAAGCTCTTTGGAGGCGCTACTGCCCTGGGTGGGGAAGGATTCAATGATTGGAAGCATGCCAGTCGTTCTATCGAGGTGCATGAGCGTTCGCATGTACATCGTGCGGATATCATCCGCTTGTCAGACAGAGCAACATCCGCTTGTCAGACAGAGCAACATCCGCAGGTCGTGTGGACACTGAACTCGCCAAACAGGTGAGTGACATTGCGTCCTATTGGAGGGAGGTGCTGAAACGAAGTGTGAGCGTGATATCGTTTCTCACTGAGCGTGGTCTGGCGTTCCGTGGATCGGATGAAATTGTTGGGTCACGGACGAATGGTAACTACCTTGGTTTAATGGAATTACTTGCGGAATATGATCCATTTTTGGCGCAACACATTCAGAAATATGCCAACCAAGGTAGTGGCTACACCAACGACTTATCATCTATGACATGTGAAGAGTTAGTCTCCATCATCGGAAAATCTGTTCTGGATAACATCGTCGCTCATGTGAAAGAGGCAAAATACTTCTCTGTGTCAGTCGATTCTACTCCTGACATAAGCCACATCGACCAGCTCACAGTTATTCTACCATACATCGAGAACGAGGCTCCAGTGGAGCGTTTCATGACCTTTCTGAGCAACACAGGACACACTGGACTCCAGCAAGCAACGGCATTACTGGAGTTTTTGAAAGCCACTGGATTGGACATCGCTAACTGCCGAGGACAATCTTACGATAACGCATCTAATATGAGTGGCCGATACAACGGGATGCAGGGAATGATCCAACAGGAGAACCCTCTCGCAATATTTGTGCCATGCATGACGCACTCACTGAACTTCGTCGGTCAGTCGGCCGTGGGATGCCGTAGACCTGCAACAGTATTCTTCGAATTCGTGGAACAAGTGTATATTTTTTACAGCTTCCACGTCGTGCTACGCCAGATTATTTGATGCCCTGAAACCCAAAGGTCTGCAAGTACCAAAGCGCCTCAGCGACACTCGCTGGTCGGCTCATTCTGATGCAACCCGAGCTCTTCTAGACGGTTATAGCGAAATCGTGGATGTCCTCGATGAAATCGCAAACGATGAACAACTGAAGAGTGAAACGAGAAACACCGCCGAGACACTTCACCAAATGATGTGCACGCTTGAGATAGGGTTCTATGCTGGTTTCTGGTCTACTGTCCTTGGTAGATTTGATCGTACGAGTAAAACCCTTCAGTCACAAGCTACCGATCTCAACACAGCCGTGCAGCTCCTCAAGTCACTGGCGAGCTTCGTGCAGTCATTACGCGATCAGTTTGATACATTCGTTGTTGACGGAGTGGAGCACTCAGGTATGGAGGAATTCACTCGCGGATCGCGTAGAAGAAAGCGTAATGTCCGCCTCGCTCCCTTGGACTACGGACATACTCCAGAAGTAGAACTAGATGCCAAGGAGTCCTTTCGCATCAGTGGATACGTTGCAGTGATCGACGTACTGCTATCGCAGTTGGAAAAGCGTACAAACGCTTACAACGAGATGAGCGACAGATTTGGATTCCTGCGTGCTCTTGTTCAACTCGAAGTGGAGCAGATTCGAGAGTCATGCTCGAAGCTCGTCGAGCTGTATCTGGAAGATCTATCACCTGACCTCACAGAAGAAATGATTCAGTTTCAAGCCATGATGAAGGAGTCAGAGCCAGACTCGGGCCGTACTGAATTCGAGATGTACAGTTTTCTCATCGAGCGAAAACTCACCGATACTTTCCCAAACGTGGAAGTGCTGCTTCGGATTTACCTCTCACTGATGGTGTCGAACTGCTCCTGGGAGTGCTGGTTTTCGAAACTCAAGCTTATCAAGAACTATCTTCACTCCACAATGGGGCAGCAGAGACTGGTCAATCTGACCATCATTTCAACCGAATCCGATGTGCTCAATTCCATGCAGGTTGACAGTATCATATCTGAGTTCGCTGCCGCGAAGTCGCGCAGGAAGCTTGTCCATTGATTAAGGTACTGTGTGTATGTTCATTGATGTGGATGACACTGCTGTATATTTGCGGTCGCTGGAAGTCGGCTATTAATCACCATTTCGGATTTCTCTTGTCCAGAGGGTTTTTAGAAGTTAGAAGATTTTTCGTCGAAGTTCGTAGTATGATTAATGACAGCGCGTCGTTTGTTATTTTCTTATATTGGTCCATCTCTATCTCTTACTCTTGCAGCAACAGCATTTTTGTGATTTGATTTTAGAATGAGCTCAGAGATAAGTCATCAGCTCATAGATAAGTCACCAGCCATATCAATAACAATCCGTCCATCTTGTCATATTGTCAGATTTAATTGTAATTTGTGAACATGTATGCCAAATCATTCCTGATCAGGATCTGCCAAATCTATAGATACAAGTTCAGTTGTTGATGAAAAATCAGTTATAATTTAAGTTGTTGATTAATCTCCAAATTTGGGGGCCCCCCACAATCATTGTGCCCACGGCCCCCCACATGGTAAATCCGGCCTGCATGCTGGCACTCATTTTGCCAACCTCGGAAGGATGACAGGTCAAGTTAACCTCACCTGGTATTAATTCAACAGCTGAGCGGGATTTGAAGTCAGGATCCTCCGATCCCAAGCCCGCCACCCCAACCATTAAGCCAACACCAGGCATATCATAAATGATTATAGTATAATAATATTGTTATTCCAAAAACAATATTTATACAAATAATATCCCCCCTCCCAAAGGGATTTTTCCTCCTTGGACAAATGACATGCTCACCTTTATACAGAGCTTATCATAGTGTTACATGGGACACCCCTACCGGATGTAAAAAAAACCCCACAAACACGTATGATTACCTTTTTAAACAGTCGCTACTGCTGTTTAACACTAAACTGAAAGGTAGGAAACCCAACATTCTTGAGGCATTATATACCTGAGCCTAGCTCTACTATAATATGTATACCCCAGAGAGGATAATAACATGATTCCTCCTGCCACTCCCTTTGGGAGCATGTGTACTGGTTAGTTAAAAAGCACCAATAATCCAAACCTAAACAATTCTTAAACTAAACGATTCAAATAAATGTTCTAAATTTCTTTGTCAACAATTCATAGACTGCACAAATTTCCTGAAACATCATACAATTATGAAAATCCCTATTTTACCAACGATATATTGTTGCGAATCTGGAAGCCATGAGCACTCAACATACAGGTCCGAGAGAACAGTTATATCGGTAAGTATGTGTTTTTAGTTAGGGTCCCCGTCCCGTGTCCAATGTGTAATTAAATGTACATGTGCTGCGAAGTTACTTTGATAGTCAGGGTTTTTTTTTTGTTTTTTTTCAACATCAACTACAACAACGCCAGCATCACCCTCACCTTCACCTCGCTCTGGCCGACACCATGGTGGGCGGAGTTCCAGGAGGAGCCTCGCGGCGGCCCTTGACCAATCAGCGTGCTACGAGTGAGGTGGCCGCCGCTCAGCCAATCAGACCCCGCGACGGTGAAAAAGGCGGTCCGCGTGACGTCACCATGCCCCCGGGCCAATCGACGGACTTGCCGCTCGTTTTGGCCAATGACAGGGCGACGAGCGATTCTTCGCGTCAAAACCGTCCAGTGAGGGAGAGCGGGGAGGGCGGAGGCATCCCCCCCACCCCCCGGAGAAGGGTGACTGGGGTTGCGGCGTGATCAGACCGAGACAGAGAGATCCTTCCTCCACAATAACCGCAAGTCGGTTGCGCGTCTCTGTCGGTTGCGTTCGTCGCGTCTCTCTGTCGGTGAACAAGAGAGCTTTTTAGATAGTCGATGACCATCGAGCAGGCAAGGTTGTGGTCAATCTGACGGGCAGGTTGAACGAGTGTGGAGTTCTCAGCCCTCGCTTTGACGTTCAACCCAGAGACTTGGAGAAGTGGCAGAGAAATCTCCTGCCTTCTCGACAGTGTGGGAAACAGAGGAGAGTTTTGGTTGCCGGGACGAGCGCTGAAGGGTGCTCTGGATTTCTATCATCGCATCTCGATGCTGGCCTGGTTTGCCCGTGTCAGCCGAACCACACGAGGTGGACAGGCCCATGTCCTTCTGGGTATCTGTGTGTGTGTGTGTGTGTGTGTGTGTGTTTGTCGGTGGGCCCGTCTGTAAGTAGGAATTGTTTTGCATACGTGTGCTCTTAGCAAACTGGGCGTAGTGGCGTGCGCCTGTAATCCGGCTACTCGGAGGCTTGGGTTGTAGGATCGCTTGAGGATGGGCGCTCTGCGCTGGGCCGCGCTATGAGAGGGTATAGGGCAACCCGGAATGATGGCGAAACCCAATCCTTATCCCTGTGTCGTAAGAGGCGACCAGGATTGCGTCAGGAAGGGCATCCGGCGTAAAAAAAACCTGTGCCAAATCAGTATGCGGATCATAACGGATGATCCGCTGTGGCGACCCCTAACGGGAGCAGCCGAAAGACGAACAACAACAACTTGTGCTCTTAGCACTTTGCTGTACATAGTGCTCTTTGCTCTTTTTGCTCTTTGCTGTACATACCTGCATCTCTATAGTCGGATAACTCTGCTTATTGCATGCTCCCCCCTTTCCCCCATTGTAAATGAATACATTTGTTAAATGTATCAGCTCGGTTCTGTGTTTCTTCCATTGGCTTAGCATGGCGCGTGTTGGTGAATGACAAAGGCTGTTGCCGCTGTAAATGTACATTGGGACCGACGGGACTTGGGAAACCATTCGCACGGGTCGGGCACGTTAACGGCTCGACTCGTACGAGTGCCGTCGAGGGTGTGAATACTCGGTAACTCGCCACGTGGATCTCCAGATATTTTGAAAATTGGCAAATAACCCTGTACCACATGGTGGAATTATTGACGATTCACGGTCCGGTAAGGGACCCGTACCCTCGGAGTTTTCTGAAAGGTACGATCTAGATTCCGGGTGTTCGCTAGAGTCGACCCTACCACCCCACCTTGCGGTCATGCTCGCAGCAGAGATACCCGGCTCCGCAACAAATTGGTGTTCAGGAGCGGGATTTGAACCCCCCCCCCCGTCTCCATGAAATTCACGGATTCGGATCGGGGGCAGAGGGAGCGAAACCCCCCCTCCCCATTTCCTCCAAATTATGAGCATTTTTAAATTCTCTTGCCAACACGCAACATGGCAAGCCAAGACGAGCTGAAGCAGGTGGGTAGTGAGGTAGATGTAGTGGTACATGAACCCATGGTCCAGGACACCACCCCCATGCAGGAACTGCCCCCGCAACCAAGCTCAGAGCCCGCAAGGGGTGCAGGGGCGGTGTATGACACCCCCCCTCCATCAAACTTCCCTCCCGACCCTTGGCAGGTCCACGGCGGATCGGCTCCGCTAGAGCCATCAGGCATCGAACAGTTGGTTCGGATGATTCAAGCGATGCAAAGCAATATGGACTCAAATGTGCAAGGAATGAAAAAATGAAATGAAGACGAATGCGCAAAGTATGGAGCGCAAAATGGATGGCATGAGGGGCGATATGCAAACACAGCGGGGTGAGATGCAGAGCATGGGGTTGAACCTCCAGGCAGGACAAGAGGCGATAAGGGCGATCGCACGTGGTGAAAGGTGGACAACGAATTGCAAAATGGCGGCAACACGTGGCGGAATGATCGATTCAGGAGGGAGTGCAAATGGTGTCCAGCCCGCGATGGAGACGTGTAAGGTTGGGACGACGAGGGACGCCGTCACAATTGATGGGGAGACGTGTAGGGTGAGACACGAGGGGATGACGGAAGAACCAAAGGATGTGACGGAGACGGAGAAATTAGTAGAGACACGAGAGGAGTCAGAAATAAAGAGGGAGACGCAAGAAGCAAAAGAGGGGAATGAATTAAATAAAGTAATTGACGAGCACACACACGTAGAGTTAGTGGGGGACAATGAGGTTGGGCATGGGGAATGTTTCGTGACCCGGTGCGAGCAGCAGGAGATCCTCCTTAAGGAACAAAGGGAGACGGTATGCTCCCTTGAAGCAGATTGCGACGAGGTGAGTCCGGTCGGGCCGAACGAAGTTGAGCGGATGAGTGCTATGAACGGGTGCACGCGGAGCTTGGGGGTATGGAAAGCCCGGGATTGCTTGTGGTAGCGCGAATCCCCGATGTGATTGTCCCGGAGTGTGTGGTGGAGTGTATGAGTGGTGCGAGTGTGTCAAAACATGTGAAGAATGTGAGGGTCATGGCATGCATGAGTGCATGCGAGGAATTGGTACATGGACCGATCCAGACGGGAGACGGGTATAGCGAGCCAAATGGGCCGCTCGTCAGTATTTCGGGAACCATGCCGGTTTCACGGAACGTTGCATATGGGGCCCGGCCCTCGCGCGCGCGTCTTCGTGCAGGGAATTCGGCGTGGAAACGCTCCTCGTGGGATTCAACAAGGCATCGCGAACGGCTAAATGGCAGCGAGGGTTGTTTGAATTTGGAACACGCGGGTTCCCACGTGGGCAAGTGTGCGAAGCTCCACGTGCTGCATGCCGCGTGTTCTGTTCGCGGAACGCGCGGAGCGGGTTCCCAGGATGATGCACTCGTGCTAACCTGCACGGCAAGCTGTGCAGGTTCGGTGTGCGAGTGACGTCACCAGGGATCTCGAGGCACGAAGGCCAGGTTAACAACGTACGTTGTCCCACGTGGGGAATTCCCCGAAAGCGAACGCTCGTTGCGATTGGCAGGGTGACGTCATGGCTGCACGGATTGGCCATCGGAGGGGACGTTGGTATCGCCCATAGGGACGAACGGGCAAGCTGTAAACCGCCACCATGGCAGCGCAAAGGAAAAAAAAAGCCTCGCTCCAAGTACATAGCCCGGTGTTTGGGCATAGAAGCATTGGTTAGCGGGATGGGTTTAGCTTCGTTAGACCGGCCTCATGGGGGCATGAGCTGTCCTCCATGGGGCCCGTGGACTAGTTAGTGGGAATTTAGGTTAGATTTAGTATGGGAAATGGATTTTGGGAGACATGGACAGACATGGAATGTGTTGTGGGGACGTAGCTTAGCTACATAGATTAAAAGGAATATGCGTTAGTGTAAGGGACGATGAGGGAGCACGAGTTAGGGGAATTTAGCTAGCAGTGTGGAGTGAATTTGAAAAAGAAAGGAGCATGTTGAGTGAGTATGTGTGAGTGGAGTGACTTTGGAATGTATGGGGGGAGGAGTGATTCCCACCCAAGTGACCCTGCGGTCAGTGTAATGTTAGTTAGTGGGTTAGTCAAATTTACTAAAAGGAGGTCGTTTTGTTGTTGGTGTTGAGAGTCGGCACGAAACCCATTTAGAGGGATGCAGGAGTCCATGGACCGGCTGGGAGCGTGGCTGTTGAAAGGTAAGTATTGATTCGAGGGCACCCCGGGCACCGGACGAGTCGGCCAGAGTAGGCCAAGGGTCCAAGGGACCGGGATAGTGTAGTGGCCATGGGCGACCCGTCGGAAACTGGACCCGAAGCGCCAAAATGCCACGTGGACATCGGAGGGGGGCAATACTGGGAAGGGCAACCCCCCGCGTCGTTTGGAGCAGGTAGGCTCGGGGACAGCCTCAGGTCCCGGGGGTGCCGTAGTTTGAGATTCGGCAGAGGGGGAATCCCTGCCATGTGAGCCACGCTGCCCAGCCACGAAATTGTGCAAGGGCACGGAATAAAATTTGAGGGCTAGGCCCAAATCTAAAATGGACACCAACACAGGCGATGGGAATCATGGTTTTCTAGAACCGATAGTTTAAGTGACAGGTGTTTTGGAAAGCCCCGGGGTAGTTTAAAGTTAATAAATGCTAGGATAGGTAGGAAATGTACCCCTTCACACCATCCATCCCTTTACTCTCCGTAGGCTGCTGGACCCACCTTGGTAGATTGCTGAAATCTGAAGGAGGCCATTCTGAGGCTTTGTTGGGCCTCGAGACAGGACGCTAGTCTCCTCCCTATTTCCCTCCCAAATGGGAACTTAGGGGTTGGGATTAGATGGACAGGATAGGTTAGCCGGACAAAGACGATAAAGGGAGTTGGGGAGACGAAATTATAGAGGAAAATAATTATATTTTAAAAAAGGGGGCTAAATTTGGTTGTTTCGTTGTTGAAAATTGAGGGAGTGGGTATGGACAGAGACAGGCAAAGGTGATAGGTTGGAGGGAGACAGTAGGGTAGGTCCGAGCCTGCTTTTGGAGCGGCTGGCACCACCGCACTCCCTCCAGAGAACCTCGCGGACCATCCCGAAGGCCGGCCAGCTTCACATGCCGGCCTGCTTGTGCTGCATCGCCTGGTCCGCATCTGCCTTGCCATGCCTTCATTTGCCTGCCTTGACATAACCCCTTGCCTGCTACCCTATTTGCATTGCCCCTGTGTCATCCTCAACCACGTGCGCCAGGACCATCTCCAGTGTTTGCAAGGACTGCTCTGCGGGCAGCCGCACACGGGGACTGCATTGGTGCAGCCCGTGCATCGTTTGCATCCATTTTTAGAGCGCGGTGACATTGCGCTGTTATATAATTGGCTATTCTGTCCTGTGTCTTCTGTCACACTTGTGGGCGGAGATTGGCGGGTGGATTGTGGGCTGGGATAATGCGGAAGAGCGACGTTTTTTGTGCTGAATACGCCGGAAGTTGATTTTTTTCAGCAGGAAGTGATAATCTTCCTGTTCCGTTAGTTGTTGACGCAGGTCAGGTCAGGTATGGGAGCATGTGCCAGAACAGCGCGTCGCTGCGTCCACTTTCCGCCGGTACTCCAGGGGTCTCCGTCTGGCCATCCCCCAGGCAGATGCCAGGCCCATCCCCATCTCCTTGAGATGATGGTTAACCTGTTGCAACCATGAGGCACGTGGTCAGCCCACTGGCTTCCTCCACTCATGAGACTCCCTCGCTGAGAGAATCTGGTGAGCAGGATCAGCGTCAGGAAAACGAGCCACATGTCCATACAGCCGCAACTGAAGCTCACGGAATATGCAGGTAACAAATCTCATCCGAGTCTCTCTCAGCAACCGCTCGTTGGACACAAAATCCGACCAGCGATAGCCAAGGATTCTCCGAAGAGACCTGGTACCAAAGGAATTAAGTCTCCGTCTCAGATCCTTGGTCAGAGTCCAAGTCTCGCACCCATAGAGCAAGACTGGAAGTACCAAGGACCTGAAGACTCGGACTTTCGTCCTCCCGCACAGGTACCGGCAGCGCCACACCCCATGATCCAGTGAATCCATGACTCCCTAGGCCCGACCCAGACGTCTATTGACCTCTGACTCGCAGCCAGCAGAGACATGAATATCACTGCCAAGGTAAGTGAATCTCTCCACGACCTCAACATTCTCACCACAAACAGACACAGACAGGACAGCAGCATCCAAGATGTCACCGAAAGCCTGGATCTTAGTTTTGACCCAAGAAACCTGTAATCCCAACGGCTCCGACTCCTCATTCAGCACCTCGAGGGCCCCCAAGAGGATGTGTAAAGTCTCCGCAAAGATGACTGCATCATCTGCAAAATCAAGGTCCGAGATCTTGACATTTCCAAACAATGCACCGCAGCTTGATCTCTCCGACATCCTCCCCAGAATCCAGTCCATACTGAAAAGTGTGAGGGCCAGTGCACACCCCTGACAAACTCCAGTAACAACTGGAAATAAGTCAGAGATGGTACCACCACACTTCACAGCACTCTCAGTACCAGAGTAGAGTTCAGACATCAGATCGATCAGTCTTGTTGGCACCCCACGAAGACCAAGAATCCTCCAGAGGACATCCCGATTCACTGAATCGAACGCTTTACAGAGATCAACATAGGCTGCAAGCAACCCCTGCCGAAACTCTCGTCTGCGTTCGGTGAAGACACGAAGTGCAAGGATACGGTCAATCGTTGACCTCTTTGGTGTAAAGCCTGACTGCTCTGGATGCTGGTGCTCAAGCAGATGGTGGCGAACCCTATCAAGAATTATCCGAGCAAAGACCTTGCCCGGCACTGAGAGCAGCGTCACCCCTCGGTAGTTGTTGCAGTCTTGGCGATCACCCTTCCCTTTCCAGAGAGGGACAACAAGGCCCCTCTTCCAGTCAGTTGGGATGATGCCTGTGTTCCAGGCACAGCACAAAACTGCATGCAACGACACGAGTGCAGCATTTCCACCAGCCTTGAGAAGTTCGGCATGGATGCCACAGATCCCTGGAGCTTTGCCCCGTTTCAACTGGTTCACTGCAGCCCGTGTTTCCACAAGCGAAGGTGGACCACAGTTGATTCGAGGGTCAGCAACAGGGATTGTAACACCCTTGACGTCCAACTCGACAGCTGGGGGATCAGCCTGGTACAACCGCTCAAAGTAACCGGCCCAGCGGGCCTTCACTTCAGACTCCTCTGTCAAGAGCCTACCACTCTCTGCTCGAACTGCAGTGCTCCGAGGGATGGGCTTGGATGAACGTAATGCGCGAATTCCCCTGTAAGCGGGACGAGAATCACCTGTCCACAGGTGATGCTCTACCCCCTCACAGATTCCTCGCACATAGGCCTCCTTGTCCACCCTCAGTGCACGTACAGTTTTACGCCTCAGCTCCCTGAACAGCTCAGCTCTGCCATTCAGCCTGGCCCTGCGACTCTGGTCAATGATATCCAGTGTCCCTTGAGAGACAAAATTCTTCTTTGCCCTGCGGTGAGCTCCAAGGCATCCACCGGCAACATCAAGGACGGTGGTCTTGAAGGCGCTCCACAACTCTTCAGGACCCCCCAAAGCACCCAGACCCCCCAAGTGTCCACTCAGCCTGTTCGCAAACTCCTCAGCTACTCTCTCATCCCTGAGCTTGGCAACATCCAGCCTTGGCTGGGATGGTACCATTCTCCAGGATTTAAGATGCAGCTTTAGAGTTGCTACAACAAGCCTGTGGTCAGTATTGAGGAACTGAGCACTCCGGCAGACCCTGCAGTTCTGGATCATCCTCCAACGACCGTCAATGAGGACATGGTCAATCTCCTTTGCCACACCGCCAGCATTGGAATACCAAGTCCAGCGATGAGCTTGTGGGCGCCGAAACCATGAACCAGCCACCCTAAGTCCATGACTACTTGCAAAGTCAAGGAACTTAGTGCTATTCTGGTTCATAGTTCCTGACCCATGGTTACCAACACACACCTCATAACCATCCCTATCAGTTCCAGTCGATGCATTGAAATCCCCCAAGACTAGAAGTGTATCTCCTCTGGGGCACTGATCAACCATAGACTCGAGTGTGGCGTAGAATGCATCCTTCACGGTGAGATCACTCGCCTCAGTCGGAGCATAAACAGAGACCAGGGAAATGACACCTAAGGAGTGACGAATCCTTAATCTCATAATACGCTCGTTGACCGGTGTTACCTCAATTATCATTGGGGTCAGCTTATTGGACACAGCTACAGCAACTCCTTGGGTATGGTAACCATCAGAGCGACCAGACCAATAGTAGGTGTAACCACCCACCATTATCTCGCCGCAATCCGGTCTCCGAACCTCAGAGAGAGCTGCAATCCCGATGTCCAAACGCTTGAGCTCAGATGATAACAGAGACAGGTGATCATCCTCTCTTAGGGATAGGACATTCCAGGCACCCACCCGAAGGGACCGCCTCAGGTTAACCCAAGGAGACCGCCGTCTGGTGGATGACACCTCAGCACCACTCCGACACTCTCCCGCAATCTGACCCAGGGATGTTACCCCGTGGTTTCCCTCCTATCATCAAAGATTGCGGGTCCCGAAGGCTTTGCCCCAATCCCGTCATCCGGTGAGCTGCCCTGCGAAGGGAAGCTGCACAGGAGGTACTCCCACGGAGTGGGTTTTCAGATTTTTTTTGCGTTTTTGCGTTTTGCGGAATGAAGGGTTTTACGGTGGCCGGAGTGCAAATCCTGCCACCAACCTCCTAATAAGAAGTGACCCAACTGCAGGAGGACGTCCACAGACACAGTTGGGCACTAGATATGGATGGTGGTTGGCTCACAAGGAGCTCCTCCGCCCTTTGACAGGTTTTGTTTTTAATCCTGCTGGGTGTCCATATCCAAACACCCTCCTCACCAGAAAACCTGGTGGGGGAGACGGTTTAGTCGCCGACAACCCGACCATGGAACAGGTTAGTACAGGTTTACATGGTACCTATAGCAGGTCAAAGATCGAACCTGACCTGACTTCATTGTTGACGCGCAACGTTGTAACTCTCATTCTTCATTGTTTTTCACCAGAAGTGTTT
The DNA here is from genome assembly GCF_056783735.1 of Eptatretus burgeri. NCBI lineage: Eukaryota > Metazoa > Chordata > Myxini > Myxiniformes > Myxinidae > Eptatretus > Eptatretus burgeri. Next base: position 27,906,744 of record NC_140975.1, on the reverse strand, counting down.
TGAAAACGTCTTGTGGAGGTGATTTCTTCCTCTTTTTTGGTGACAGAAGTGGTTATTACAGTGTGGCAACATCGCGCTGTTATATAATTGGCTATTCTGTCCTGTGTCTTCTGTTACACTTATGGCCGTGTACGTCCCTTTGATCTGGGTGCTATAAATAGAAATTTGTCCAATGCCACAACTCTTCCCATCATGTATGCTAATTCACCGTGTCTACATTTAAATATTATAACTGCAAAATTGTTTCATTATTCTTCACCTAGACTTTTACTGCCCCCAGCCGCGCGATATCGAAGCATTCGCTTCTTGTTGTTTTTGCATCTTCCATCCATTTCAAATGAGCCAGAGACTGCATTGATCAGCCCGGCCACGTCTTTCTTCTTGCATAAAGGCCACTTCAAATGGCTTGTGGGATGGCGCATGGCCTGTCATGTTAGGGTGAGTTGCCTCCAGCAGCTGGGGGTATGAAAGGAATAGAAGGAAGAAGGTTCACTGAAAGGAACACCCAAGGGGGACCTTTTGAGCAGACCCTGAGGACGACTGACCTTCAGCTGCTGTGCACTCACCCGCACAAACTGTTGACATTGCTGTGCCTTTATTTTCCCACAGATGACAGGTCCTGGGCCATGGTTAGTGTAAATAGATAAGTTAAGGTTGTAAATAAGTTTTTTGACCCACCTGCATGTTTGTCGTAGCTCCGGCATTGCAGTTAAGTTGTCTGTGTGAGTCTGTTAGTTAGTTACGCAGCACATTAGGTTATTTATTTTTGGGACTTGTATAAAAATTGTCACACTCAGGGATCCGAAGGTAAAACGTACTCGGGGAAAACTTACACATGCTGGTCACACGCAAATTCGACTCGGGATTAATCTGTAAAAAGGGGAGGGGGTAGTGTTGCGAATCTGGGAGCCATGAGCACTCAACATACAGGTCGTAAAGAACAGTTATATCGGTATGCGTTTTTAGTTAGGGTCCACGTCCAGTGTGTAATGGGTAATTAAATGTACATGTGCTGCAAAGTTACTTTGATAGTCAAGGTTTTCTTTTATTTTTACACCACCAACATCAACTACAACAACGCCAGCATCACTCTCACCTTCACCTCGCTCTGGCCGACGCAATGGTGGGCGGAGTTCAAGGAGGAGCCTCGTGGCGGCCCTCGACCAATCAGCGTGCTACGAGTGAGGTGGCCGCCGCTCAGCCAATCAGACTCCGCGACGGTGAAAAAGGTGGTCCGCGTGACGTCACCACACCCCCGGGCCAATCGACGGACTTGCCGCTTGTTTTGGCCAATGACAGGGCGATGAGCGATTCTGTGCGGCAAAACCATCCAGTGAGGGAAAGCGGAGAGGGCGGAGGCGTTCTGTTCCCCCCCCCCCCGGAGAAGGGTGAATGGGGTTGCGGCGCGATCTGTCTGAGACAGAGAGATCCTTCCTCCACAAGAACCGCAAGTCGGTTGCGCGCCGTCTCTCTGTCGGTGAACAAGAGAGCTTTTGAGATAGTTGATGACCATCGAGCAGGCAAGGTTGTGGTCAATCTGATGGGCAGGTTGAATGAGTGTGGAGTTATCAGCCCTTGCTTTGATGTTCAACCCAAAGACTTGGAGAAGTGGCAGAGAAACCTCCTGCCTTCTCAACAATTTGGGATAGAGAGGAGAGTTTTGGTTGCTGGGACGAGCACTGAAGGGAGCTCTGGATTTCTTTCATCGCATCTCGACGCTGGCCTGGTTCGCCCGTGTCAGCCGAACCACACGAGGTGGACAGGTCCATGTCCTTCTGGGTATCTGTGTGCGTGTGTGTGTCGGTGGGCCCGTCTGTAAGTAGGAATTGTTTAAGTGCTCTTTGCTGCACATACTTGCATCTCTATAGTCGGATATCTCTGCTTCTATCGTGCTCCCCCCTTTCCCCCTTTATAAATAAATACATTTGTTAAATGTATCAGCTCGGTTCTGTGTTTCTTCCATTGGCTTAGCATGGTGCGTGTTGGTGAATTAAAAAGGGTGTTGCCGCTGTAAATATACATTGGGACCGACGGGACTTCGGCAACCATCCGCTGGGGATGCGCACGGTCGGGCACGCCAATGGCTCGACTCGTACGAGTGCTCTCGAGGGTGTGAATACTCGGTAACTCGCCACGTGTATCTCTAGGTATTATGAAGATTGGCAAATAACCCTGTACCACGTGGTGGAATTATTGATGATTCATGGTCCGGTAAGGGCCCCGTACCCTCAGAGTTTTCCGAAAGGTATGATCTAGATTCCGGGTGTTCGGTGGAGTCGACCCTACCGCCCCACCTAGCGGTCGTGCTCACAGCCGAGATACCCTGCTCCACAACAATATTATGTATATTTTCATCTTTCCATCTGTGGTTTACTCTGCTGCTCCATGTTTGTATGCAAACGACTAACTCACCTGCTCTTCAAATCCATCTTTCCCACTCTTTTGCATTAATTAATTTTGTTCTTTTCTCATTGGTGCATCCTCATCACTTGGAAGGTACAACGTATTCGTATGTATATGTAAGTTTCTCTTAGCATCTGCACAAGTATATTATCTGATGAATATTTCATTTCAAATTCATTCTCAGCAGTAATGCAAATTGCAGAGCTCTTGTATCCTTACCTGATAACGGGTATAGATGCTAACCGTCATGTGGTACCCACTGTCGTGGGAATGGAGTTGTGTTTTTCTGAGAGTAGATCTTTTAGTTGTGTTTGTCTGTTCATTCTAGGTTGAAAAATCCTTGTTTAAACCTTTGTTGCATTGCATTTGCTACATGTAGGTCCTGCATTGCGATAGTTTAAATTGACAGTTTTAAAAATTATTATGTTGGTAGATTATTAGAATAATGGATGCAATCAACAGAACATTGATTGAGGTATGCTAAGTGCTGTGGGAAGCAAGGAGAAGCTGATGTTTCGGGTATTAACGCTCATCGGAGCAAAAGAGCTTCCCTAAAAAAAAAACCCCCTCTTTTGCACTCATAAAAGGTTAATGCCCGAAATGTCATCTTCTTGTTGCTTTTCACAGTGGTTAGCAAACCTCAATCAACGTCCTGTCAATTTCATCCTTTGTTCGAACTGTCTGCCGATGCAGATTTACGCCAGCCCTCACCAGCAAGACTAGTTCTTCATTCTAGATTATTAGGCCGTCAGGAGTCAGGATGGGTCAGACATAGCGTACTCACCTTTCGAGCTGTCTTTTCTCGGTTAAATTCTCGACATGACTTAAAGGCCCGGTCACACCTTGACGTTTTAGCCAGCGATGGCAACGTATTAAAATGTATGTAAAATGCTGGCTTACGTTGAACTTTTGATGTTTTTTTTTTAAAGATTCGGACGTATTCATAGCGACTTGGTCTTATGTATAACGCATTGGTAACGGACACAGAACGTTTCGTTGTGTTATAGATAACATATACCAACGAATGCTGACCCTGTTGTTGGACTACACAACCGATGCCCAACGATAGTCTAACTTAGGCATAGCGCGTTGCACGCATCGCCGACGATGTCGTGACGTAGCCTATTAAAAGGCTGACGCACAACGCTTCGAATCATAACTGCCGTAGAAATGGAAGTGACAACATCGCGGTCACACCTTGGCGATCTTGCCAGCGTATGCCGACCTAAGAAAAATGTGTCTAAAACGTTGGGGCACGTCAAATACGGTATGAGTAAGTTTGGTATATGTGAGTAGAACGCTAAAGTACGCTATCATACGTCGTAGTAAGTAGAGTACGTCAAGAAATTTTAAACATGTTCAAAATTTTACGACGTACTCGGCGTATGACACACGTTCCACATGTGATGGGGATAAGTTTTACACACGATATGTGGACGCTTACACGCGTCCACAAAGGCTACTTATAAGCTACTCATAAGTCGAAACACGTCGCGGTAATGTCTTTTTTACGCGAAACTTATTTCTAACTTATGTTTGACGTGCTTTGAACCAATTCTTTACGTAGTCCCAACACACATCGACGTATGTAGACGTATTCCAATGACGTCTTCCGGTCGACAAAAAAAAAATAAATGAACGTGTTTCTAGCTTACAACTGCCATATAAAGACGTGTTCCCAGCGGTTTTGGGAATTGGTATATAAAAATGCTGCTCATAAAAGGGGAACTCAACAGTGTTTTCGAGTCCTTTTTGAGTCGATGTCCATGTCAGCAGTAACAGTATCAGTATCAGTATTAGTATTAGTATTAGTAGTAGTTTGTTCATGTTGGCAGTAGTAGGTGAGTGTGAGGGGGAGGGTGTGGGTTATGATGGATCGTCCTTGCGTCCGCGTGTTCTCGGGTAGGAGACATCTTTTCACCATTGTTTGAAGTTCTTCGCGGCTAATTTTTTATGGGGCTTTTTCAACAATGAGCTATAGCTTGTTTTTACGATTTAGGTCTATTCATAACGGGTTGGACAAATGCACAATGAACTAATAATGTGCATAGAGCGCTTCGATAACTTATAGATACGGTATACCAACGAATAATTATCGTGTAGCCGGCGTTCACAAACTATGCCCAACGATAGCCTAACTTATCAATATCGTGCGGCAGTTTATCTTTGCCGGTGACGTAGGGTTTGCTATTCATAGGCTGCCACTCAACGATTTAAATGGTTGCATCTCCACTATTGAAAGTAGAAGCTTGCGCTCAACAATTGGATTTTTTTTACACTCAACGACTTTTAAACGGTACCACTCAGCTATATTCATTGTTTACAATGAACGATTTAAATTGCTGTCACTCACCTTTGTTTTTTTGACGCTGGGGTTTGGAAATTTGAAGCGTTTCTTCTGAACGTGTTAAAACGCTCAAACTCGACTATTTTAAATAGACGCTGCCGATGGACAATTGGAATCATAGCCAAGCTCGACATCGAAGTGTGAACATCCTCGTCATGCCGAAGAAAAGTTTGAAGAATGCTGCAAATAAGTGTCCTGGCCGTGGCCGTGGACGCTGACGCAAGGACGATCCATTATACCGACGTCTTTCAGCCTATGAGTAACTTAAACGTAACGTCTGTCGATGTGTGGCAACGATCGCTTAACGTGCCAACAACACGTTAATCATAGGTTAGAAATAAGTTTCGGGTACGCTAAACATTACCTCGGCGTGTCTCAACTTATGATTAACTTACAAGTAGCATGTGTTGACGTCTGTCAACGATCGCAGACCGTGCATACAACTTGTGGCCAGCGTAGCGGAACGTGTGAGTCATACGCCGGCATACGTCGTGAAATTTCAAGCATGAAAAAATTTGAGGACAACCAAAAAGTACAACGTTTAAAGCCAGCGTACAACGACGTATGGCAGTGTTTTTCAGCGTGCTCTCAATGTTATCAAAACTTACCCATAACGTATTCAACGTGTGCCAGCGTTTTAGAAAAAAAATTCAAAAATCGGCATACGTTGGCTAAAACGTCAAGGTGTGACCGGGCCTTAACAGTCATCCTGGTCTCTTGCAAGCAGTCATTCCATCTGTCAATATGCCATCCTTAAAAAGAATGTTACATTGGGTGGTCCTTCTGCTCGTATTCGCTGGCAGGTGGCCATTATGTCCGAGTACCTTTAAACCAGATTTCTAATTCCTGCCCTCACTACCGCTGCTGAGATGAGCAATGGCAAACCACTCAGTGTTTTCTCTGCCTCGTAACTGCTTTATTATTCTATAAGGAGCATTGCCATGAACGGAATGGAGGTGAATTATTACAGGTGTTTTTCTCCTTATAAAAGGTTAAGGCGCTGTCACACCTTGACGATTTAGCCAGCGTATGCCGACTTATGAAAAATTTGTCTAAAACGCTGGCACACGTCGAATACGTTATGGGTAAGTTTTGTATACGTTAAGAGCACGCTGAAAAACACTGCCATACATCGTAGTATGCTGGCTTTCATCGTTGTACTTTGCGGTTGTCCTCAAATTTTTTGCATGCTTGAAATTTTACGACGTATGCCAGCATGTGACTCACACGTTCCGCGACGCTGGCCATAAGTTGTAGGCACGTTATGCGTTTGTTGACACACGTCGACACACATTCCTTGTAAGTTACTCATAAGTCGAAACACGTCGAGGGAATGATTAGCGTACCCGAAACTTATTTAGAACGTATGAGTAACGTGTTGCAGGCACGTTACACGATTGTTGACACACGTCGAGGCACGTGACTTGTAAGTTACTCATAAGTCAAAACACGTCGAGGTAATGCTTAGCGTACCTAAAACTTATTTCTAACCTATGAGTAACGTGCTTTGAACCTATGTGTAACGTACCTCCAACGCATATTGATGTATGCAGACGTATTTGATTGACGTCTTCCGGACGACCACAGAACTTACTGAACGTGTTTCTAATTTACAGCTACCGTATAATGGCGTATTGGCAGCGTTAAAAAACAACAACAACAATAACTTCCGATATTTCATCACGTGCCGTTTCGTCACGTCCAATTGCCTCTTCAGTTTGCTCATGTCTTATTCTTAGTTCCTCCTCTGTGAATATTTTCTGTTTGAGGATATTGTCACGTCGACGTCGAAACTTGAAAGCAAATGTCCGAATGTATTTTAAAATTTGTGATAGACTTAAAAAACAAAAAACAAAAAAAACAACAACAACAACTTCAGATATTTCGTCACGTGCCTTCACGGAGCCAAGGAGAAAAAAAAGAAAACGGAGAAAATAAGTTTCGGGTATGCTAAACATTACCTCGACGTGTTTCGACCTATGAGTAACTTACAAGGAACTTGTGTCGACGTGTGTCAACGATCGCATATCGTGCCTACAACTTATTGCCAGCGTAGTGGAACGTGTGAGCCATACGGCGAGTACAGCAATGCCAACCCTCCCGATTTCATCGGGAGGCTTCCGAAAATTCACCCAAACTCCCGCCCTTACGATCACTATCCTTATCCTCCCGAAATTTTGATATTTTTGCACTGTTCACTAATCAGAATGTACTAGTATGAGAATTGAATGAAAAGCATCGTCTGCTACGTATAGCATGTGGTAACTCCATAACGTTCGCTGCTACCAAATTGTACGTAAAAAATTGCAAATTCAAATGAGGAGCAGCGAAACATTGGGTCTGGATCTCGCTTATGCGATCATGCACTGAGATTTAGTGCATGCGGTATGTGTGCAATACAGTGCATGCGGTATGTATGCACAGTGTATATGCATGCGATACGCTCACTGCATGCAGCTGGGCCCCGTACCAGCCCGGCGGTCGCGACCACCGTGCGGTGTTTAACAGCCGCTAGAGTTCTACGAGTCGCGCTGCAGCTGTGGAACATCGACTTCGAAGTTACCGATGCTTCAAGCCCTCGATGTTGATTACGAAATGGCAGAAAAGAAGCTTACGAAGACCAAGAAATGGTCTCAGAAGTACAAGACCGAATACAGTCTCCAATACCCGTGTATTCGAAAGTCTGAAAGAGGAATTCATCATGCGTATTGTACAGTATGCAGCGTTGATATTTCAGTTGAGCACGGAGGTCGCGATGATATTCGGAAGCACGTTGGAAGCAAACGGCACACAGACATTGCAAAGGAGAGATCTTCGAGCACGAGTACCGGTACACTTCTGAATTATTTCACCAAACAAGGGACAAGCGAGGAAGAGGATGTTACCCGAGCGGAACTTCTCTTTAGTGGATTTATTGTGGAACATAACTTGCCCATATCAGTCTCAGATCATGCTGGACCTCTATTTCAAAAGATGTTTCCAGATTCAAAAGTTGCTTCAAAGTATGGATGTGCAAGAACAAAAACTTCAGCAATAATTGGTGAGTTGTCAAATGTTACTGCTTCATCTATTGCCGATATTGCTAGACTAGCTCCATTTAGCCTAGCTTCAGACGGTAGCAATGACAGTGGTGAGGCCCAGCTATATCCTGTCCTGATTTCGTACTATGACAACAGTGCTGGGATTGTGAAGCAAGGTTTGCTAAGTTTGCCTGCGTGCAAACAAGATTCCACTGGAGAAAACATTTTCAAACTGTTTGATCATGAGTTCAGTGACAGGAAAATTCCGTGGGGAAATTGTGTTTCCTTTTGTGCTGATAATGCCTCTGTCATGGTGGGCAAGCACAAAGGAGTCGCTGCTTATATCCACAAACAAAATCCAGAGTGCTACATCATGGGATGCCCTTGCCATATGATGCACAATACGGCCAAGAAGGCGGCTCAGGCCTTACCCATTGAATTAGATGACTTTCTCATCGATATTTACTACTACTTGGACAAAAGTAGTAAACGCGTCAAAGGAGTGAAAGCACTGCAAGAACTCTGTGATGCCCCGACACACAAGATTCTGAAGCATGTCGCAACAAGGTGGCTGTCCCTTGGTCAGTGCCTAGACAGGCTGATTGAACAGTGGGAACCACTTCGCCTCTTCTTCAAAGAAGAAGTACGAAGAAAAATGCAACCAACTGTAGCCAAGACTCTAACAACGAGCAAGAAGGACGGCACTGTATCTACTGCCAGTACTGGCACTGCAGGATCAAGCACTAGTGGAGCAGCATTCACCACTACCACTGCAGTATCTGCTGCGAAGAAGACAGCAGGGACAGCACCAAAACCAATGCTGAGAGCAGGTAGATCACCGGCCCTTCATCACGTTCATCTACAAAGCAGATCCCTTCAGAGTCGAGAAAGACTGTGATAGTCCCATCTACAGGCAAAGAAGGACCCAAGTTAAGTTCTGCTTTTGCCAAATCACTTGATAGAAGCTCAGCAAAACCTTCGAATCAGAGGTCTTCTTCCTTGGCTGCACCTACCTCAAGCTCTCTCCTCAAACGTAAAATTGGATCTGGTACTACGAGTCTGACCTCTTCTGCTGGCAGTAAACGCAAGTGTGATCGCCCTGCGGCTAAGTGTACTACGAGTTCTACAACTAAAAGCGCATCTTCCTCAAACACTGTGCAGGAATCTAGAGAAAAACGTGTCAACAGGATGTTCTTGTCTCCACAAACAAAACTCTATTGTTTCTTCCTTCGATATGCTAACAAGCTTTTTGAGAAGGGGAATCTTCTGCTCCAAAGAGACGAACCCTGTATTCATCTCCTGCACGGAGAATTGAATGGTCTTCTGAAAGATATCTTCGTACGGTTTTTGAAACCATCGGTGTCATCGGTTGCTCTGGTAAATGTACCCTTCTCTGACAGAAATCATCAGAAGAATGATGAGGACCTCATGATTGGGAACGATGCCAAACTGTATATAAGGGAACAAAGGAGTCTCAAGAAATCCACCTTCACTCTGAGTGAGTCAGACATCCAAGGTTTCTTCAGTGCAGTTCGCTCATATTATGTGAAAGCCTGCAATTACATCTTCAAAACCTGGCCGCTAGATGATGAATTAGCCAAGCATGCTCAGGTGCTGGATGTTAAGCTACACCAAGAAGTGGGGTTTGACTGTGTTGAGTTTTTCATCAAGAAATTCCCCTGTCTGTTCAGTGGTGGTGATAGTGATATAGACAGTCTTGAGAGTGAATTCGCTCACTACCAGGCAGACGCCTCCATAGCTACAATTGCTACTGAGACAGTGAGAGTGGATGAGCAGTGGCATCGGATTTCACAGCTCACAGATCCCTGCACTGGTGCCAAGAAGTATCCTAATTTGAGCAAAGTGATGAAGGGAATCTTGGTCATTCCTCATTCGAACGCATCATGTGAGCGGGCACTCAGTCTTGTACGGAAGAATCATACTGAATTTCGTCCCAATTTGAGTGTCAAAACCCTGGAAGCTCTCTTAATTGAAAAACTAGCTCATAGCACCCCTTGCTACCAGAGAGAATACAGCAAAGACATAATCAGAAGGGCTAAAAGAGCCACACAGCTGTCACTCAGCAAAGCTGCCATGGAAAAAGCAAGCAGCAGTAGTACCAGCCAGTAAGGTAAGAAAAATATTGCTTCTTTTGTGCTTTTTGTTAATCTTTGATTGTCCCCTAACTTACTAATATTAACATACATGTAACATTAAAAAGTGCACAATTTTCCCCTTTTTTTGTTCAAAAAGTGGGAATTCTTAACATGTTAAATGCTCCAAAATAGGGCTCAGAGGGCACTAGAGAGCGTCTAGAACCCTAGAGCTTCCAGGACCCTAAGGCGGGCCCTGGACCCCGCCGCAAGGGTCGAGCGCACCGCGCTCGAGATGTGCGCTTAGCGCACATTATTTGGTGTCGGTTGCAAATCCTCCCTAATTCTGATTTCCAAAAGTTGGCATCTCTGCGAGTATGTCGTAAAATTTTCAGCATGCTTGAAATTTCATGACGTACGAGAGGTACCACGAAATATGACAGCATACTTCATCCTTTTTCAGCATGCTCTTAACGTATACACAACTGACCCATAACTTATTCGACGTGTGCCAGCGTTTTAGACACATTTTTCATCGGTCGGCATACGCTGGCTAAATCGTCAAGGTGTGACTGCGTGGTTGACACTTTCAATTTTCAGGCGGTTATGATTTAAATCGACGTGCAGCAGGTTTTTAACAGGCTACGCCACGAGTTCGTCGGCGATACGTGCAGCGCGCTATGCCTAAGTTAAACTATCGTTGGGCATAGGTTGTGAACGCCGACAACAGGCTAAGCATTCGTTGGTATAAGTTTTATATATAAGACAACGAAACGTTCTATGCCCGTTACTAATATGTTATGCATACGACCAACACGTTATGAATACGACCAAAACTTAAAAAAAACATCAAAATTTCAGCGTACGCCAACGTTTTACATACATTTTTATACGTTGCCATTGCTGGCTGAAACGTCAAGGTGTGACAGCACCTTTAAGTGCTGTCTTTTGTACCGTGCCTTAATGCACGATCTTTTGAAATCCTTTCTCTGTGAGTAAATATCTGTTGTTAATCAACAACAAACCTGTTCTTCATAAAAACTGTCTGTATTGAGATTTAGCTGATAACAGGATTTGAGTTACCTATCTTCTAACCAATAGCCATCTGAGTTTGCCAGTGTAGTGCACAGGTCCACTGGTTCTTCAGGTCAGGTCAGGTATGGGAGCATATGCCGGAGCAGCACGTTGCTGCATCCACTTTCCGCTCGTAATCCAGGGGCCTCTGTTTGGCCATCGAACAGGCAGATGCTTGACCCATCCCCATATCTTTGAGATGCCAATCAACCTGCTGCAACCACGACATGTGGTCGGACCATTTGCCTCCTCCACTCATGAGGCTCCCTCGCTGAAGGAATCTGGTGAGCAGGATCAGCATCAGGAAAACGAGGCACATGTGCATACAGCCAAAGCTGATACTCATGGACTATACAGGTAACAAATCTCATCTGAGTCTCTCTCAGCAACCACTCGTTGGACACAAAGTCTGACCAGCGATAGCCAAGGATTCTCCGAAGAGACTTGGTGCTGAAGGAGTTGAGTCTCTGTCTCAGATCGCTGGTCAGAGTCCATGTGTCACATCCGTAGAGCAAAACTGGAAGCACCAAGGATCTGAAAACTCGGACTTTCGTCCTTCTCGATAACAAAGACAGGTGATCATTCTCTCTGTGGGATAGGACTTTCCAGGCACCCACCTGAAGGGACCGCCTCAGGTTAACCCAAGGAGACCACCGTCTGGTGGGCATGAAGGGCAAAAACAACACAAACTAGAACGACACTCGGTCGAGCACATACCTCCGCCAGGCTGAACAGTTTACGTTTTGTATCCCACTGTTCTCTCCTTTGCAAATTGCAACTCACAGATACACTACCAGTCATAAGTTTTAGAACTCTCCCGTTTTTCCAGTTTTTACTGAAATTTAAGCAGTTTAATCTTTCAATGTACTCTGAAATTAAAGCACAGAACAAAGAAACAATTGTAGATCAAAAAGAAACCATGGAATCGTTTTGTTGAACAAAATTTAATCTAAAATTTTGACTCTTCAAATTAGCCAATTTTTGCAGATATAACAGCTGAACATACTCGTGGCATTCTTTCTGAAATGGAAATCAAATATTGTTTGTAAAATTCTTCCCAACACTGTTGCAGAAGTTCCCACAAATGTGTTGCACTTGTAGGTTGCTTTGCTTTCACCATTCTGTCCAGTTCACCCCAAACCACCTTGATGGGGTATAAGTCTGGAGACTGTGCTGGCCATTCCATGATTTGAAGCCCACTGTCTTGTTCTTTTCTTCTGAGGTAGTTCTGACATACCCTGGAGGTATGTTTGGGGTCGTTATCTTGCTGTGCGATGAACCCCTGACCAACTAAGCGTAGAACAGAGGGTATTGCATGGTGCTACAAAATGCTGTGGTGGCCATTTTGGTTCAGGGTGCCAGTCACTCTGTGCAAGTCGCCGACTCTGGATCCAGCAAAAGAGCCCCAGATCATCACGCTTCCTCATCCATGTTTGACAGTTGGTGTCACACAATGAGGAACCATTCTTTCGCCTACTCGATGGCACACAAAAACCCAGTGTGATGAACCGAAGATTTCAAATTTTGATTCATTGACTTATCGGTCCATTAGACCTTCTTCCATTTTTTTACTGGCAGTGCTTCATGGCCCAGGCAAGCCTCTTTTTCTTATTTTGCCATCTTAGCAATGGCTTTCTTACTGCCACTCGACCTGTCAAACCTGCAGCTTGAAGTCTTCTCTTCACAATTGAAACTGAGACTTCCTTACTTCGACCAGTGTTAAGCTGTGCTTGAAGCTGTTGTCCTGTGAGCTGCCTATCATGCAAGCTGTTGACTCTCAGAAACTTGTCTTCTGATTGTGTTGTGGCTTTTGGTCTGCCAGATCTCTTCCTGTCAGAGTTTCCTCCAGTTTCCAAGTGCCTTTTTATGGTGTAGGAAACTGTACTCACTGACACCTTGGTGTTCTTTGCAATTTCTACAAACAAAAGACCTACCCTTTTAAGGGTATAATGGTCTGTCTGTCTTCTTTTGTTAATTGTCTTTTTCTCGCCATGATGATGGCAATATACCACTTCCTGGAGTGCAATATTGTCCAAATAATGCTTCAGAGGGTGCAACAACACAGTCTGTTCCAACACTGCTTTTATACAGACAGAGGGTTTGTAACTAATCAACAAAAGTTGGGACACCTGTAGGAGTTGTTTGCATCATCTTTCAAGGCTTAATTTACTTCAATTGCTGCAGAACAGCTGCAGTTGCTAACCCATTACTTGTTCCCTGAAAAGGGTCTTTTTTAATAACTCTGAAATGTACATTATTTTTCAGTTTTTGGTAACCGAAACTTTTTTTTAACCTCTGGCAGTTTACTGCTTAGCTTTGTACCATTTCAGTTTATTCTCTGGACTTGAACTGCTTAAATTTCAATAAAAACTGAAAAAATGGGGGTGTTCTAAAACTTTTGACCGGTCGTGTATAGTATGTCTAAAGGCGCTTTCACACCTTGACGATTTAGCCAGCGATGGCAAAGTATAAAAATGTATGAAAAACGTTGGTGTACGCTGAAATTTTGATGTTTTTTTTTTAGTTTTGGTCGTATTCATAACGTGGTGGTCGTCACATCATAATGCGTCAACAGATTTTTACGAAACTTTGTCATGGGCCGTCGCTACTTACAATCAACCTTTTGGCCTAATTTGACCTCAAAAATAATTGGTGGTTGAATTAATTGAACAAATATGCAACTCCTCTTCAAACTTCAAGTCAATCGGATGAAAACTGACAATTTAAGAAATTCAGCCAATGTTGACATTTTAGCCAATGTTGACCTCCAAAGTAATTGGTCGTTGCATTCAGTGATGTGATATACAAATCCTGTTCAAATTTCTAGTCAGTCGGATGAAAATTGAGGAATATAGTAATTTGACAAAGTTGTTGACCTTTGGCCTATGTTGACCTTTTGACCATTTGACCTCAAAAACAACAGACTTCTTCCTTATGACGAACTATAATAGTTGGTGAAGTTTCTTGAAGATCAGTTTGAAATTATGACCTGTAGACGATTGACAAACAAACAAGCAGTCATAGACTGGTACTTACGAAATCGTCAACTTGACCTCTGACCTTGTCTAATAAAAGCTGTCTCTTGAGAAGGTAGCGACACAAACCAGAAGTTTCTACGATGATTCTGTACCAAACCATCAAAAATCGAATGTTTTGGATGTTTGACCTCACTGTGACCTTGACCTTTGACCGATTTTGACCAAAATCTAATCAGCGCTAGCCACCACCCTCCTGAATCACATGGTGTAATTTGACATTGGAAGCTTCTTCCGTTCTCGAGTTATCATTTTTTGGATGTTTGACCTCACTGTGACCTTGACCTTTGACCGATTTTGACCAAAATCTAATCAGCACTAGCCATCAGCCTCCTGAATAACGTGGTGTAATTTGGCATTGGTAGCTTCTTCCGTTCTCGAGTTATCGTGCCTACAAACAAACAAACAAACAAACAAACAGAAACGGAAGGCATCAATATACTTACGAAATCTTTAATTTCGTAAGTAACAAACAAAGATATCATGCGCAGCATGATACTTGCAAAATCCATAAAACAGATTTGACCTTAAAAAATAATCGGTGGTTGAATTAAATGACAAAATACACAAATGCTCTTCAAATTTCAAGTCAAGTGGATGAAAGTTGACAATTTTAGAAATCACTACGTCGACTTTTTGGCCTATGTTGACCTCAAAAATACTTGTTTGTTGAATTCAGTAACCTGATCTGCAAATCCTCTTCAAATTTCAAGTCAAGAGGATGAAAGTTGAGGACTTTAGAAATTCCACTGAAGTTGACCTTTGGCCTATGTTGACCTTTTGGCCTATGTTGACCTTAAAAATAATTGGTGGTTGAATTCAGGAACTTAATCTGCAAATCCTCTTCAAATTTCAAGTCGATGGCATGAAAATTGAGGATTTTAGAAATTCCACCAAAGTTGTTGACCTTTGGCCTATTTTACCTTCTGGTCTATTTGACCTAAAAAATAATTGGTGGTTCAATTCAGTGACCTAATATGCAAATCCTGTTAAACTTTCTGGTCAATGGGATGAAAATTGAGGATTTTAGAAATTTGATAAATTTGTTGACCTTTGTCCTATGTTGTCCTTTTGACCTCACAAACAATAGGCTTCTTGCTTTTGACGAACCCCACCAGTTGGTTAAGTTTTGTGAAGATCGGTTTAAAATTGTGACTTGTAGGCGATATTGGAGTTGACATATGACCAGTTTCAATTTTTTTTCAATGAGCAGTTTCAGAGAAAATGATGTCCAATTTTTTTCCTTTAATTCATTATGGCTGCCATACCATGTGACCTATGACATCAATTTAATTCTTCACTCATATCTGGTGAAAGATTAGATATAAGGATTTCATTCCAACCAATTATGGTTGGAATTCCACTTCAACGATGACATCATCATTATCACCCGAAATAGCCATGGGTAGTTGATGACATGCGAAGTTTCAATTTTTTTCATTGAGTGGTTTTGGAGAAAATAATGTCCATATTTTTTCCTTTAATCCAATATGGCTGTCATACCATGTTACCTATAACATCAGAGTTAGCAATAAAATATTCTCCATGAGGAGTCCTTCCTAAGTTTAAAGTTTTGCATCAATCGGACAAGCGGTTGCAAAGAAAACCATTTTTAAAGCGAAAATATATAGATGCGGGGACCCGCGCGCGCCCACACACACACACACACACACACACACACACACACACACACACACACACACACACACACACACACACACACACACACACACACACACACACACACACACACACACACACACACACACACACACACACACACACTGCAATTGTCTCACGTCTACCTTGGATGAGATTAAATATGATTCAGCTATTTACAAGTTCGAGTTGGTTTATCAAATGGTCTCTGCAAGAATAGGAAGGAGAGGGAGACAAGAAGCTTTATGAAGGTGAAAGTCAAAAGGCCACGAGTTCGTTTCTGTTGAGTGCTGTTTCTAAAGTAGTCAACAAACTGTCCGGATTTCCAGTTCATTTATCCTTTCTCTGACAGGATAATGTCTAAAGTGTATTTGATCCAATGGTTGATGATCATTTGCTTCTTGGTAAAACATAATAACTGCATTAATCTACTTGCCTGAGGTTTCCCTTCTCAGGTGCAATTGAGCAAAATAAATAGAGAGAGATATGGGGGGGGGGGGGGGAGTTTAAACACAAACAAACTCAGATAATAAAACGAGGTTCTACATTATTCGTTTATTTAAGGGTCAAAGTTGTCAGTAACAGATGATCAGTGCTGCTCAGGCTTGCCTACTAAATGCCAAATTTGAAGCAGAATAGCATTGCAACACAAACTCACATCAATAAAGGCTGATTAATGAGACCCCGGACCGAGCGGAGCATTACATGTGCGAGTCAGTGGAGGGTGTGGGAGTGGGGGGGGGGGGAGGGGGGTGGTGGTGCGCCACGAGTGGAATTAACTCCCACCATGCGGCAAGCCTATTTTCCTTGCTGAATAGGCCATACAGGCAGGTCTGACTGCCTAAGAGGCTATCAAGGTCATTTCAAGGAGGTCTCAGTTGCAAGAATAATGATCAAGCACAGACAACTTGAACAGACCTTAATGTCTTGGAATTGTTATTCATATAATTTAAATAAAAAGGGACTGTGATGTTGACAAGGTCAAGACTGTAAAGGTCTGCTCAAGACATGGCTAGATGAGGTCATTTGTGACTTTCAAAGTCCACTGTCTACACATTTAGAAACAACCCAATAATTTATTTTATGGAAATTGCGCTCTGTCCGTATTTCCGGCCGATTCGTCCAATTCACACACAGTAAACGGATAATTACAAGAGAAGAAGGAATGGGCTGTGTTCGAGACAGGATAGGGTAGAACAAGGTTTCGTCTTTTCATCCTGGAGAAATTAATGAATGATCGGAATTATGAAATTCTCTTGAAGGTAAACTTCATTCCAATGATACATTCAAACTGCTGAAGATCACAGCTTAGTTTGCATTCAGGTGGTGTCCCAAATTAACCCTCTAGTGGGTGCTAAAAAGCCTGGATGAACAGTTTTGCAATTAAGAAAAGCATTGTGTGAAGAAGCTCCACAATGTTTTCTTCCTCAACAATCTCTGTTTGACAATTTGAATGTTTAAACAAAGAAACTGTATATTATGAAAATCCTTCAAAGGCAATACCAATCTGAATCTTTCGACAAACTGATAAGAATGTGTAAACTCTCGGGATTGGGTTAAGTGTCCAGTTTATTTCTTGGAGAAAGATCTGGATTGATATTGATTTGGAACACCAGGTAGACTATGCCAGCACAAGTACCAGACAAAGACCAATCGGTGGCAAAAACGTCCAGTCTGAGCCTTGGCTACTGGGAATCTGGACTAGTTAGTGGTACCTTCAGTTTTGAATATAAATCTTACCAAGTATAGCCATCTTGCAAATCTGGGAATGTCATTTGTTTCAGCGAAAGTTTCTGCACATCGTGGGTTTTCAGCCTGAGCACGCACTGTGAAATGGAAATCTTCACATCCATGTAGCTTGCCACCTTCCCATACCAACAGTCAGGGCCAAACATTTCAAAATGTGGAAATACAAACTACCGACATATTTTCTAATACAATGTTTATGGTGCTGTGCCAGAAAAATATTTTTTCACCTCCACCAAACATAATTGTGTTCCAAGCCATCAAGATGTTAACTTTCCTTTGATAAAGTTTGAAGTGGAGCCATTCTCAAACACCAAGTTGATAAAGTTGAATGCCACTGATGTTGAACCATCAAAGTCAAGGATGTCTATCATTTGGTTGGCCAACGGAACATCAGCATGTTGCGGCAGACGTTTCATAATCTTAAAGCCCTGAGCTGCCTAGATGGACAAATGCAGCACATAAACAAGTTTTTTTTGTTGTTTATTTATATTTTTATTTGTGTTAAACAGAAGGTATAAGGCAGGAATTAATGCAAGGATCGTGGATAATAGGACAGAGATACTTGGAGACACTCCGTGGGTATGAGAAGCAGTTGAGGAAAAAAGGGTTGGCCCAAAACTGTCCGAACCTAAGATGGAGGATCAAAAATAAATAGAATGAGCACAAATAAATAGAATGAGCACGAATAAATACACAGGAGTGAGCACTCCAAACAAAGAACAATCGACACAAACAGATAACATAAAATCGACGGCAGCACAGATGAATCCAAAACGATTACTTCGCTTTTTGGAAGCAGATCTCTTGGAGGACGAAGAAAAAACGCCCACTACCAAGTAACCGGAAACAGAAGTTCAAAGTAGTCTTGCTTGATGTCATTGCTTGAGTTTTCCAACACAATTCTTTGTACCCGATACATTGTTGAGGTTGGTGTGCGTGTGCGTGCGTGCGTGTGTGTGTGCGCGCGCGCGCGCTTCCTATTTCTGCCAGTAGATTATTGATGCTTCATCCTCATCAATCAAACAACTTTTTGACTATGAGCTCACATCTCCATTGCTTTTTCACTTTGCTGCCAAGTTTACACTGTGTTGTAATCCTGGCTTATATCAGCAGAGTTTGCTAAATCATATCCAGAGGTGCTTTCAATGGATTGATACACCTTTGGCCTTTTATTGTTTGTTTGTTTTGGTAAAATTATAATGTCTGCACTTTCCACCTCCATCTTAGTCCAACCTTAATTATCTGCCTTCCTATCTTGGTGAACCGACAGGAACAAATTTGGCCCTTTTTGCGGAGCATTCTCGAATGTTTTGCCTTTTTTGTCCTTCAGGGTGTCTTTGTTTTTCTACTTGGACCTTTTGCTTTCTTCAACGTGCAGAAGACCAAGTACCTGCAGATCGTCACCTCTGCTTTGCGCTGGATTGGTGAGACAGACACTGTATATACATCGATTACACCGATGTACAAGTTTCTTGGTTGAAAGAAAAATGCTGTGAAACATCAATATTTATTTTTGTGTTGTCCATGTTTGCTAATTTCAAAAATAAATGCTTTGTTTCTTTCACTTTTCTTCTTGAAGCATTGAATTGTCTAAAGCAAATAGCTACCACTGCATTACATTTCAGATTCTGATTCATAGTCGACAGGTTGATGCGTAGGAAGTGCACTTGCCTTTAGGGTCATTCCGTGCCAACTCTCGTAAATTTCAAAAACCTCCCCAGGTCACCTCCTCAGATTTTGCTGGAAAAAATATTAAATGTAGATCTATATGGCTCTACCCACCATGCAAAAGATTAGCTTTCAATTCCTCATAGTTTAAAAAATATCTATCTCTCGAGACCTTTGAAATATTGCCCTAAAAATGCCAAATGTGAAAAACGCATTTTTTTCAATTTCAGGGGCTTATAATTTTATAATGGACTCCTCTAGAAAGTTAATATTGCAAATATTTACTAATTGGCATCCAAATTTTTTAATTATGGCATCAGATAGCCTGTGGGATGCCTATTTCTCACTCTATAGGAAGCTAAAATTGCTTTTGGGCCAAAACGAGCTAAAATAAGGTGAAACTATAGTAGCCCTCCTGAAAATATGGAACAACTTAGAATTTTTTCCTCATAACACAGTGATTATAGGGTCATTATCTATCCATAGATACATTTTTGTTGGGATAATACACTTAGGTGATGAATTATAAAAGTTTTTACCATAAGCCCTTGCCTCCGAGGGCTCTAAAATGGACCAATTTTGTCCCCTGGTTTGACCATGTGGCTAGGGGTTTAGGATCTTCATTTTTTTTCTAAAGATTGCCTCATATAAGATGTGTCTACTGACCGAATAATTTTATCTAATGCCCATGGCTTCATATTAAAATAAATTTTTATTTACCTGCACATTTTTTATAATTATTCACTTTTTTCATATTCATGAGCTTATAAATCTGAAACTGAACACTCGAGCAAAGTGATACTGCAGATATTTATAAACTGGCATATTAAATTTAAGGATCTTTTATCAGAATGCCTGATAAGTGCATGTTTCTATCTGTAGGAAGTTGAAAATGCCACTTTGACCAAAAATGGTGAATATGCAGGGGGCATAAACTGAGGTTATGTAACAACTTAGATTATTCTTCTCATAAATTAATATTTATAAGTACATTTTTTTATTCAAAAATAAATTCTTGTAATGATAATCCAAACATATGCTTCGGTTTTAATTTAAAAAACATATCCTACAGTTCTCTATTTGAAGTCATTAGTTATGACATACATCACTAGATGAAGTAATGTGATGGGATTGGAGGAACTGTGAAGCACCTTGTTGCAAGGGCAAGTTTGCAGGCCACTCTACAGAATCAGATTCTGACAGCTGAAGAGATGTTCCAGTGGGCAGAGAAGAATATAGGAGGGATCAAATTCTTCTTTGTGACATCACAAGAAAGCCAACAAAATTCAATGGAGTATGACCTTGAGAAGCGCTTCAGAGCAGCAACAACCATTGCTGGTACACGGTCACACCATGGTTTCCTGCCAATCTCCTCAACACATCTGGAGATGAGAATGGTTTCTTCTGATGCTGTATCATCAACAGTATGCACAGGACCAGAAACCACACAAGCTCATCTGTCCCAGTTATTAGTCCCAACCCTAACTGAACTGGATGTATACCAGGCTGGGAAATATATTGCTTGTGTTTATGACAGAAAATGGTACATTGGGAACATTGTCACAAGAAATGATGATGAAAATGATGTGTTTGTGAACTTCATGAAGCAAGGAAGGGGTAACACATTCTCATGGCCTCCAGAAAAAAAGAAAGATCAATGCTGGGTGCCATTACTCGACATTCTTTGTGTGGTTGAGGCCCCTGACATAAAATCTGGTGGACGTCAGTACCAACTGTCACAGTATGACTTTAAGCATGTTCAAGACCTGTTTTCGAGGATGTAAAATTCTGTGCCTCTGAGTGCTAGATAATCATGATAATGAATGTCATAAAAAAATGAAAGGTCATTGAAGAGTTTTCTAAGGTATAAAAATTACTAATATTCATTGTCTCTGTATATCTGTAAATAAAAAAGCTGCTACTCAACTAATCAAATTTGTTCTAATTTATCATTTGCAATCACTTACGAAAGTAATCATTAGCATGTATTTATGAATAAATAACATCCTTATCACTAATGTCTAAAGGAAGCATAATTTAGCCTCATGCGCACCCCTGCAAGTTCACCTTGTTTTGTACCAAGTGGGCCAAATTGCCATATTTGGTTTCCTAAAACTAGGAGTATGTGCTTTCTAGAGACATTCTGATGCCACAATCTGAAATTTTGTATACCAGTTTAAAAAATTCTGCAGTAACTCTTTCCTGGATAGTTCCATTTAAGATTTATAAACTTCTGAATATGAAAAAAGTGAATGATTATTTAAAAAACGTGCATGTAAATAAAAATGTATTTTACTATGAAGCCATGGGCGTTAGATAAAATCATTCGGTCAGTAGACACATCTTATATAAGGCAATCTTTAGAAAAAAATGAATATCCTAAACCCCTAGCCACATGGTCAAACCAGGGGACAAAATTGGTCCATTTTAGAGCCCTCGGAGGCAAGGGACTTATGTTAAAACTTTTATAATTCATCACCTAACTGTATTATCCCAGTGAAAATGTATCTATGGATAGATAATGACCCTATAATCACTGTGTTATGAGGAAAAAATTCTAAGTTGTTCCATATTTTCAGGAGGGCTCCTATAGTTTCACCTTATTTTAGCTCGTTTTGGCCAAAAATCCATTTTTAGCTTCCTATAGAGTGAGAAATATGCATCCCAGAAGCTATCTGATGCCATAATTGAAAAATTTGGATGCCAATTAGTAAATATTTGCAATATTAGCTTCCTAGAGGAGTCCATTATAAAATTATAAGCCACTGAATTTGAAAAAAAATGCGTTTTTCACATTTGGCATTTTTAGGGCCAAATTTCAAAGGTCTCTGGAGATAGATATTTTTTAAACTATGAGGAATTGAAAGCTAATCTTTTGCATCTGGGTAGAGCCATATTGATCTACATTTAAGAATTTTTCCAGCAAAATCTGAGGAGGTGACCTGGGGACCCTTAGGTGAGTTGGCACGGAATGACCCTTTGAACTGTCTTGCCAGGGTTTGATTCACGGACCCAACTATAAACTGTACGTTTGGTGCTTCTCAGGCAGGGCGTTGCATCTCCAAGCACTTCGTTCCTCAGTGGACGTTACGTCAGGTGTCCCATCTGCTAGCGTTAGTTGGTGTACACTAAAGATTCCACAGTATTTTTCCTGAAGAGTAGGTGGCTTATCGCCGGCACTCTGAACAAATTACAAATTCCTGCTTTATTGCAAGCTTCAGTCGAATGTCAGACTTGGCCAATTGCTTTCTCATCATCCTCATTTTTCATGCAGTACATGGCTGCTGGTTTGCATCATTGCTGTGAGCATGGCTCCATCGCTGATCCCAGTAGCTTCGGACAGGAATTTGGAATTTTTACCAGGGTGATGGCGGTAGCTCACCTTCTCTTTGTGAAGGACACCGTGGGATCTCTAATGTCCACCGACTAATGCTGGTAGATAGGATGCCCAGTTTAATGTCCTTCTGATGGACGGTACACATGTTGATGAATCGCCCTTTATGCGGAACACCGACTGGGATGACAGTTCATAGGTGGGCCAGGATTCAAACCCAGACAAGACAGCTCAAAAGTGAGTGAATCAGTTTGTGAAAGACTTGGACCGAGAACCTTCCTCAGCCAACACCACAAGAAAGTGGGATTAATTGGGACCTTTAATGTAGTAGTAACAGTCATTGTTCTGTGATTCATCTGCATTCTGTATTTCAAGGCCGTTAATTATTTACTTGTTTGTGACAGGCATAAAATTTATGAAGCTAAATAAATGAAGGCTATCATGTGCCTAAGATCTGTCCCATCCTCCCTACTCTCCTCGGTCCCATCCGCCCATTATTTGTTCTCAAAGACACAATTTTGGAAAAAGGCATGCTGAGTCATGACCTCTCCAATTTCCAATGATTGTCTATTGTTGGGAAGGAATTTGTTGTTAGTGCATCCTGTTTGTTTGAAGCAAAACCACTCTGAAATGTTTTGATGTCTCAATGCCTGTTGATAAAGGTTGCCTGTTGCTAGCACCAGTCATCCCGAGGAATGAACACAGAATTTTAGTTGGACCAGAGAACATGAGTGGCCATTTCGCAATCTAGAGAACATGATGTTCTCGTTATTTAATGAAGCATGATTCAGATTCTTTTTTAAAGTCCAGCAAAGTGGAAAATTACCCACAATATAGCAAGTAGCCATGGGAGGTTCAATGATGTGCTGTGTCCAGTCATTTTGGTATTTTGCTTAAGAACCAATTGTATTTGCCTATTGTGGAACCAATAATGGTTCACGGTCCAGATAGTATCTTTTGATGTGTCGTAGTGGAATTATGTCTTTTGAGCTAATTCTTTGTGCATTGGACCTACACTTGAGTTTCATCCATTTAGAAGCTGCAACCGGGTGATATGTCAGGTGTAGTCGATGAACTGTGCGATAGATACTTCAATGATGAACTGTGCCAATTTTAGTCGATGAACTGTGTGAGGTTGTGTTGATAAACATTGCAAAACTTGGAAGTAAAACTAGAAAGCAACACACACTGTCTTGTGGACAGGACTGTAAGCCGGCTATTCTACCTCTAGTCACACATAGATTAAAATGATGTGGGGGTATTATCATTTCCACGAATTGTCCATTGTGATTGATATCAGCCTTGAGATCAAGTGAATGTTGCAATCAGGTGCGATGGGACAAATGGTTACTTATCTTACACCATATAAGTTTCTTTTCATAAGGAGGCAATGATTTTCGCTTCATCCACTCTCATGGTTCATTAGATCACATTGCTGAATATTATTACTTTTACAGATTTTTTTTTTCTTTGTGGGCACCTCGACGAAAGGAATTGATTACTGTGACATTGATGTGAAGTAATTCTTTAACTCTACTTTTAATTTAAGTCGGTTCTCCATGTGCCAGCACGAAGCCCCATGTTACGGAACTATTGGCTCAAGTTGCAGTGTGGAGTGATTAGAGATAAGGGATAGTAGATAATATTTGCTACCTTGATTGCTTTCGAGTGGGAACTTTTATTTTTCTTGCTGTTCACGTTAAAAGACTTGTGGTTAAAAGATTGGAATTTATTGATTTGGAGATTATTTTGTTATTGGGACCATCTCATCCTTGATTGGAGCGACAGGGCTAGATTTTCCCATACAGGTTTTTGGATCAGCAGTATCTGCATTATCGTCTGTTTTCCTGTGACTCTGTGTCCGCCGTTTGTGGTTTTGACTCGTGGATGTGAGCTGTCCGCCTCCTATATACTCTGGAGTCCAATTATTGCACTCGATCTGACTCAAAACCACACGAACCATCCCCTAACTCCCCAATGGTTAACGGCTGAATAATCAGTTCGTATTGTTCAATGCTTCCTTGTATAAGTTAGTGCATACTGGGGTGGTTTGGTGGTAAGGACACTGAATTGGAATCCTGGAGGTTGTGGGTTCAAATCCGCCTGAAGGCAGCAGTACTCTGGAAACCGAGCTTCTCCCAAGTGACTTGCTATGTTGCTATACGATTGTCAATATATACTTCAGCTGGCTCACCTAATGACCTTCAGGGAGGATGTAATCTGCCTGTCCCTTGTCGTTTGATCGATAAGTGGTACAAGTCCGTGCATTGTGCTGATTTGGAGTCATTACTATGAAAAGGTACTGCTGTGTAAAATCTCTCTCAGCAAAAATAAAAACTTATCAAAGATTATTGAATTAATTGAAGCAGCATGTTTTTAACTCCTAATGAGCAGAAAGCTCAGTCTCAAACACCCGATTGGGACCAAGTGGACTTTATGTATAATTAATTTGTTATCTTTTAACAAATATTCTGGAAGAGGGTATTTGACTTCTCCAAAGAAAAATATTACACTTCAAATTCTACAATTGTTTGGATTCTCATCTGGTGTTTTAAAATGATCGTCATCTCAAAACTTTATCCGGTAATCGTTTTTTTATCATTGTTGGATCAAAGTTCTTTTAATCACGATCAATTATCTTGATTAGCGATTGATTATCAATGAGTTCATACTTCCTCCAGAGCACTGGTGATGCTGATGCAGTCACATGGTAAGGGATAAGCCAGGTGCTGGCTTAGCGGTTAGGGTAGCTGGTTTGGAATCTTAGAGTCCTGATTTTGAGCCCCTGTCAACCATTGAATTAACACCAGGCGGGTTGACTCAGGTTGTCATCCTTCCGAAGTCGGCAAAATGAATGCCAGTGTCCTGGTAATAGGGGCATTACATCAGCGGCATAGCCGTGCCGTCAGCCAATGCTACCCACAGCCTTGTTCTGCATATTAAGGAGGAGGAGACAAGTGATACACGATATGGTTTGCCATTTCCTTTCCCTGTGGTTATAAGGGTGGGAATTATGGAATTTTGCCAGGGTGCCGACAACCATTGGCCTACTGGTGTAAAAGCCAAGAGCACACAGGATCAAATAACGTCCACCAACTAATATAAAAAAACAGGACACCCAGCTTAACATCCCTTCAAAGGACTGATGAATTATAAAAGCAATGCCCTGTTTGTGAAACACCAGGGGTGAGAGTTCATTGTCAGCTCTGGGATCAAAGGCAGGTACGCGTACCTCTGTGCTGTCCTGTCATTCCCATTACAGTTACCATAGGCACCCACTCCCTCGTATTACTATCTTTATGATTATTAATACCATAGCAGAGTACCCACCCTACTGGAAATCTTGTTCCATACATGCAACACATTCTTCTGACACATCCCTTTATTTGGGTGGTGGATAGGCAACAGACCGCTGCGTCGATCTCTCTCAAAAATAAAAATCACCTGGGTTACATATGTGAAGCAAAAACATGCATACTGTTAATATGCTTGTATAATACATCATTGTTATATAGCTTGGATAATTCCAATTGTACAAATTCCAATTCATGAAATCAAAAGAAACCTGCACATGCACAACTTCAAGCTGCTCTCATTGATCCCTGAAAGTTTCATCCTCCTCAGTCATCCTCTCAGAGGAGTAGATGAAATGTACAACATGCACCCCAACCTCTCCCATTCCACCCCACCTCCCAAATTATTTGAGAGTTTTGGAAAATATAAAAGTCCAGCAACTGATATATTTTGAATTTTGATTTTAAAAGTGAATGGGTTTAGTCCAGTGCTGTCTGTTTGACGATTTCTTCTTTGAGCCAATAAGCCCAGCAGTATTTTGATACAACAATGATTTAAGAAAAGAGGCCAAATGGCTCAAATATAACATTTCATCTTCATTATTCGTGTGAGAATTTCCAATTCCTTCAAGTGATGGCAGATATATTGTCGTATTTACAGTCGCTGAGTGAACTGGACATTGCTGTTTTGAAAATTTAGCTGCTATGTTACGTTCATAAAATATGTTAACAGTGATGATTGATGTGGACCTTGCCAATCGTGTGTGATAGTTAGAAGATCGTTTCTACCCGTGGTCATTCCCAATGTGAGTGAAAAACCTGCGACACCGAATTATCTCACCGACCCTTGGATACGAGTCTTTCGGGTAGAGCTTTCATGCTACTGAGAGGTTGATGGATCAAAAGATATGTTGAGGCCTTCAGACAGGTTAAGTGATAACTTACCAAATTGACTTATTGGGCAATTCTCCTGGCTTAGCATAAGGTCTCATCTTGCGGTTTGGCAGATTAATCCATCGTTCAAAAGTAATTGTGCTCGTGCAGCGTTTTCTGCTTTTTAATTAATGTTGCTTTTGTTTAGGGAAGCGCATTTTGTCCCTCACCACAGTGTTTATTCATTTATTTTGTTACAATTTGCTGATAATCAGGAGTTTGTTGGGCTGGTGGGATAGCCAAGAGATATGCACACTTGCATCTGAGCTGTGTAACATGGATTTGAATGCTGACCCAGCTATAAGTTGTCATCCTGGTGTTTCACAGGCAGGATGATGTGTGTGTGTGTGTGTGTGTGTGTGTGTGTGTGTGTGTGTGTGTGTGTGTGTGTGTGTGTGTGTGTGTGTGTGTGTGTGTGTGTGTGTGTGTGCGTGCGCCGTCCCTCGGATGGATGTTAAACTGGGTGTCCCGTCTGCCGGCGTTAGTTGGTCGACGATGTATTCCCCACGGTGTCCTTCGTGAAGAGTAGGTGAGCTATCTCTGGCACCCTGAATAAATTACAAATTCTCACTCTAACCTACAGGGGGCACTGATTCAGCAGCACAGATGCACCCCCAGCAATTGAGCTACCTGAAGCCATGTGCTACTTTCAAAAGTAGAAGAAAATGTTCGTTAGCAGCCAAGGATTTGCCAGAGTTTCTGTTAAACAGTGAATGGTGTCTCCTTTTTGTTTGTCCTCCTAAGATTTTTTATCCTTATTCTTTCTCTTCTGTGTTTTTTTTTCTCCCTCTTTCTCTCTCTTGCTATTTTTTATGCACTTTGCTTATAACGATCTTGCTCACATAATTCTGCATTTGTGCTCTATTGTAAGTAAATAAGACGACTTCCTCGGTCACTATCGCATCAGTGGCATGCTCTTGATGCAGTAAGGATTTGCTTCTGCCACGACTTCAACCAACTGCCAACTAGTGGCAAAATCAATAGGTCCAATGGTCATGGTCCTTGTCATGACCACTGTTATATTCGTTGACGCTCTTGTATCATCGAAGGCTGTGAATCCATATTATTAGCATCATCCGTTCCCGCCGTGATTGCAGAGGCTGTTGTAATCAATCTGTGTGTCGTTGAGTATGTGCCACATACAGATCTACTTTAATATAGATGGATGAGCAGAAGAAGCCTGTGGTGAAAAAATATAAATACTGTTCACTAGGATATAAAAAAGAAGAAGAAAAAGGAAACCTTTTATTCTTACACTGGTTGAAGGAGCTCAAAAATGGGGGGGTTGTATGTTTTTAACAGCAATGAAAAAAATTTTTTTTGATAGCGATCAATGCAGCAGTCTGTCGCGTATATATCGCCTCGGTTCAATTCTTTGTCTGATTTAAAAATTACAATTTTCACATAGGTTTGGATTAATTTGAAGTAACTTTTACTTAATATTTCTTTTTTCTCCAAGGAGCGTTTCCATGTTTCAGGGTGGGACAGAGACAGACAGCATTAGCCTTATATATTGTTGCGAATTCGCGCCCGCCGGCGTGCGGACGGCCACGTAACTCGGATCGCGGCACGTCGCCCACCGGACGGACAATTCAGTCGTGACCCTCCGGGAACTATCGCCCGGAGCCAGTCACGGGTGGGCCTTTCAACCTCACTACAATCGTGCCAATCGGCCACCCGCGTAGGATTGGGTTGTTCGCCAAACTCGACCTACCTAAGTACCCACGCGGATGGTAAACCGGACGATCGTACCTCGCCGCAGGTCGACTCCGGACACGAGCCGCTTGGGTGGCCCGTTCCGTACTATCGGGATAACCGAGCGGTGTTATCGTCGACCTCGACGGTTCAGATTATTTACCGGGCGTTTTACACCCACTACGAACCCTTTACGTGAAGCAGGAAGGAGAGTCAAAAGGAAGGAGACGAAGCGAAATGGGAAAACAGTTCACACAATGCACATTTATTTCCCTTCCCGGCATACGGAAAGCACATATATACAGCCATACAGTCAAAATGCACATAAAGCCACCAAAACAATAAAAGCAACAACGACGCAGAGTTAATACCGACTACGCGCACACACGACAACACTTATACAGCTTTACTTTGCAGACAGTGCCAACACACATTTACACAAAAGCAAAGGAAAGAAGCCACCCTCATAGACAAAGGAGGCAGACAGGCCTGTAGGCCAAACGTGCGCGTGACCTGGAGGATCGGCCAGGTCCGCGAGACCGGGGGGGGGGGGGGAGGGGTCCTACCCGTGTCCTCGTGACGCGTTGGCGTGCGAGCCGCAAATGTGGCCGCGCGGCTGTGCCCCGACTCCGTGCTCCTTGGCACGACGTTTGGGATGGGGTGGGAACAGGGCCCCCTTTTGCACTATCTCAGCGCAGGGGAAAGGGGGAATTGTTTATGCCCTGGGGGAGGAGAATGGCTGACTGACTTGGGTCCCGCGACAAGACGAGTGATTCCCCACACCGTAACCTCGTCGCCGACCGCCGTCCTCGCCTCGGACCCGAGCTCCTTTGCCTGCAGTTCCACCGTGTGCACTCTCCTCACCCGACTGACTCGACTCTGCCACTCTTTTCAGTTCCGCACTCTCCTCACCCGACTGACCCGACTTGACTCCCAATTCACCTTGCGCTCGCCTTTTTATAGGCGGGCAGGAGAAGCCAGTATGCAAATATTCGGATCAGAATGACCTCGGGGGCGGAGCCACGCTCGCCCATTGGTCGGAGGAAACGGGGGCGTGAACCTCCCCTGATCCTAGAATTTGCATATATCGACTTCACACACATGCGCCTGGAGGCGGGGCCAAGCCGCCCCGCGCTCGCTAATTGGACGGAGGAAAAGTCAGCGTGTAGCGTTTTTGATCCGAATTTTCCCTCGGAAAGGCCGCTATTCGCGCTCGCGGCTCGGTGCGTTCGGCACCAATCGCTGAACGGGCCCGAGACAGCCCGACGTTCAGTGTTCACAGGTGGTGCGGGAATGGCCGTGGAAGGAAAGAGGTGAAGGTGGTGGAGGGTTTTCGGTGGTGAGGGTTGATGGTTATGGTGCCGTTGGGAATGGCGGTGATGCGATGTTTGCGGGATTGAGTTGTGAAGGTAAAGGTCGTGGCTGTTGGCGTTGTTGTTGTTGTTGGCTGAGGGTTGGAGCGTGGTTGTAGTTGGTGACGATGGCTGGCGTCGTGGTTAAGGTGGTTGTTGTGTGATGGCGGTTGAGACGTGGTTGGTTCAAAATAAAGATAGAACAGAAAAAATGGCTAACTCAAAGCGTCACAGCCCGGATGAATCACATAAATTCTCTCTATACAACGGGTTTGGGCTAACTACACATGCCCCTATCAAGATATCTCACCTACAGGTCCTGAATGGTGGTTTGCGAATTTCCACAGCCATAACAATATATATATATATATGTATATATATATATATATATATATATATATATATATATATATATATGTATATATATATATATATATATATATATATATATATATATATATATATATACATATACATATACATATATATATATATATATATATATATATATATATATATATATATATATATATATACATATAATTTTTTTCATACACGAGAGGGGCATAAACACATACGACATTTGGACTAGCCCTCTTCAAATCATATATCTGATGAGAGGTGGGAGGAGGAGGGGGAGGAGAGGAGGTAGGTTGTGGAGGAGAGAGGGTAGGTTGGGGAGGAGGAGGAAAGTAGGAGAGGGGGTGGGAGGGAGAAACAGGATGGGCAGGGTGAGGGAGAGAGAGGGGGAGGAGAGCAGAGAGGAAGGAAGGAGAGTGTGGGAGGGAGAGGGGGAGGTGGAGGAGAGGGAGAGTATTGGGGGGGAAGGGAGAGGAGGGAGTAGGAGATGGAGAGTGGGAGGTGAGGGAGAGAAGAGAAAGGAGCAAGGGAGGGGGAGGGTGGGGAGAGGAGAGAGGAGAGGAAGTGGAAGGATTGTGCGCAGGGGAGAGGAGGGAGATAAGTCGGTGAGGGGTGGGAGAGGGTGTGGAGTAACTTCTGCCTTGATTGACGTGTAGGCCAGGGAATCTAGTGATATACCCACCACAAATTGCAATAGAAACCATTCAAGTCTTTTTTCACTCTAAATATACTATAGAATGACATACTAAAAGTCACCGAAAATCCAAGTTGGGGAACATGTTTATTTTTCAAGATGGCCGCCAAAACTGACTGTTTAAGAATCAGCCCTATATCAGCAAATAATTGGACTAAAAATATTATGTGAAACACTTCGGTATATGTTGCTGGACAAAATAAACGTATTTCTGACATTTTTAAACTGGTCATACACTTCAAATTCAAAATGGCCACAAAAATGTCTTCCAAAATGGCTGCCAAAACTCAAATTTAAAAATTGTAAAATATAAGCAAATATTTGCATATATAAATAACACGCTTATTGTGGGCATCAATAAACTATTTTCAGGCATTTTTATGCCCTCATGCATCAAATTCAAGATGGTTACCAAAATGGCTGTCCAATAGCCTTATATCGTTCATGTTTTTATGATTTGTGACCGAGATTCATGTTGACTTATTGAAATCAGTATAGGCCCGAGTTGAAAATGGTACACTTTTAAAATAATGCGAGTGTACAGAATACTAAACCTTTGTTGGATACGCGTATTACATATCATCAGTGTCACTTTCTGGATCAGGCAGAGTCACATTGGAGCAATGGAGTCCTTTGCATTCCATACATGCTGGAGAACATTGTAGCCCATTCTTTACACAGCCGCATCTTCCTGCACAGTCTGTCTTGCAGGAACAGTTGATTGCGTCCAGAAGATACTCAGGTGATGGTTTCAAGTTTGTGTGAACAGGAAATATCTTCCCATCGCTGATCTTCCATCCCCAATCCTCAGCACACATATCGACCCCACTCCATTGCTGGGCCTGATGATAAACGCGCTGGCTATGGTACTGAGCTGCTGATGATGTGGGATGCAACTTGCGAGGTTTTACACAAGTTGTGCTGGATGAAACCTTCTGGTGGAAGCGTTGCAGTAGAAGGGCGTCCAGTCTATCGCTGGGTTTACCATTATACAAACAAACTAGGGCGTTTTCTCCAGCTGTCACAATGTCGTCATGTGTGGCACATGGGTGTTTGAAGACTGAAGTCTGCTGCTGGAAATGTTCACTCGACTTGAGTTTCTTCAGAGCCACCGGTTTCCCAATGCCGAACAATCTGGATGTGGTATCGCATCCCAGTATGGCATGAGCAAACTTGGGTTATAACTTGATATTTCTTCTTGAATACATATTCCAAGACTTTTTGACCAACCATTCCATCCAAAATCTTCTTTCCAACATTGACGACATTGTCAACATTGACCGAGTCACCTGCAGTTACTCCAGTGTCGATGCTGTGTAAGCTCGCATCATCATCAAATGGGCTTTTTGATGACAGAAATGGGTTTATTGTGTCCAATAACATGTACCTAAGTGTTTCACATATATTTTTAGCACTATTACTTGCTGATATAGGGCTGATTCTAAAATTATCAGTTTTGGTGGCCATCTTGAAAAATAAACATGTTCCTCTACTTGGATTTTCGGTGACTTTTTGTATGTCATTCTATAGTATACTTGGAGTGAAAAAAAAACACTTGAATAGTTTCTATTGCAATTTGTGGTGGGTTTGGCGATATATTTTCATAGATTCCCTGACCTATTGAGAGGGGAGAGAACCTGCCTGGATTGACTTGCATCGAATACACTTCACTTTAAACTTTAAAATTCCTTAACACCAAACTTTATTTATAAATATTGGATTCAATTGTTAGTCCACATATTCAATGTATTACGTACAAAGTTTTTCGAAGTATTGTTTCATTATATAGTTGGAAAAGAGATTACTCATCTGAAATAAACTCTTTATATATACCCGGGAACATGAAAAAATATATAATTAGATTACAGTTCGAACCCTAACTTCAGTTTTCCCTCACAGAGAACCCAACCATCACACTTAGCTACTCCCCCTTCTTGCTCACTACTCCCTCTACCCTCACTCTTCTTCCCCTCCTTCCTCTCCTCCCCCTCCTTCCTCTCCTCCCCTCCTTCCTCTCCTCCCCTCCTTCCTCTCCTTCCTCTCCTCCCCCTCCCCTCACTCCTCCCCAACCCTCTCTCCCTCCCCACATCACATCTGACCAGATACATTCAAAACGGCGTCACAAATAATTAACGATCAGGTAACCCTGCCCTCGCTCTTATACCCCCCCTCCCTCCTCTCACTACTTCCCCTACTCTCGCTCTTCTACTTCCTCTCCCTCTACTCCCCCTACCCTCGCTCATCTACCCCCCCTTCCTCCTCTCCCTAATCCCCATACACTCACTCCTCTCCCTAATCCCCATACCCTAACTCCTCTCACTACTCCCCCTTCTTCCTCTCCCTAATCCCCATACACTCACTCCTCTCCCTAATCTCCATACCCTCATTCCTCCAATTCCCCGTTCCTCCTCTCACTACTTCCCCTCCTTCCTATTACTATTTCCCCTCCTTCCTCTCCTCCCCTCTTCTCCTCTCTCCCCTCACCACTCCCCTCCCAATCCCTCCTCACATCACGTCCGACCAGATACATTCAAAACGGCTATTGGAATGCATTTTTGTGTAAAACTGCCAATATTTGTCTGATTTTCTCACCTTTTGCTGAAACTGAAACTTGAGCCACCTTAACGACTACAAATAAAAATCAGAAGGTGAATTACAGTTAAGATATAGCCATGAGGAAGTTTGAATGGACTTTCTATTACAGACCTTAATTTCACTAAAAATGCATTTATGTCAAAAAACGCTAATTTTCTTCCTGTGTTTTTGCATCCAAAACTTACACCATCTTAGCGACTACAAAAAAAATAGAAATCAGATATCGAACTCGAGTTTAGACAAAGCCGTGAGAGTGTAAGAAAGTGCGAGCCTTACAAAATAGGCTAGACCGAGTGAACAAAATGGCGGCGATTTGATTTTGAAGCCCCTCCCTGAATGTGGGAAGCCCTGCCCTGAACTGAGAAGCCCCTTCCCAAACGGATGGACAGATTGACAGGCAGACAGACAGACAGACAGACAGACAGACAGACAGACAGACAGACTGGCGCAGATTATATATATATATATATATATATATATATATATATATATATATATATATATATATATATATATATATATATATATATATATATATGATAAATTATTCTTACATATATTGTATATACCATGGCGGGGATCTGAATCGTCCATTGTTTGTTGTGCTGTTCCATTGAGGTTGCTGTGAACTGCAAGTCGAGTGGAACGTTTGATCTGACTGATTAGCCGGAAATGAAAATATGTCTTTCCTTATGTTGGTGATGATTGGGGGTACAAGGAAAGAAACTTGCACTGTTGTACACCACTTCTTCTCAGTTCCATATCCTGGCAATGCATGACGTCATCGCAGGGTGCGGAAGGAAGGGAGTACTCGGTTTTTACTCCGTTTGTTTGTTTTCTTGTTTGTCCGGGTGATATCTCAGCCATCCTTTGAGCTCGGAAGCTGAAATTTGGGGACAAAAATGAAGATGTGCTTTGGCAAAAACGTTATAAAAAAATATATTGATAGATTGATTAATAATTATCGATTTATTAATTACTTGTGTATTTTCTTTCTCATCTGGACAATATCTCAAGCTCTTTTTAATGTAGGAAGCTGATATTTGGACACGACAGTGAAAAGGTGATTTGGCTGTCAAGGGTATTTTTGATTTATTGATTAATCAATAAATTATTCATTTTTTGATGAATTACTTACAGATCCTTATTAGAGATTATTCATGAATTACTTACAATCAAATCTGTTTCTGGTCTATGTTCCCCTCCATCCCCTACCTTACCTCAAATGGATGCACTGCTGATACCGCACGTTAAAAGGCTGAATGCCTAAACTCGGTGTTTCCATCAAAATCTTGTGTCGAAAACCCATCACTTTCTGTACCCACCTTATCCAGTCACACCCAACAGTCCCTGGACCCTGTGTCCTTTTCTCCTGACAGGGTGGAGAGCTTGCTGTTAGAGGAAAGAGGGACATGTACAATATACATATTACACTAAAATGGCACAACTTTTATTCTACTCATCCCAATGCTGCACCATGCATTCCCTTTCCCTCCTTTTAATCCCTTCTGCTCTCCAACTCCCCCTTTCTCAAGTGACCTCCTCTGCCACATGTAAATTAATGGTAGATGATCTCTTAGCATGATGACTACAGAGACTGACAGGCTAGCTGAGAGGTAACGCACGTGTTTTTGAGCTATCTCGGTTGCATTTCATTCCTGGCCTGCATTCGAATTGATCATCAAGGATACTATACTACCTGGGTAGTATTAAGCTAGCTTTCGAATCTGATAGCATTCACCAATGTGACAGGATTGTGCAGAGGGTAGCACACTTGCCTTTGAGCTGTGTAGTCTAGGTTTGATTCCTGACCCAACTATGCATGATTGGATTGGTGCTTTGTAGGCAGGGCATTGTATCACAAAGTGTGCCATCACTTGGATGACTTTAAGCTGTGTTTCCCATCTTGTTTGCATCAGTTGGTAGACATTAAAGTATTTTTGTCTTGCTTGTGCACTGTGGCTCTGTCTCTGTGCTTTTTTGCAGACTAAGCTTCGTTTTTTTTTGTCTTTTTGCAAAGAGTGGGAAAGTTATCACTGGCACTCTGAACAAATTACAAATTGCTGCCACCTTCAATTGAATGTCAGGCCTGGCCAGCCAGTTTGTAAACGACTTGGGCTAAAATCCTTCCCCGGTCGACTCCACAAGAAGGTGGGAATAATTGGGGCTGTTAAGTTAGTAGTAGTATCAGCAGCAGGAGCAGCATGGACCGGTGGATATGAATGATCCCACGGTCCCTTTTGAAAAGTAGAGAGCATTGTGTGACGTGTACTGGCCGAATTCTAAATTCTTGCCCTGACCCTTGGCGTAAGGAATTGGAGGGAGGTGTGGTCATAACGGGGAAGGGGTGGGGGGGGGGAACCGCTTCACCATAGTCATGCCACCCGAATTGATGCAACTCCCAAGAAGGTGATACAATATGCATGATTACAGTCGAGATCTGAAGAAATGCTTGTCAACCTTTTCGTTACAATTACGATTCATAATTAAAATTGCATGACACAGCCCTTTGCCAATTTTAGATTTTCCCCTTTTTTGCCTTAAAATATATAGCTATAAGATGATCCAACTGATGAGTGTGATTTAAATTTCACCTGAACTTTTGTTTATACCCATAACGAAGCTTGTGTGCACATTACATTACAACTTAAATGAAACATTCCCATGGTAATATAACCTCTCGTATTCTATCAGCAGAAAACGATTTTGGATATGTACGTGGCCCTTGCAGGACATCATTCTCAACACCCTCATGATCGTCAAAAACCTACTTGCACTCATTATTTTATTACGTACGTCTTTGGCAGACAATCATCATCGGACTGTGAAGCCAATCGTTTGTTGAATCCAACAAACTTAATGTTTTCGTTATAAGCACAAATGTAATTTATTTTTTCAACCATTCTAAAACAATGCTATCGGTTATCCCCTCTTTTTCTACCGTCCCTTTTGTTCCATCACATCGTGATCCATTCTATCTCATAACTTCTCCACGAGCCTCAACATTGTATACACAAAAGGCTAATTGGCTGTACTCTCATATTTACTGATGTTCGGTGTCATTTTTTTGTTTAGTAATTTAATTAGTACGAACAGGTGGAATAGCCTTGATTTTTTTGATTTTTTTTTTTTTACCATTCCTTTCATACCGTGAGGCGCATAAGGATGCCGAGACGGTTTCATTTTGGTTAAGGAGTACAATCCTGGACTGGTCGCCACTTCGACGCTGGATACTCAAATTGCTTACCCCAGCAAGCTGGTACTCATTTTGCCAACGTCGGAAAGATGACCGGATGAGTCAACCCACCTTGTGTTATTTCAACGGAATGACAGGGGCTCAACCTCAAGACCCTAACATCTTAAGCCAGCCACCTTAACCGTTAAGCCTACACCAGGGTTAATAACCTTGATAGTGCACCTTAGATGTTATTTTTTTCACATCCAACACCATTTCCCATTGATTTTTTTTGTGGAATGAAACAGACGTAACGATGTAGGTGAATGAATAAATCATCAAATTTGAGCCAAATGCACGGCTTCCTTAAACTGACGAGTTAATCACGCGCATTTCGCTGAGTGTTTTGGAGCGTAGTGCTCTCTGAAGGCTGATGGATTAAACACTGGTGAGAACATACTTTATTTCGAATAGAATGTGATGTGAATTTCAATCTATGTAATCATTTTTTGTTGTTGTTGGTGGTGGTGTGGGGAGAGTTTTAAAATCTTTGGGATAACCAAGGCACAAGTTGTTTGGCAAAGCATTGCCAATGAGTACTTCATTCGATTCCAGAAAAACCTCGACACAGCCTGTGATTTGGATGCAGCATTCCATGTCAGTTCGCCACATTGTGGGACCTGTGAGTAGAACTGAATCTAGCGGTGTTGGTCAAAACCGGTCCTCAGGTACCTGCCATCTGTATGCAGCTATTGTTGTATTTGTTTGATGCCCTCTGCCAACTCCAGCTCACAGTGACAGGCCTTACAGCCGAGCAGTCCTCATTGCGGGTCCCTTTTGGCATCTGTCACAACAGCCATCAAATAAGTCTCCGCTAAGTGACGCTGCAACTCAAACCCATGCATCCACTGTTGTTGACTTGAACCCAAACTCAATTAATTCCATCTCCCACCATTTCTCATTTTCTCCGAGGTTGTTGGAATTCTTGCTTGAATGAACAGGTTCCACAAAAAATTCAGACTCCACAAATAGTTCTCGTTCGATGGCGAAAATCCTGTTGTCCTTTCTTCCATCGGGTAAAATGGCCAATTACGTTTCACAATACTGTTTCTTAGGTAAAGCTAAGTGGAAATCATAGCGTGTTTACCATCTTCTTCTTCGTCATTGCTGCCTTTCACTGCTAATTTCACAGTCATCGATTTTCTTTCCCCCAAATTCTAATGAATGTCTTGCTTTTTGTTACTCTTTTCACCTTGCCTTTTTTTGTGGTACGTCTATGGTTTCTCACAACAGTGATAGACATGAAATTGAGCAAAGATGGTGTGTTTTGATGTCTGGTATTTACTAGCGTGGTGAATTGGCGTTTATTATTGTTTGTTGTTGGCTTGTCCTTTGGAGCTAAAGGCAGTCATTCACAAGTGACATCTGAACACCCGGGCCTATTTGGTTGTGGCATAGGAGCTGCAGAGCCACATGGCAACCACACTATGAGATGCTAAACGGTGTAAACTGATGTCAAGGAGAACCCGAGAAGACGAAACCAGGTGTTTACCTCACCTTGTTCAAAATGCCGGCAATAACGCACCTATTCTGGCGCAAAAGACACCGTTAGGTCGTTTAAATCCACCAACTGATGCGAACAGACAGGACACCCGGCTTCATGCCCATCTTTCGGATAGCGTGCTTAGTGATGCGATCTATGAAGCAAAAATCCAACAGTTTTATAGTCACATCCTGAGTCTAATCCAGACTAGATAGCTCAAAAGTAAGTTTGCCAACTCTCCGCCATCCTGTCTGACTGCATTTATTATCTCTCCCTCTGTTGTACCATACTCTTCGTAGAGTGTCTGTTATGCCGAAGCAGCTTCCTGAGAAAGGGTTATGCTGGGTGGTTTACCTTTGCCTTCCTTGCAGTCGTTAGGGCAGCAATTTGTAATTTGTTCAAAGTGTTGGCGATACCTCTCCTACTCTTCACAAAAGATACCATGGGATCTTTAACGTGCACCAACTGATGCTGGCAGACGGGACTTAACATCCATCCGAGGGACGGCACACACATTGATGAATCACCCTGCCTGTGAAAAACCGGGATGACAGTTTATAGCTGGCTCGGGATTCAAACACAGGCTGGACAGATTAGAGGTGAGTGTGCATACCTCTAGAGTCTAGACCATCCTGCCAGCCCCGCATTTATTGAACTAGTGCATAGCCGTACGTGCAAAAAAAATATTTTCAAACCGCGTGCCAGAAACAACAAACACACAGGCCGTTCCTTCACTCTCGCGTGCCCGTACGTGTGTGGCTGTACGTGCAAAGAAATTAATAAAAAAAACTTTCAAACAACGACACAGGCCGTTCCTTCACTCTCGTAAACGACGACTGGATTTGGGCATTGTGTTTATCTATAAATGCGCATAAGAAATCGAGAAATTATTAGAATACACTGTCATCACTATCCAGAAGTCCGTATGTGGTAACCCGTAATGGGGAACGTGCTCTAACTTGGCCATAACTTGGGAACCACTTGTCCGATTAATTTCAAACCTTGAAAAGGCAAACAAACAGAGATTGCTGGAATTATAGATAGAAGATAGATACTGTGGGTGCAAAACGCCAAGCAATGTGTCCTGTCATTGGTAATTGAGGATCTCTTCCCCAACGGCCACGCCTACGCAGCAACGTGTCCTGTCATTGGTAACTAAATGGCGCCCTTTCCCCATCGGCCACGCCTTCACAGCAACGTGTCCTGTCATTGGTTTGGTAAATAAATGGCCATAACTTGGGAACCACTTGTCCGATTAATATCAAACCTTGAAAAGGCACATACTCAGGTCCCCAGCAATATACCTGTCAAGTTTCAATTAGATTGTACCAGAGGTGTCAAGAAACAGCTGTCGCAGACACACACACACACACACACACACACACACACACACACACACACACACACACACACACACACACACACACACACACACACACACACACACAGATTGCTGGAATTATAGATAGATGAACAGTTAAAAAAGGAAAATATCAATAATTATAGTTTAGCTGTTTCATTTTTGTCATGTCCTATTTCTCTATGTATCTAAAGCTCATGGAGTAGCTTGTCCATTATGTGACTTGCAGCTTAAGTACATTAGGAAACATCGTTGCAGTTGTGCTTGAACAACAGGGACCTTGCTAGACAATAGAGAAATCCGTGCAGTATGTAGGATTTTAACTTGAGTAAGATCCTCATGCATTAAGTGCTCATATGGGAACACCAAGCAGACCAACCAATGGTGAAGCAACACAATTATCAATTTGAAATATGGATCTATGCCTTTGTTTTCTGAAATGCTCTGA
The DNA here is from genome assembly GCF_056783735.1 of Eptatretus burgeri. Lineage (NCBI taxonomy): Eukaryota > Metazoa > Chordata > Myxini > Myxiniformes > Myxinidae > Eptatretus > Eptatretus burgeri. The sequence continues at coordinate 27,866,914 of NC_140975.1, read as the reverse complement.
ACATGTACCGCTCATCTCAAGATAATGCAAAAAGCATGTAAGCTCAATTTATTGGTTATACAACATTGTTAACAAGTAGAGTACTGCTCTCACCTTTCTTTGGCTCCCCTGCCTCACATCTTGCACTTATTCATGCAGTCATAGCTAAAGCCCTCAAATTCATTGGAATCTCCTGTGGGGAAGCTGAGTCTCTGAGCCAATTACTCTTGCATCACAGACAGGTTGATTGCCTCTGTACCACCTCCTTTTTTTGGTCGTGCACCATATGCCCTTTCCTTGCTCGTTTACCTCCCAATGCCCCCCCCCTTCTCCACTTCACCACCTCCCCCAGGCTTACTGCTCACCTCCACTCATTTGCTACTCTTTTGTGTCAGCTGTTTAACCAACTTTCTCAGTCTGTTCAATCAAATTATTCCCTTCAGATAATCAATACACCTGTTCACCACTATCTCATATCACCTTCCCCTCCCACCCCCTCTCATCCATACTCATTTAAATTTTCTACCCTCATTAACCATCCTCAAGCATACCCCTTCATTTCCAGGTTATGGCATTTTCTCCCCTCTCCCTCACCCTCCTTCTATGCCACTTCTGACGAAGTCGCCAGAGCCATTATGTTTTCGGATTGTCTGTCTGTCTGTCCGTCCGTGCATCCATGATAGGTTTTCATTTCCACGATAACTTAAGAATGGCTGAAGGGATCTCAGTCAAACTTAGTACAAGTATGTATAATGTTGCAAAGATGAACTGATTCGATTATGCGGTCAATGGTCCGAGGTCCCGTTCGGTGTTAACTCTGTTACTGTGCTAACTTGTGAACCAGTGATGGGATTTTAAACCAAACTTGATTTCCGTATATGTTATGATGGAAAAATAAACTGATTAGATTTCTGCATCAAGAGGTCAAAGGTCCGTAATAGGTTTTCGTTACAGGGATAACAAGAACAGCTGAAGGGATCCAAGTCAAAACATGGTACATGTATGTATAATGATGGAAAGATAAACTGATTAGGTTATGGAGTCAGGAGGTCAAAGGTCAGAGGTCCTGTTTGGTAAAAAATTCTGTTACCACGCTAACTTGTGAACCAGTGATGGGATTTCAAACCAATCTTGGTAGAAGTATATATTATGATGCAAAGATAAACTGATTAGATTTTGGCATCAACAGGTCAAAGGTCAGAGATCAAGTCAGGTAAGAATGTGATACTCGAGAACAGCTGAAGGGATTTAGATCAAACTTGGCACAAGTATATATAATGATGTAATAATGTGGGCAAAGGCATATCGGTCCGTGCTGCGACGTTGAAGAGTGTCGTTCTAATTTCATTTTTTCCTTCCTTTTCAGTTTCATCTCCAAGTTTGTATTCCTCTTCTTGCTCTGGTTCAGCTTATATCCAGCTTGTTCTGTTGGTCCATGGAACGGTATATGTCTACGGCAAGGAATAATGGGGAGGGATCGATAATCATGACATATGAGGGGGCTTGAAAGAATAATCATGACATATTTACCACAGGCCTGCAGGACACAGCCAAAATGAACGAAGTAAATATTTAATACGAAACATAAACATGGAAATATATCAGGAACAAAGAAAGATACTCATATGTATATATTACATAAATACAGTACCTATAGAAAGTCTACACCCCCTTTCAAATTTTTCACATTTTGTTTCCTTATGGCCTGGAATTAAACTGCATTAAATCAGACTTTTCCTACCTTTATTTACACATCATAACCCACAACTTCCAAGTGAAAAACAAATTTCAGAAAATTAATTAAAAATACAAAACAAGAATATATTGGTTGGATAAGTGTCCATCCCCCTGAGTTAAGACTTGGTGGCAGCAACTTTGACAGGAATTACAGCTGTGGTGAGTCTGTTGGGATAGATATGCATGTATGTGTATCTACACACATAGGAATATGTGTGTATGTGTGTGTATATTGGGTGGTCGCTCGACTACCATTATTCTCAGGTTTTCCGTCTGTATGTATGTAATGGACAGCTCTGGAGGCCAGAGGAGTCTACCGATTTTGAGGAAACTTGACTGGTGGGTTCATACCAGGATCTAGTTGTATGCTTTTGAGCACCGTTGCTATGGACACCACCGTTGCCTAGCAATGGGACTTTGAAATTTTTGAAAAAATCCGAAAAAATATTTTTATTTGTATTTTTTTCGAAAATCAAAAATCGGCTTCTGCGTTTTTATGCGCACTATAATTAACCTCTTTGTCAAAAATTTTCAGCCCGATCCGTCAAAAACTGTATGACTAGTATGCAATTATATAGCGACCACCCATGTCGCCTACCGGCTTGTATATATATGTATATATATATATATATATGTATATATATATATATATATATATATATATATATATATATATATATATATATATATATATATATATATATATATATATATATATACACACACACATACACACATATTCTTATGTGTGTAGATACACATACATTCATATATATATATATATATATATATATATATATATATATATATATATATATATATATATATATGGGGGGGGGGGGGTATCTCAACAAAAAGCTTGGTTATTAAGCAATTTAATTTGGTTTCAGCTGTAGCCAGCTTTGGTAAATAGAGCCAGATGGCCATGTTTCAGCTTGGTGTGTGTACGGAAGGATCTGGAAGGTTAAATGCTTTGCTTCTAACAGTCAAACATTCCTGGTGAATATGAGAGCTTTTCAAGCTCTGTAACATCTGTTGGGGATATTTTTCAATATGTGAACCTCCAAATGTGTCTCCATCATAATGTGCTTGTTTTGGTGTGCTGTTGTGTTGTTGTTTTTTCCATTGAAATCGGCACTCAAATTGCATTATCCGCATGCAAAGGACGTGCCTCAAGGAATAATAACAATCACGTAATAAGCCTCACGATCGTGTTGTTCCTTCATAAATACAGTGGTCCCTTGCTGCTTCCTCCCATAAAGTCTATACAGCCTGTGGTTTCTCCAGGGGTGCATCTCCATGCAACTCGGTGCTATCAGCTCATCCTGACTACATCAAAGCTGTTGATATTGAGCGAAACATCATTTATGATGACAATGACTTCAAATTGGTGCGGTATTGAAAAGAAAGAAGATGTACATAACTCCATGGCATTGCTGTCTGAGAAAGAAACATAACTACTGGACTTGAAAAGCACTTTAAGTGCCTGCGATAGAATTTTGTCCCTTTGAAGCAATAGCGTTGAGGCAGAATGATGGGGATGTAGTGCAATAATCTGAGTATTATACAAATGGACATAAAACAAACAATTTGTATGGAACATGGAGGCACCCATTTAAGCACAATTACCACTTGTGTTTTCTTTCTTTGAGTTCTTAGAGCTCTGCTATGTTGAACTGGATGTAAAGTTCCACTGGAAGATAGTCTCTGGTTAAAACCTAAAGATGCTTGGCTTGACACGTTTTTGCAGTCGTGATGACATTCCCTTATACCTGGAAGCATAACCATGTTTTGCACCAAACACTTTGTCAACATGCTGTATATAATGTGCTGTGGTGATTTGGGGCCAAACAAACCTTTTCATACAACACACACACACACACACACACACACACACACACACACACACACACACACACACACACACACACACACACACACACACACACACACACACACACACACACACACACACACACACACACACACACACACACACACACACACACACACACACACACTTCTCCCCAAGAAACAATCAAAGCCATAAACCAACTCGCAGTACCTGTGTTGGAATACAGCTGTGAAATAATAAACTAGCCATTAGTGGAAATCAATAAAAGAGAGAAATAAACAAGGAAACTCCTCACAATCCACAACATGTTCCACAAAAATCAATGCACCCCGAGAATGTACCTGCCGAGACGAGTAGGGGGTAGCGGCCTGATGGAAAGCAATCAAGTGCACAGAGTGACAACTGTAGGATTGGCTGAGTATGTGAAAGGTTCACTAGACTACGGAAGATAGACGATTGAAGTTCAGTCGTCTACAAAGATGAAGACAACAAACCAGAGAAGGTATCCCTAACCCAACTAGCAAAAAACTTCCCAAAACAGGTGCAAATGGAAGATATCACACAAAAAACAGCAATGAGTACAGCCACAGTAATTGCAAAAAAGACGAAAGAAAAATATATCGCAAAATATCAACAGATATATACCGACAACAGAGAGAACGACAAAATAGCAGGGAGATATAAAAAAATGAGTTGGACGGGTTGGGCATCGACAAAAAAAGTGTCATTGTAATGGCTAAGAAGAGGTCAGCCCAAATGGGATGGAGAACGAATCATTATAAACACGCAAGACCAGGGACACAACACGAATATCTTTAAGAAAATGGCAGGACTGAGTCAACCAGACAATTGTAGATTTTGCAAGGTAGAAACCGAAAGCACAAGCCACCTCCTATCGGGATGTAAGAAAAACATTGTCAGAACAGGTCTACACACAAATGCACAACAGGGTTTGTAGAGTAATCTGCTGGTACATCTGCAAAAACTTAAATATCCCAGTCCCAGAGAACGCATGGCAACATGAACCAAAAGCGATAATTGAGGACAAGGAAGCTCACATACAAGGATCTGATGATCTCATCGAGCGTGGACATAGAAAACAAAGCATTGCAACCGGATATATAGTACTGAGGGATAAACAAGAATGACTCTACTGTGGGACACAAAATATATATTTTTTCCTTCTCTGTCAACCTAACTCCCTCATCCTTGCTCATGTCCCACATGTCTGTGTGGTGAAAGCTGGGTCTGAGAATAAAAAATTAATTACCTACGACTCAGATTACATTCTCTAATCTGTCTCATTAACCTTGTGCAGTGTCTGTCCCGTGTTCCCATGTGAATGAATAAGATTCAGAGTGATTCCGAACAGGGATTTATCTTGATATCTGTGACCTCAGTTTTGTCGTGTGTGTGTGTGTGTGTGTGTGTGTGTGTGTGTGTGTGTGTGTGTGTGTGTGTGTGTGTGTGTGTGTGTGTGTGTGTGTGTGTGTGTCTCTTTTCTTCCTTCTCCCTCTCATCCTCCCGCTGTCTCTGTGGTAATAAACCTTTTGTTTACAAAAACCTGTTTGTGGTCATTCAAGGTACAGGGCTTCACCATTAAGTGCAAGTGAATTGGCTTTAAAAATCCGGTGACGGACCGATTGGGAAATGCGCATTTAAAGCACTTTTAAAAGAGTTGATTCATCACAGTTGTATCAGAACGGTTATAGGGCTTGAGGCATTACCGTCTATCATGCACTTGCGGGACACTTCTGGGTAATGAAAAATTGTAGCTACAACGTATTCATTTTGGGTGAACTAATATTATGGTGAATGTTGGCGCTAGCAAAAAGTGGCACAAAACACTGAAATTTGATGATAAAAGTCCAAGTATTTTCACTATGCAGAGGGTGTCAGCCATGCAGGAAGAACATTCCACTCACATGCTCAACCAATCAAGAGGTCACATTTGATTGATGTCACACATTCGGTTTTGTTACCCCAAACTAGAAATTTTGTCAATTTTTGTGAGCAAACCTCAAAAAATCGAGTTGATTGACTTTGTAGCTTAGTTCATGAAACGATTTCATACAGAAATTCAGCCTATATTGCATCATGAAAAGCAGAATCTTTTAGTCACAGGGGTCACCATACTGATTAGGAATAGTTATTCAATTTGTGGACTGCTGTATATCTGGTGTTGTACAGTCTTCTCTTTTTCATATTACAAGGAAACTTCATGAAGTAGCATTAACAAGGAATGATCAGGAGGTTCTCCTGCATATCAGTAATTTGGATTGTGTTGCAATTGAGGTGAAATACCATCACGATTGCCACAAGGTGTACACAAGATCCGCCTAAAATGGAAATGAGTAAGTCAAAGTCACATGAGTGACATTATCTCTGCAAATTTTTACGTTGTTGCCTTGTGATTGACGAGTGTATCCACTAATGCAGAGACCCTTCATCATGCTTATTCTCTTTAATCAATCCATTTTAGGTTGTCCTTCATTTCTGAATGGTCCAGTCCTCATTCCAAGAGATTAAAATCACATACAATTCATTCTTGCTGAGATCACTGAAGACACATTTCGCCTAGGTCTGAGAATAGCAAATGCTCCTCTCGAGTCGTGAGTAGCAAATGCTCCTCTCGAGCTGAAAAGATGAAATTATTATTTGCCTTTGATCAGCCAACATCACTGTCGTTTCTTTTTTCAGCGAAAAAAATTTCAGCGATCAACTTCTCTCTGATAAGGTGGATCAACTGCTTCAACTCATTTTTGGACTGTTGTGATTTCTAGTTGTGACATTGACGTTGCCATAATTTTACGAGCTGATATATCAGACATGGATGTGGATATTATTCCGGAAATGGATATCAAGCCCAAGACTAGACTATTGGAGTTGAAGGCAATGCCAGCAGTCCTTGGTGGTCCTGTTTGTAATGCTTTACCCAGACTTCATTTGTTCATCGGCTGCAACTCCACAAGTTGTTTCCATAGTAAGGGAAAAAGAAAGCCTTCCCTCTCATGGAGTAAAACCCGAAATTTTGCAGGCGTTCACTGACCTTTGCTCAGCCTTCTCGTCACTGACACGCTGATGCTGATGCTTGAGTTTGCGTCTTGTCTCTATGGTCAGCCGGTTGATCCAATCAACAAGGCTCGCGACAGAGTATTTTGTTCATCGTCCACTTTCGATGTGTGGAGTCTCCCTCCTATGGTGGATGCACTGTATCATAATATACTTCGGGCCAATTATCAAACAGTTATATTCAAACATGCCTTGGATCATTTCATCGAACCTCAAAATGCAAATGATCGTGGTTGGATTGTAGCAAATGGACAGATCAGGGTTCATTGGATGCTGAAAAGCAGGTTCTGACTGATGCCATGAAGGTCGTGCAGTGTAGGTGTGCAAAGACCGAATGTGAAGGATATCACTGTTCTTGCCATTCTAATGGCTTGTCGTGCACCGATCTATGCACTTGTAATGATTGCCAGAACAATGCCACAATGATCCACAGATCGTTTTTGAGGAGGATGTTTAGGGCGATGATTCCGATGATGAACAATAAGTTGCCTCGATCTAGAAACATTGTTCCAAATGGCCTTGTAGTGATTTTTATCAGATTGTTGTTCCCCATTTATTTGTGGTTTAAACTTCAGAGCTTTTGCATGCATCCTCCAGTGTGAGACGAGTAATAGTAGTAGTATACGTATTTGTATGCTTTTTGGGGGAACTTTTCCATTATCTCAATTTTCTATTGCACGAAAATAGAAAACAAAATGTCCTACAGTCCTACAATTGGGGGGTCCTACAGCTTTGATTCTCTGCCTAGTTGACTAATCATATTTTCCGCCATGCTCTTATAAGATATTTGTTTGTCAATAAATGATGACTTGTACAGTTCTGTTCTTATTGTATTCAGAACAAAGTCTCCTACTCCTTTAAATTTAACTCAAGCCAATCGGACACACTTTTGAGGGTGCTTTGACCTCATTTTGGAAAACAATATGGGAAGCATTCCTGCTTCCAGTACTGAAGTGGCATTATAGATGCCGACTGGAATTATAAAAGTCATTTTTGGATTCATTGCTTTGAGTTTCTTCACAAAACAATGTATTCGAGTTGAGGGTCATCCATCCCTGCGACATGATTTTTGTGAAAGTGCATCTTTAAGAGCAAAATAGAGGCCTATGTGCCAATTTGATGCAGTGCCAACATTCATATTCTGATTCAGCACATTTAATTCCTTTGGAAAATCATATTTTCATGTATTCCCCAAAGGTGTCCAACGAAAGTCTATTTCTAGACATGTTAGACAGTCACGCCTCATGTCCTATTATATCAAAACGAGCTGATTCGTCACATGGTCATGGATTGTTTCACCACAATCTGGGGCAATTCAAAAATTACGTAACGGCACTTTTTTGGGAGGTGCATATGGGCTTGATTAAACCTTACGAATCATTTTTATTCGACATATAATTAGATTTTTCGGGGTTCCTCGTCGTGAGTAACACTCAAACCAAACAAAGCCAATGGAAATCTGACGCAACAAACTCAGATTGTTTAATCAGCTGAGGCCTAAAGGCCTAATGTGTTAGGAACACCAGAAAACCTAAATAGTGGCCAAATCATTTTATCTGAGCACTATGTCATGAATTGTGACCACCCTCCCCACCCATTACTGAAATGGATGTGGATACTTTGAGACCTGGGAGGACACTGTTCCACTTTCTAACACCTGCATATGGAGATAACAACCAACACACACACACACACACACACACACACACACACACACACACACACACACACACACACACACACACACACACACACACACACACACACACACACACACGGCTTCCCCATACCAAACTTCCACAAGTTCTGGTATTACTACAATTTATATACGTTTTTTATGTATATGTAAAATGTTCTTGTTTGACTCAATTATCTCATCTGAATGAAACATATTGGACAGGAATTTGGAATTCACTTTGAGGGTACGAGCTGGAAAAGCATGTTATTTCCTCCACCACCAAAGGTGAAGGAGGTTATGCTTTCACCCCTTTCTGTCTGTATGTCTGTTGGGTGGTACCCTTATTAGACTACCCTTATTCTCAGGTTTTTGGGTGGTCGCTGGACTACCGTTTTTCTCAGGTTTTCCGTCTGTCTGTATGTCTGTTGGGTGGTCGCAAGACTACCATTATTATCAGGTTTTCCCTCCGTCTGTATGTCTGTCTGTTTGTTTGTATGTAATGGACAGCTCTGGAGGCCAGAGGAGTCAACCGATTTTGATGAAACTTGACTGGTAGGTTCATACCAGGATCTAGTTGTATGCTTTTGAGCACCGTTGCTATGGACGCCACCATTGCCTAGCAACGGGATTTTGAAATTTTTGAAAAAATCGAAAATCAAAAATCGGCTTCTGCGCTTTTATGCGCACTATAATCAACCTCTTTGTCAAAAATTTTCAGCTCGATCCGTCAAAAACTATGACTAGTATGCAATTACATTACTATATGCTTTCACCCCAACGTTCGCGTTGGGATTCCCCAACGTAGGGTTAGGGAATCGAACACAAATGATGAATGGACAGTTGCTCGTCATGTTCCTATATGGAACAACGAATGGCAAAAATGCCATCTGATGTGTTCTCTTATCTACATATTTCAAATTCGCCTTGGTCTAGCGACCACCCATGTTGCCTACCAGCTTGTCTGTTTGTTTTTCTGTCTGTGTGCAGGATATCTTAAAAAGTTGTGGATGGATTCGGATTCAATTTAGTGGACAGGTTGGGTGTGTGACAAGGACTAACTGATTTGATTTTGGTGAAGATCCAAATCCGGATCGGGATCTGGCAATGAGAAAGTTTTTTTAAGTGATTCTTCACCATTAAGAGATAGGGCCAAAATCAATATATAGAATGATATTTCAAAAATATATTGGGCTCGATATGTTCTTGTGGATCAGGCATTGCATGGTGGAGGTATGCACTCTACCGAGTGCCCTTCTAGTTCTTCCTGCACTCCCAATTTCCGAGCTGTATACATTTTTGAGCTGTATCTTGTAGTGGGGCAACTTAGCATAACAATTGTGCATTTTGTGAGGAAAGCACCAAATTTGGCACACTAGTAGCCCATCATATTATGAACAGATTTGGATATTGGGCCATCTCAAAATTTTTGATGGCAGTGGAAAATGGCTGCCACAGCCATCAGCGGCTTAATTTGAGATGGCCCAATATCCAAATCTGTTCATAATATGAAAGGCTACTAGTGTGCCAAATTTGGTGCTTTCCTCACAAAATGCACAATTGTTATGCTATATTTAGCTAAGTTGCCCCACTATTGGAGCTGGCTGGGACTTTAGGAATGAAATTTTGCATAAATAATTTGAATAGAAGGTATGCAGGGTTGGCATAATTTATTTTGATCTTGTCCTAATTTTAAGATCATGACCTAATTATCGACATTTTTACATTTTTCACCATAACTCGACTAAGATTTGTCAGATTGGGACCAAATTTCCCTTTCGAGATAGCCTATATCAAGGCGCATTTATGCTTAATTAACATCACACCCCTCCGAGTTAAAGGTCAAGGTCAAATTGCAATCTGAAAAAAACATGCGTTTTTTTGTCATTGCTCAATTTTTCCAATGCAGAATCTCAAAGACCACTTGGCCTTCCATGTTCTTGAATCATAGTAGTGTACCTGTACTGAAGTTGTGCACCTGATATTTGATTAGTGTCCTTGACTTACTTTTTTGGGGATTGTGACCTCATAAACAAAAAACACTTTTTTGATCATAACTTGAATAAGTTTCCCCCGATTTTCATGATGTTGAGTTTTATGAATAGATTATAGATGGGGACACGTTTTCTTAATTATCAGTCTCCCCATAAATGTTGAAGGTAAAGGTCATATGGTGATCTGAACAAGATATGCGATCATTGGATCATGGACCATGGGTAAGTCACGGGGGATGGGTTTGTGATCACAGCTATCGAATTATTCTTGGCCTTTTATTTCCCCTCATTCTCAACTCCATATTATGCTCTATCCCCTCCCCATACTCACCACCCCCTGTCCTCTTCTTGTTCCTTAATTTTGTTCTTGTTTATCCAAAATTAGTTATCTCCATTTGCATTAAATACATGTATATGGCCATTACATCAGCTGTGGGAGCATTGATAAAAGCATTTTTCTCCCCCCCCTCCCCCCAAATTTTGTGATTTCTCACAACCAGCCCCTTTTTACTCAACATTCAAACATTTGAGAACACCCACAGAGGCAAAACGGTCATGTGGAGTTTACCTGCTGATCTCCGTTTGATGGTCTCTGACATTGATTTCCTTACCCCTCTGAGGAATTGGTTTCCCTTTTGATTCACATGGGAAAATGATTGACATGAAATGGTGACAATGCATGCAGAGCCATCATGTGCGACTTCTCAGCAAGATGCATGGGGTTTTTCCATAATACCTGCTGGTTGGCAGGTGTTTGTACATTGCAATGCCGGAGGCAAATTTTCATATTTAATGCCTTCTGCTTGTTAATCGAGGAAATGGATGTTCAGTTCAGACCGACACGCTGGCTCGTGACAATCGGCTATGACGAAAGTATCACCCCACCCTCCCCCCTTTATGTTTTTGAACCATCAGTTGCAGATTCGCCCTGCGGTGCTGACCGCAGGTTGAGTCTGTAGCTGATGGTTAATGAGAGACCACTGTTTGCTTTGAGCGGTAATTAAAGGGAATGCACAGCAAATTGGCGGAAAGCAATTCTCAAATTGCCGGGAATAACGGCTGGGCGTCAGGCTCCCAGCGTGATCCATCAAAATGCATAATGGTATCACAAGCAGAATGTGAGCAAGTTAACCCTCATGTCTTCACCTTCATTACCTCCGTCACGGAAGGTGGACGGAGGTTATGTTTTCACCCCTGTCTGTCTGTTTGTTTTTCTGTTTGTGAGCTGGATATCTCAAAAAGTTGTGGGGACAAAATCTGCTGGACAGGTTGGGTGTGTTACAGGAACCAATTGATTGTATTTCGGTGAATATCCTGATCCGGACACTGGAATTTTTAAAAGTGATTCTTCACGATTGAGTGATAGGGCCAAAAACGTTATATAGCACGATATCTCAAAAAGTTATGAATGTTTTTGCGACAAAACTTGGTGGATGAGTTGGGCAGTTGACAATAACAAGTCGATTATATTTTGGTTAAAGGCCGGATCTGCATCCGGACATCAGTGGGATACAAAACATAAACTGTTCAGTCTGGCGGAGGTATATGCTCTCGCAAGTGCCATTATCATGTTTCCCAATGCTTCCAAGCATTTTTGAAAAGGTTACTCCTCAATGTGGATTGAATAATTGCCTTTGTCCTCACCACACCAGCTTAATACACTTGTGCTTTGTGAGCGTCAACTTTTTACAACTCTTGCACCAAATCTTACTGTAATTGAGCAAATGTGGATGTCACCGAAACTCGAAAATTGACTTTTACAAATCTTGGGCTGATGTAGAGGTTCCAAACCCAGATCTACCCCAATACTGACCTTAAGTGGCCACCCATGGCCAGCAGATGAGCACATAATTTAACCTTATTCCAGTGCACATACTCCATCACGTACTCCAGCCCGAGCTCCGATAAACTGAGAAGGGTACTCCCACCCGAAGGGCGGTTGTGCCCGCTAGTCAGATGCAATTTACTTTTGTGTTGTGAGAAAAACAATGCATGGTATGCAGGTGCCTGCATCACACGTGTAGCATGTTGTCGTTTTCATCGATCAGGGGTGGATTTTAAGGGAAACAACATAAAGTCAATTCCTGCTGTTTGACAATTCTTCCTTTCTTTACGAGACTTCCTGCCATTTTAAGTAAACAAAATCGACAATGCTGTTTGTGACCTGCCCTGGAGTAGAGAATGTTTTGGGTTTTTTCTTGTGTTATTTAATTACTTTATTGTTTACAATGCTTTGTTCTTATTACATGATGCATTCAGCCATCTGCATGACATGTCTTTGCTGTTTTCATTTGATGGCCAAAATGCTTCTTCATTTAATTTAATTCACTCTCAGTGATGTCATAATGCTTGCACGTTGACAGGAACAGCATTTTTGTGGCTGGCCCACAAGCCGTGCCCTCAGTTTAAAAAAAATGTTTAAAGAGCTTGCGGGTTCCTTTTCACCAATTGTAATTTCTATGTCGAATCAAAGATGTACCATCGATTAAGCAAACATCCAAGCTTCACCCAATCATTTTCAATCCATCATCGAAAAGTTTGAAATTCAATTCACTGAAGTGCTCTGAAAATAGACCCTCCACTAATTGTGATTGCAATCGGAGAGATCTGCAATTTCTGGATGTTGATGTAACCCGTTGAATCTTGTTCTTGGGCTGGCATTTACTAATATTGACTCTCGTATGGTGTGATTGAAATGACAGTGAAACCAATGATAAGATGTCTGGTTTTGGTACAAAAAGACATGTAAGAGTTCATGGCCCTGGGATGTAGTAAACTGTCGTCAGATGGCCATGCCATGTTTGAGTTGCCAAAGGATACCAAATTAGTGGCAGTTTGGAACAAAAGGGGGCATACTACATCGAGTGACTTTCTTCGGCCTGGGCACGAATGTTCACGAATCTGACATTTTGTGGCCTGCTTTTCAAGGAGTAGCCTGTGCCTTCTGTCTTGTATACCAAACGTTCAGAAAGCTTGGATGTGCCTCTTGATTCTAGTGGAATTATTTGACAAGCTCATGTTCTCAGTACCCAAGGGGCCAAGTGGTTCGATTGAAAACCAGGACCACCAAGCCACCGTTTTTTCTTGTGACATCACAACATAGCAAGATGCCCGATTTGGACACTTCCCCTCATAAAATTATATTATTAAGTAAATTATATACAATGTGTTCTGAAGGAACTCAAAAAACAAATTCTGTAGAATTTCTATATGTTGTATGTAACTTTAGGATTAAATTATATGGAACACGTTCTTTAGATATTCTATAGAACACAATCTTTAAAGGAATTCAAAACAAACCTTTATAGAATTTGCTCCTCCAGTTGTGAGCATTGCAAAAATTATATAGGACATGCTCTTTATTATATCTGCAGTGAGAAAAAGGCTTTAAATGCCTCGTACCATGTTGTCACGGCAGGCCAAAGAACAAGAGTGACGTAAACGTGGACATACGTACGTTTCTACCTTCCTCACTTCATCTGCACGCTCTGAATACTACCCCCCCTCCCCCGACCATACCCCTATTCCATATAATATTACATGTATATTCTGGAGAGTTCTATAAAACCAAGAGGATGTTTCGATTGTTTTGGAAATCCTGTAAAGTGCCTGTCTTATTCTATTGCAATTCTAGAAAATGCTTCCACTTTATTAGACATTCTGTTGCATTCTCTACACTTCTGTAGATTTTCCATAGAATATTTTTAGGAGAGCATACTTTTGGAAAACATTGCAAAGGCTCTCATTTTCATTAAAAAAAAAAATCCCATTTTCGAAAATGGGTTTCAGGAACTACCAGATTCATTAAAAAAAGGGTCTCAGGAGATGCATGAGCCCTTTAATGTCTGTCTTGGAGCTCATTGGTTCCAAATAAGAGCAGCTGTTTTAGCTCAATACTTGGACAGAACTGTATACACTCACTCTGTGGTATCCAAATCTTGGAGTGTCCTTATTTTGGTAACCATATCATTTGTTCAAAATTATGATATTTTTGTCCCCTCCACTCTCCATCTCCCTTCACTTTCATTCTCAAATCGCTCTCCCTTTTCATGCCCCCCCTCCTGAACTTTATCACACTCACATTATTTCTCATTTTACCCCTCCCTTTTTACATACAAGTCTGGCACGATGGCCTCGAGGTATGCATACTCACCTCTAAGCCATCTAGCCTGGGTTTGAATCCCAACCCAGCTATAAACTGTCATCCCAGTGTTTTGCAGGCAGGGTGAATCATCAACGTGTGTGCCGTCCCTCGGGTGGATGTTAAATGAACGTCCCTTCTGCCAGCATTAGTTGGTGGGTGTTAAAGATCCCACGGTGTCCTTCATGAAGAGTCGGTGAGCTATCCCTGGCACCATGAACAAATTACAAATTCCTGCCCTGTCTACTGAAGCCTGGTGTTGGCTTAGTGGTTAGGGTGGCGGCTTGGGATCCCAGGGTCCTGAGTTCAAGCCCCGTTGGCTGCTGAATTAACACCAGGGGGTTGACTCAGCCTGTCATCCTTCCGAGGTCGGCGAAATGAGTGCCAGTGTACTGGTCCCGGTGTATGCCCCGGTTAGAATAGGTGTACCATATCCCTGTGTGTCGTAAGAGGCGACCAGGGTTGGCGTCAGGAAGGGCATCCGGCCATAAAACATTGCCTCAAGAAAAAGCCAAACCCCTGCACAGCAGGGAAAAATGGCAGTAAAAACGGTCATTCTGCCCTGTCTACTGCTGGGAAGGTAATAGCAAACCACCGAGTATAATCCTTACCAATACACTACTTCACCAGCACCGATGCTCTGTAACAGACTATGGTGCATCAAAATCAGAATGTTACATGCAAAGGGTGTTCCAAATGTCTTGTGACCCCCATTTAATCACCTAAAACTTTATATTTTTGTATACCAATGGGTGTGTAATGTAATGTAAGTAATATAAAAATGGCATTTATAAACGTTATTAAATATTACTAAATATTAGCAATGTCCTTGTTAAGGATCCAGTAAGTTTGTATGAGAACCAGCATTTTCTTTGTGCAGGATGATTTGCCATCATTCCCTGTGAGAAATGTTACGCAACATTGCCAGGTCCACTTGTGCAAATGAATGAGAAAAAGACAAAAAACATGTTAACCCTTTGAACTCCAGCGGCCGTTATACCAGTCGCTATTCAAACCTTCGTATACCCAAACAGCCAGATTTTTTTTCTCTCCAGGGACCCCAGGGTGGGGGAGTCGAAAGTCCAAGGAGCTCAGGGTTCGAAGGGTTAAGCCACAAGACATCTGGAAAACCCTGTACAATATGTAGATGTGTCCTAATTCTCAACAACTCCACTTCAGCTTCACTTTGCTGTACCAGCAGGTAGTATTTCTGCATGCTTTGGCTGCATATGTACTGCTGTGGAAAGCTGTAAACCTGATGTCTGGAACATCATACCATGGGGACAGATGCTGCCTGTGTAGCCATTACACAATGTGCTCTTTGCCAACCTGTAAAAGTTGTAAAAAAAAAAAGTATACCCTTACCATCCTTGTCTTATCCTTGCCCAACTTGCTGGTTTTTGCCTCTTTCCTGATCTATGCCACCTATTTCCACTGGAGGGACGTGTGTGACAAGCTTGCGCAGATGATCTTTCTGAAAGGTGCTCAAGAATGTGGGGTGTCAAGGTGGTGGCGTGAGATGAGCCACAAATCGGCAGAATGAGTGACAATGCGAGTTTGAAACCGAGCCAGATGTTTTTTTTGCTCCATCCACATATTTGCATGACGTTGTTCACCAGCTGTCACATAAGTTCATCTCCATGGATCCGTAGACTCCAGAAGTGTTTGTATTTTTGTTTTACCTGCATTTCAATTTCAGTCGGAGCATTTGAACTTTTTTTTGGGTTTGTTCTTTTAGTGCAGTGTGATTGATTTATCGCAAAGGTTTGGATTTCTCTTCCTTTTTCAAAATCGGTGCGGTATCTCTTGCCACTTGAACCGTGCAACTGCCTGTATCACAAGCATAAGATCCATTGCAGTCTTCTTTTAGTAATGTTGTTTCCCTCTCTTGGGATGATGGTACACCTGCTCAGACTGCGCGTGACAGCAATATGCTTTCTGGTATGCAAGCCACAATGCTTCCTTGGCAGATATTTGGTCAGAACATGTGAAGAAAATCCTGCCAAGCATTTCCGCTTTGAATCCTTGTTTTGTCTTCGTTGTCTTATGACTCCGTGTGTCGCTTGAAATCGAAAGAAGGAAAGCTGAAATCGAGATAAAGCTACATAGCAATTATGCAGCACTGCCCACCAAAGAACAGCAGCTGGTCTTTCTGCTTTACAAGCCATCGTGGTGTTGTGATGAATGTCAGAGCAAACTAAAGTACAGTGTGCGAAGTAAAGCCCGCAATTGGTGACAGATTGACTGCCTGGCATATTGCAGCTTTTTAGAGCACAGCTGTCTGGGACTCGTTTCTGTCCTGCATCCCTCTGACATGGCCACATGTGGGGCCTAGTGCAATATTTGGGGAGGGGGTGGAGGGGGGTGAAGAGGGGGACAAACGTCCTTTTCCAGTCATAGTGGCAGAAAGAAAAATGATGAGGATTGCTTTTTTTTATTTTTTCGTTTTGCATTCAGACAGAGCTTCCCAAACCTGTCCGTTCAAGTAATTTTCACAGCCGCTGCCTTCGAGGTTGTTTTGCACGCCTTTATTTTGCGGTCTGTCTGCCGTGCCTGTGTTTAGATTTATTGCCGAAATAAAATTTGGGCAAAATTGCATCGCATTCCTCTTCCACCCTTGATGAGAGCTCGTGCTGGAACCGTGTTTGTGGAAAATTATAGTCGTGGAGTGTATTTGCCGTTGATCTCGAAAGCTATTGTATGGGGAAATATATTGCTCCTCCAGGCTGTGCAAGCATGAGTCGAGGAAACCAGCATGACCGCTTGATGAAAGAAACGTTCTAAAAAACAGTAATGAATTGAATGGTGACGTGTAACGAATCGCATTTGTTCCGCCTCAAGGTGTGCACCTGCACAATGAAAATATATTCAAGTGACTGTTTTTGGAAGATTACGCTAAATGCAAGGATGATGTTTAATGACCAACATGTGGCACGTAACAAGCACGCGACGTGGCATTGGAGAGGCTTCAAAGCTGCATGATGGCTTCCCTTTTGGCAAAACCTAACGTTTCTTGAAAACGTGTTTCATTTAACCCTTGTTTTCACACTCGCCTCTTTGTTGTCTTCCCTCCTCTTCCTCCCAGCATTCATCACTATGATAGTATTGTCCTCTTTGCGGATTGCCCGAGGTACCACCTCAGCTGCCACACGGCCTCCGCCAGCCACCGGCCTTGCGGGTCTTCCAAGCTTGTTTGGTGTGTGCGTGTACTCGTTCATGTGTCACCATTCTCTACCTTCGCTCGTGACACCTGTGAGCAGAAAGCGGCACCTCGTCCTCCTCTCCTTCATCATATTCACACTTGTGCTCACGTTCTATGCTCTCCTCTGCTTCACGGCCACGTTCGCATTCACCCCGGCCACCCTCTACGACCTCTACTCCCTCAACTTCCTTGCAGACTGTTCACTCCCACCGACTATCCGTTACCTGCTGGGACTCTTCCCCGTATTTACCATCAGTACAAACTTTCCCATCATCGCTGTCACTCTTCGAAACAACCTCCGAGTAATCTTCTTGGTGAGCCTTTTTGTTTTAACACATAACAGGTCCATCCATCATCTTTTGAGAACAAAATGTGATTTAATTTAATCACTCCGAAGGTTGTACAGTTTGAGCACCATTTTTTTTTAATTTATACTCAACAAATTTGACACATCTCTGTATGTGCAACGAGTTACGAGTAAATTTGATAACATACAAGGGTGGTGCTAATTTTACCTGGACTTTGGTTTGTGAAAGGCAGAGTACTATTTGTAGATTCATAATTTTTTGAGCGAATTTGTCTTTACGGCGTTGGTAACCAATATCCTTAGTGATGTGCTTCCCACTTCAATGCAGATGCTTAAAATCAAGATGGCGGCAATTGAGCGAACAAAGAGAATAATTATGAAATTTCTTGTCATGGAAAATTTAAAGCCTGATGAGATTTGAAGATGATTGGCTGCATAGTGTGGTGAAGGTTGTGTACAGGCTTGAGTAATAAACAAAACTCCCAAATTAAATTTGAACCACTCATGTTGTTACACTGTGTTGCCTTTTAAATCTACTCTCATGTTATTTCTCCCATGTTCATCGCAGCGTGAAGGTGCGACGTTTCCCTGGGCGGTAGATAGACTGGTCTTCCCCTTACTTGCTGTTCTGCCACCGGTTTCAGTCGCCTTTCTAACTCACGACCTCGAGTGGCTTGTCGGTGTGACCGGTGCTTACGCGGGGGCAGGCATCCAGTACATAACGCCAGCTTTCCTGGCACTGTGCTCTCGCACCTCACCTCCCGGCGGTGGCTCACCCTGCAGCCCCTCCGCCATTGCACCGTCACCCGGAAGTCCACACCGTTCGCCCTTTGCACATCGTGCATGGGCCTATTTTGTGCTCACCTGGGCGCTCTCCTGCATTATCCTTGTCACTGCAAACATCATAATTACCGACACAAAGTGAACAAAATTGGACTTCAGAAAAGTAGATCCCAAGAGATCGAATCATTACTTCTGACTGCTATCATTTGGTTCTTATGGGAATGCCCCTTCACTTGGCCAAAGGTCCACTTTGGAGGCAAGATTAGGCCATGTATTTTTGCCAACGGCCTACAACCACCTTGAAAAGCCATCGATGCCTTCATATAAAGTTGCTCAGTTGAATTGATACCAAATTGAAATAAATAATTGTCTTAAAAATTTTTTTAAATAATTATTGTACGCAATCGGGCTGGTGTTTATTTTATTGGCCTGTATCGTATTAATTATTTATTGGTCTAAATGAATCATTTCACTGTCTTTCTCGATATGATAATGAGCCATTGGAGCTTTGACTCGCTCTTCTTTTCATGTAAGATCTAGTCTTGTGGAAAAGTGAGCTGAGACAAAAACGTGTGACTGTTGCTTTGCATCTCAACCATTCGGTGTCGTTACAATTTCATATTTTGAAATTCATGATAACATGGTGACCTTTTTGCTCTGGTCTTGCTTTTTATTATTTTTTGACTACTCTTTGACAATCTATCTTTGGAAACGACTTTCCTTTTAATAAAATGTAGTATTTGTAGTTTCTCGTTTTCTAAAATCCGACGTTCTGTTTTTTTTTTTTAAAGGTCCCATGACACTCAAAACTTTCTGGTTATTTATATATTAACTTGACCTTCCTAGTGAAGAAATCACCCATGTTTCTTTTTTAAAATCAAAAATGGGATAATTAGACCAATATTTCGAACATTTCTGGTGCTTTCACAACTTGCTATGCCCCGCCCCTCAAAAAAGTTGACTTCAGCGAACCGCAGGTCACGTGACCGTTCACTTCATCTCCAGAACGCGACTCGCACAGAGTGGATTGATTAGATGTCGCGCGCCATATAAAGTACGTACAAATGCATTGTGCACATGTATTTGCTATCTTACTGACCGTCTTAATTCCTGTGATTGTTTCGCGATAGTTTTTAAGAGTTTTAGTCTTACTTTCGAAAATGCCTTCTCGTTGAATTGTTCGTTGAAACCAGCCTGCTGGGATAGGTACGATTCTACACACATACAAGCCAGGTATGGCTGCACTCGACATACATGGGTTTATTCTAAAGTGAAGGTACTGCTTCCATTGGCTTGCTATTCATTAACATTTAGCCAAAATGCTGTAATAAATGAACAGGGAAAAATATGTTGGCACAACTATGAAAGACAAATTTATCTGTCCTATTACATGGCCTCAAAGACTCGGGACTCTCGCATTGACTTATACATTGTGTGCATGCTAATACAAGTTACTTGTCAACTCTAGAGTCTAGACTAGTCCGATAAATCCGTCGTCCGTCCGACCAGTCTGATAAATCTGACGTGCTGTAGGTTTCTTTTATTATTCTCTTTTCTTCATTGTTTTCTACTGGCGCTACATGACGATAGTAGGAATAAAATAAATAAAAATGCAACAGAATGCCAGATTTATCGGACTACTCTAGACAATTGTGTCACAAGGTGTGTTCTGCACACAAGTTTTCATCGTATCCGGACAGCGAGATTGCTTCGTTTTATGTGCAGAGAGATACGGCCGATGACATGCGCTGGCCTTTCGATTCATTCGCCGCGGTGCAACATATCCGCTGCGCTGTGCTGTTCATGTCACCTCACTAAAATATTTCTGATATCGAGCAGTATGCAAGTCAAATTTACATTATTGAATTACGAATAGGATTTAGTCTAACCAGTTGTTATTGCAAGTCTTCCTTCGATGTCCTCCTGATCATCATGAACGCCAGGAATTTCATCGCCATTTTCCTCTGCTTGTCCTGCTTCGGGCTCGAACTGGTAAGGCCGTATTTCATTTCCAGCTGCCGGAACTTCACCTCCCGCGACTACGTTATCCGACAATTCTCCATGTGATTCAGACCAAAATCCTTCATTTCGCTACCAGACAAATCAAAGTCCATGTCATCCATTATTCAAAACCAAATGTTTGATTTTTTTTTATAAAGCGTAAATGAACGAAGCGTTTGAGTCGACCAATCGAATGTGGAAACACACAGGAAGCCAATAGAATCACGTAGACCACCGACCCAAGTAATTAATGTGCAGCCTTTGTCGTCCTGGAGATGACGTCATGTGGGTTTCGCCCTTTTCAGTAGATTTCGGCAGAATTTTTAGGGGCGTTCCCAAAGAGGTTTGTTTTTTTTATTTTACATTTTACAGAACGAGTATTGTGAAAAAAACATTGTCAGATCTGAAATCACGATGAAAAACTCCTATAGGACATATATATATATTTATATATATATATATATATATATATATATATATATATATATATATATATATATATATATATATATGCAATTTCAGTACTTTTGGGTGTCATGGGACCTTTAAAGTGGGGACACTCATATATGTGAAGATACAATAATATTGTTGTTTCTGAATATGCTTGCTTGTAATTTTGGAAATTTTTGTGATCACCCACGAATTGGGATTTTTTTTCTTCTTTTGGTACTTTTGATCATTGTTTCACGAGATTCGGTGGCATTGGGGTTAGAGCTTCCACTCCGAGTCTGGGAGGTCAGCGGTTCCATTCTGACCCTGGCTGAGTCAAACCAAAGACTGAGTTAAAAATGGTACATGCTGCTCAACCCCCATTGTTTAGGGGGGGGTAGATTTCCCCTTCATTGTACTGCTGACTGCGGACAGAAAAGCGACGTCACAAGATGGTGTTCCCGGCATCCGGAGTGCTCTGGGAGGTTAGTTCCCTCACAGTAAACGGCTGTTTTTGTCTCATCTTGTCCGGCGTCTATTTGCAGTGTGTACATGATTTATGAGACAGCTTTTCAATGAGCCTTATACTTTGTAAAAAAACAAAAAATAGAAAGTATTTCTTTCAGAAGGTTCTTTAAAACATACATTACCTCCTTTGGTGACTAAGTAATGGAAGTTGTTCAATGTGCTTGCAATGTATCATGAAGGTAAATTATTTTGCTCAGTTTTGGTTTTTGTTTTGCTAACCTTCAACATTCATGTCTTTCTTTGCTTAATTCTTTATTTATTATTTGCTTTAACGCTGACTTGTTTTTGGAATTCACTGTGCCAATTGCATTGCAAAAATGCGTGATTTCTATAAATTGTGTTAAGCACTTGACAAAATTGCTTTTCCATGACTGTTTAATAGTTATATCGTCTGCCTTTGGGTACCCTATTTACTTGAAATATTCGTTATTGTTTTGTTTTGTTGCTTACAAATTTAAGACTCGTGGAGAAGCCAGAACACTGAACGGATCAGAACGCAACAGAACAAAAGGAACAGTCGAGGGAGAGAGAGGAAACATCAACAGCAGGGTTCAAGGACAACATCGAGGGAGACACGGACAAATAAGGGAAGTGTGGAGGAATGAGGGGAAGGAGAGGACGTATGGGGTGGACAACATGTATACAGAAGCAAACTCTCAGGCAGGAAAAACGAGAAAATGTGTTAAGAGGTGGGCTTGTGGAAGGTTAACAGGGTAGAAAAGATCATGGTTTTGGATGGGGGGTGATCTGTGATTATGGTGAACAGCTGTTGTCTTGAAAACCTGAAGGGAAGAAAGAGATTGAAGAGAATGTGGAAGTTGGTTCCATAGGTGGGAAAAAAATCGGAATGAATAAGTGGAGATGAGCAGCGATTCTGGATTTTGGGAGTTTCACTAGAGGGGTTGATGGTGGACCATGTGGATCCTGCAGAAACCTGTGGGGCACAAAGCACGGAAAGAGCAGAGGGTGCAATGTTGTTGTTTTTTGTTCCAAATGTTGCATTTGGTTATTAAGGCTGGCAGGATAGCTTACAGGTATGCAAATTAACATTTGAGTTATCTCACCTCAGTTCAAATCTCAACCCTGGTGTTGCACAGGTGTTCCATCAGAAGGAAGCGAAGCCGGAGGACCCATCTGCCAGCACTGACTGTTGGTGGACATTAAAAATCCCCTGGTGTCTTTAAAGAAGAGGAGGTGAATTATCGCCTGCACCCTAAACAAATTACAAATTCCTGCCCTGACTGATTGCTGTGAAGGCAATGGCAAACCACTCAGCATAACACTTGCCAATAATCTTCTTCGGCAGTACCAGCGCTCTGTCAAGAGTATGGTACATTGATGATGATGATATGGTTATTTAAAAAAAAAAATCAGGTGTTATTATTTTATAATCTTAGGAATGCTGAATATTTTTTGACATAGGTTATAATTTCAGACAGTGGGAAAAGAATTATGTCTATCTAATAATAATAGTATAATAATAATAATACTGCAACTAGATATCTGCGATCGCCAAGGGTAAGCCTACCTCGGCTTACCCTTGGCCCACGATCAAACGATGGCCATATTTTTTTCGAACTGCCATATGACCTTGACCTTCAACATTCAGGGATAGAGTGTAAGCTATGAAAATTAGAGGAAAAATATACAAGTTATGATCAAAAAGGTGTTTTTTGTTAATTCGGTCACAACCCCAAAAGTAGGTCAAGGGCACTAATCAAATATTAGGTGCACAACTTCAGTGCAGGTACACTATTATGATGCAAGAACATCTTGGAAGGCCAAGCAGTCATTGAGATTCCGCATTGGCAAAATTGAGCGATTACAAAAAAAGCGTCATTTTTTTCAGACTGCCATTTGACCGTGATCTTTAACTCGGAGTGGTATGATGTAAATAAAGCATAAATGTCCTGGCTGTAGGATATCTAGAGAGCGCAATTTCATTCCGATAAGACAAACCTTACTCGGGTTATTGTGAAAAATGTTAAAATATCTATAATAATTGTATCATGACCTTAAAAATGGGTCAAGGTCAAAAAATTGTCAACCCCATATACTTTTTATTCCCGTTATTGATGCAAAATTTCATTCCGAAAGTCCTCAGATAACGGCAGAAAAAAAGTGAGAAAAACCTTAATGTTGGTTTAGTACTCCCAGGGGTGTAAGACCTTGACCTTTAACCTGGAGGGGTATAATGTAAATAAAATGTAAATGCGCCTTGTTCTAGGCTATCTAGGTAGGGCAATTTCAATCTGATTGGCCAAACCTTACTTGAGATATGGTGAAAAATGTTAAAATGTCGAATTAGGTCATGGCCTTAAAATTAGGTCAAGGTCAAAAATTATGTCACCCCGCATACTTCCTATTCACATTATCGATGCAAAATTTCATTCCGAAAGTCCCAGCTGGCTCCAAGATACAGCTTGGAAATTGAGAGTGCAGAAAGAAAAAAACAAACCCAAAACCCAAAATTGTGGTTTAGTATTTCTTCACGGTCTAAGAAACTCTGTGGTACCATTGTAAATAGCCCTATGGGGGACTGATGGGTATTTCCCCACCAGGTGGGGTGAAAATGAGGGATTAGGGGGGAAGGGGCCATGGCTCCCCTTCTTGAAGTGGTGCGGTCACGGGGAGCACAATGTAGGTTAACGGCATGGTCCTTATGTTTCATGAAGAATTTGGTCTGCAGCTGGTCGTTGTTTTTCTGAGATGTTTCAATAAATTACCTGAGTTTGAAGTGAACCCCCCCCCCCCTTTCAGCCGCTTATAAGGGCGGATCCAGATGGGGAGTACAACACTATGAGACCTTACTGTCCTGATGTCCCGTACCAAATTTGGTCCCTAACTGTCATGTAGTTTGTGAGGAAATTATGTTTTCGTGGATATGGGGGATTAGGGTAGGGAGGCCGTGGTTCCCTTTCCAGGGGAGATATGGCCATGGGGAGCACAACTTAAGGTTAGGGCATGGTCACGATGTCGCATGGCCAGTTTGGTCTGGATCCGGTTGTTGGTTTCTGAGAAGAAGATTTTTGATTGAAATACCAATATTTGGGAGCAAAAACCCCCTTTTACACCCGTTAAATAGGCGGATCCAGATGGGGAGTACAATCCCATGAGAAAGTTACTCTCCTGATGCATTGTACCAAATTTTGTCCATACCACTCAGGTAGTTGTGGAGAAGAAGATGCTTCAGTGAAAATTAGGGATTTGGGAAGGAGGCCCATGGTCCCTTTTTGGAGGACAAATGGCCATGGGAAACACAATTTAAGGTTAGGGCATGGTCCCCGATGCCTTGTGGCGAGTTTGGTCTGCATTTGTTTTGTGGCTGGGGGTTTCTGAAAAGATTTTTGAATAAAATACCAATATTCGGGGTAAAACCCTCCTTTTGCCCCCTTTATAGAAGGTGCATCCAGAATGGGATCACAACCCCATGAGACCTTGCTGTCCTGATGCATTGTACCAAATTTGTCCCATATTAGTTGGGTGGTTTGTGAGGAGAAGATGTTTTAGTCAAATGTTAACGGACATAGGTACGGCTGGACACCGCACCGGGAAACACTCTCTGAGTTTATTTCAGAGAAATAACCTAAAAATTGAGGGTGCTAATTGTAAAAACAAACCCTACAACAGCTATAACCCTCCACCTATCTTATAGGGGGAGGCTTAATAATGATTGTATTTGTAGAGCACCTTTTGCCTGTGGATGATATATATACAGTGTATATACATACAGAGACAGAGAGAAAACACACACACACACACACACACACACACACACACACACACACACACACACACACACACACACACACACACACACACACACACACACAGATATCTCTCAATATATTTTCATTTAATTTCCTCAATTCCTTCAAGGTTTTGTTTGAGAAGATTGAGGCAGTTGGAGTGAGGTCCAACAGCATGGGGGCTTCTGTAAATGAGCTGATTGTTGCTAACCTGCAGATGTTTTGTGCAGAACTGTATGCAATTGCTCAGTGATTCTGGACTAACGGGTGAGTGAATAATCTCTTGCATTATCCCTGATTTAAATTTTGTTGGTTTGCTGAAC
Organism: Eptatretus burgeri; assembly: GCF_056783735.1. NCBI lineage: Eukaryota > Metazoa > Chordata > Myxini > Myxiniformes > Myxinidae > Eptatretus > Eptatretus burgeri. The sequence goes on along the minus strand of NC_140975.1, from coordinate 27,841,139 downwards.
ATTCGAATGTGTCTACGACACCGAGATGTGAGGGAGTCATTCCATGGAGAAATAACAGCATCGCAGCTATAATTCCACCACACACTGAGCTTATTTGCTCAATTACTACATACCTCCGTGTGCAGAATTTCAGGAATCCCGATAATTATTTCTCGGGAGACCATTTAGACATATTCTGTGGGTGAGGGGAGATAACAGGGTGGATTCTGAAATCTAGGCAAACAGCCAATTTAGCACTACGAGCGAAGCCGTTGGTATCAGATACATGTCCCATACATGTTGTGGATAACTTAAGATGGGTTGCCATAGAAACCAAATGGTGGATCAGGATGACAAGTAGTCTCCCATCCTGACAATGGCCTTTAATTTTCCTCATTGTAGTGATAACACTGTTCACTCCTGAGTCTTACATCCACACCATACCCCCTTGGTTTTACATTTGAAGCTATTGACTCAGTGTTAGCTCGAGCACTCATGATTATTCGTAATTTACTTTGGTAAACTCTTTACCTAGGTCCTGGGGAGGTGAGGGTGAAGTGGAGGACACTCGAGGGGTATGGGCTTATAAATCACTGACTGCAAGATGCCAAGGCACTCTCATGATTAGTTTGTCAGTAGATTTCTAGAACAGCTCGGTGTTGCGAGGATATATCATATTATATATTTAAGGTATGCGTAGCTATAAGTATCAACTGCGTCTCCGACATCAGGCATGAAAATCGCAGCAAACGCTGTGTGTTGACTGAACAGCAGATGCAAACTTTGCTGCTCTCATGGAAGGAATATGATATGTGGTTAAAAGTATAAATAAAAATCATTTTATATGCCACTTTACTCTTCACCAAGCCATTAGCAATGATTATGGACATCGCAGAAGGTTTAATTGGCCATTTATTTTAAGCAACCTTGAGTGTGAGCCATCCCACATCCTTAGGCATACATTGATATTGAACTGTAGATTTTTGTGGATTCGCTTACCAGAAACACTTTCACGCTCTTTTACATTATCGATGGTTGCACCAAACCATCAGGAACACCTTGACATTTTGAAGATCTCTGGATTAAGCGAGAAAAAGCAGAAACAGAGAGGAATGAATGAATAGGTAGACGGATAAACAGCTCTTTTAATGACAAATGGTTCAGTCCAGCATTACGAAGTATCTGATGACCAACAGGTTTAATCAGAAGGAGATATAGGAACAGTAAGTAGGTAAGTGTGACTTATTCGGAATCGGAGAGTTTACCTGGTATTGTATAGCTTCCTCGTGAAATGCTTGCATGTTAATATGAGTGGCCAAATTAAACCAGTTAGAGCAGGTCACCATGTTTTAAACTATTGGACCTTGGATTTTATCATTAAGATCTGGTAGGATAGCCTAGAGGTGTGCACACTCGTCTCTGAACTGTGCAGCCTGGGTTTGAATATCGAACCACCAATAATCTCTCATCCTGATGTCTTGCAGGCAGGGTGAGGCATCAATGTGTGGGCAATCCCTCGGTTGGACGTTAAAATAGAGGACCCGTCTCCCAGCACTCGTCGTCGTTGGTGGACGTTAAAAGGTCCCACGGTGTCTTTCACGAAAAGTAGGCAAGTTATCGCTGGCACCCTGAGCGACTTACAAATTCCTGCCCAAATCACTTTCAATCAAACGTCGGGCCTTGCCTGCTGCTTCGTGAAAGACTAGTGCCTAAAACCCAACAAGAAGGTGGGAATAATTGCAACCGTTAAAGTAGTAGTACTCCTAGTTTTTCGTATTAGTAGTAGTACCTCCTCCAATTTATTGCGGCGAGGGGTTTGTGCGTATCTCTGAATCCGAGGTGAGCAACACTACCGAGGGGCAATCGACTCCTTCTTGGGGTTACCCTTGGTGGGATGGTCAAAGGCGAGGTATAAGACAAACGTAAACCAAACCTGGCTTTGGGTAGCAGCAGCTGCAGCATCAGTTGTGGGAGTATTCTGGCGGATTAACACCACGGCACTCTCTCCACCAGTAGCTGGGTAAGGACAGACCTTAGTCTGCCACCGGTAGGGATGACTCATCCGAGTCATGTTGACACGACAGGGCAACTGATACTTTCCAGCTGTCGTGTCCTGCACTCCACTGGGTCCAGGCATGTAACTGCCCAGAGAGACCACCCACCACACCCCACTTTTTAGGTCATCTCGTTAGAGATGACCTAATAAAACCAGTCTTGATGTCCGTACGTACGTCCCCAATTTTTTCTTCGGATTTTCTTGATATTTGGTATGTGGGTAGATGTCGATGAGGGATGCACGACGGTATGACCTTTGACCTGATTGAAGGTCAACATCAAGGTTACCCCAAAGTTGCAAAATCGTCCATTTTCAAAATCTATCTCCTCCGCCGTTTATGATCCAATCTTCGAAATTCCTTCGGATTCTGATGATATGGAACAATATCTAAATTTGGTCAGCCCGGTTTTTAAAAATTTGTCCTGGTTATCGAGTCACGTGTCTTCAAAGTTGGAAAAATCGTTGATGTGATACGGTCAAAAAAATTTCGCCCGATCTTGATGAAACTTGGTATCGGGGTCGATGAGTGATGCATGACGGTATGACTTTAGACCTGATTGAAGGTCAATGTCAAGGTCACCGATGCTGTAAACTTGTGAAATCATCCATTCTCAAAATATCATTCGCCATTTATGACTCAGAAATGCGGTTTGATTTCTGAGGTCCGGTTTCTATCCTTTTGAAGACACATTGATCATAAATGTTCCAAATCAACCATTTTCAAAATCTATCTCCGGATAACTCAGAAATGTAGTTTGATTTCTGAGGTTTTCTATCCTTTTTACTCCGGGGCTTTCGTCTGTACGTTGAACCAAAAGACAAGACGACATCGAAGCCATTCTAAGCCGATCAGAGATCCACATCTACAGAGCTTCAGAGATGACCGTCACCCCCAACCGGGGGTAATTTTTTTCTCTTTCTTCCCTTTTTTTTTGCAAAGCCTCACGGCGATGAAGTACGATGCTGGCATACTTGAGTAGCCGGAAGCCAGTAGTGGGATATCTGCTTGTTACACATAAACATTAACAAGCAACACAAAACCAAAAGCTTGGCAAAAACTAATCAGCAACTGAAAGGTGAGAATGCTCATGGACTTCTCTGACACCAGAGTCCGATGTTGCGCTGCACTGGTTGCAAAATATCTCGCCCTATATAACATCGATGTGGCAGAAGAATCAGCGACGAGGTTTAAATCAAAGTAATAATTTATAATAAGTTTGATTTAAGGATATTGCATTGCTGTGTTGACTGACTGTCTGGATACAACTTTGAGGTTCTGGGTCCATTGATGTTGAGGAATCTACTGATGTGGACCTGCGACAGGGGGTTGTGGATCCGCCGTTTGGACAGGTTCTGGGCTGAAAGGATCGAAACCTCGATGAAAAACGGTGCCCAGGTGATGATCTGAGTAGTTGGGAAATGAGTCAATTGTTTATAAGTTAAGGTTATAACTTCAAATAAACTAGCTTTTGTAAATACTTTCCAGAACATAATACACGACATGGCCAAAAGTATACGGACACCCCTTCTAATTAGTGGATTCAGCTATTTCAGCCACACTCATTGCTGACAGATCTATAAAATTAAGCACACAGCCATGCAATCTCCATAGACAAATATTTGCAGGACAATGGGCTGCACTGAAGAGCTCAATGACTTTCAACGTGGCACCGTCATAGGATGCCACCTTTCCTACAAGTCAGTTCATCAAATTTCTGCCCTGCTAGAGCTGCCCCGGTCAACTGTAAGTGCTGTTATTGTGAAGTGGAAATGTCTCGGAGCAGCAACAGCTCAGCCACAAAGTGGTAGGCCACACAAGCTCACAGAACGGGACCGCCAAGTGCTGAAGCACGTAGCGCAGAAAAGTCATCTGTCGTTGGTTGCAACACCAACTCTTGAGTTCTAAACTGACTCTGGAAGCAATGCCAGCACAAGCACTGTTCGTTGAGAGCATCACAAAATGGGTTTCCATGGCTGAGCAGCCGCACACGAGCCTAGGATCACCATGTGCAATGCCAAGCATCGGTTGGAGTGGTGTAAAGCTCACCGCCATTGGACTCTGGAGCAATGGAAATGTGTTCTCTGGAGTGATGAATCATGCTTCACCATCTGGCGGTCCAACAGAAGAATCTGGGTTTGGCGGATGCCAGGAGAACGCTACCTGCCCAAATGCATAGTACCAACTGTAAAGTTTGGTGGAGGAAGAATAATGGTCTGAGGCTCTTTTTCATGCTTTGGGCTGGGCCCCTTAGTTCCAGTGAAGGGAAATCTTAACGCTACAGCGTGCAATGACATTCTGGACGATTCTGTGCTTCCAACTTTGTCGCAACAGTTTGGGGAAGGCCGTTTCCTCTTTCAGCATGACAATGCCCCTGTGCACTAAGCGAGGTCCATGCAGAAATGGTTTGGCGAGATCGGTGTGGGAGAACTTGACTGGCCTGCACAGACCCCTGACCTCAACCCCATCGAACACCTTTGGGATGAATTGGAATGCCAACTGCGACCCAGACATAATTGCCTGACATCAGTGCCCGACCTCACCAATGCTCTTGTGGCTGAATGGAAGCAAATCCCCACAGCAATGTTCCAACATCTGGTGGAAAGCCTTCCCAGAATAGTGGAGGCTGTTATGGCAGCAAAGGGGGGACCAACTCAATATTGATGCCCATGATTTTGGAATGAAATGTTGGACGAGTCGGTGTCTCCACATACTTTAGGCCATGTAGTGTATTTCCGTGTGTGTGTGTGTGTGTGTGTGTGTGTGTGTGTGTGTGTGTGTGTGTGTGTGTGTGTGTGTGTGTGTGTGTGTATTGTTATGTCTGACTTCCTTCTTAGGACTTCGGTGCAGTAATTGGTCTTTCTTACACTCGCCGAAGGAGAGGGTATTGCGTTTCCATCTGTTTGTTTGTTAATTGCAAAATCGAAGATTTTTCAAGTACATTGGTTATAGACGATTTTGTTTTTCTGTCTGTCTGTCTGTCTGTTTGTTGCCTACAGGTCACAATGTTCAACCGATCTTCACTAAACTTCACCACATGGTAGAGTTTGTCATAAGGAAGAAGCCTATAGTTTTTGAGGTCAAAAGGTCAACATCGGCCAAAGGTCAACAACTTCGGTGAGATTTCTAAAATCCTCAATTTTCATCTGATTGACTAGAAATTTGAACAGGATTTTCATTTGAGCCTACTGAATTCAACCACCTAATTATTTTTGAGGTCAGCATTGGACAAAAGGTCAACATAGGTCAAAGGTCAATTAGTGTGATTTTTATGATGTCATAAGTGCCTTTGTTATGATGTCATAATTGCATATGTAGAACCCTACATCCGATCAGTATGAAAATTTTTGAGGGTCATCTCGGGAAAAAATGGTCCACAAATTTTTTGTTGATGATGTCATTGGTCACCCAATTTTGCAGCCATATTCTTAAGAAGACAAAAAAAACCTTCAAAAATTTCTGAAATGGCTGAACCGATCATCACTGCCAAGATTTATAAAGTGGCAGTTCTAATTGTCTCATTAATTACGTAACACACCAGTACAGAAATACCACACAAAACGACACAAACGCCACACAAAACAAGTCCTGGCGAGGGTCGCAATCTCCGATTGCTCTTTTTCTTGTTTTGATTTGCCATCGCTGGGGATGTATGGGAATGAGACCACACCTGCTATTTGAGAGCTTGCTCTGCAGACAAGGCAGGCATGTCTGCCATTGGGTTTGCCATCTCCAATAAGTTGGTGAAAAATATCACGGAGCATCCAAAGCTAGCCTTATGACCTTGCACATCCCTATCAACAATACAACCTTTGCCATGCTGGTAAGCTCCAATGCTCCCACACTTCGAGCAATGGCGACGCAAAAGAGCATTTCTACACTAATCTCAGTACCCTTATCCCTTCCTTATTGTTAGAGATTTCAACATTCGTGTTGGGGGTGACTATCAGATCTGGGGGTCACGTGTTGGGCAGAATTTGGGTGAGGCAATTTCATTGCCAATGGTGAGCCTTTGTTCTATCTATGTTCAGAGTTTGATCTTGCAATTACAAACAGTTTATTAAATTTATCTGACAAATGTCATTACACCTGACAACATCCAAGGTCCAAACGATGGCACTTGCTTGACGACCTGCTCACAAAAAACAGAATATCTGTCGGACATGGGCATTGCACATGCAATGCACAGCGCCGACTGCAGAACTTACCATAATCTCATTCAGTGTGTGCTCATGTCGCACCTTAATGTGTCACGTCCAAAACATGCATCTAAACCAATGTGCAAGCTCAATGTGGCCAAGCTGCAATCAGCTGGGGCTAGGTGCCACCTGTGTGAAGCCGTGGAGAACCACCTTGCCACAGTTTTGTTTACTGAGGAGTCAGCGAATGAGAAATGGGGCAAACACCCACTTTGATGTGCTTACATGACAATGTCATGGTGTTGTCAATCTTTGGTAATGGGTCATGACAGCCAGTTGGCCAACTTTTTCCAAATGACTCTACTTGTTTTTCCAAGAAAAACGGAATTGTCTACATTCATGGATGAGTGACTCACAACCTTACCAGACTCAATGTTCATTTTACTAGTCCATCTGGATGTTGATCAGGATCCAGTGGATCAGTGCAGAGCTCAAATTTTTCTCATAAATTTTTCCTGTCCTCTGCATCAGCTTTGATTCTGGCCTTCATTTCCTCCTTGTGATAGGTTTGAGTATGTGGCTGACCATTATGTGGATCCCTCATCTTGCCCAAGTCCTGTATGATGCCAATACAGGTATGCATACAGTAGGCCCAGGTCTTTAGAAGTGTGCTTGGCTTGAGCATGATCCTGATTATCCCAGTTTGTCCATGACCATATCTCATGAAGGTTGTCTCAATTTCCATATCACTCCATATGCCATTGAACAATCCAGCATTATGGGGCATTGTGTGCTCCCCATGCATGAAATGCTTGCAAACTTCTCAGGAATACCTTCCATTCCAAAGCCAAATCCATCAGGACCATATTCTGTACAGAGCGTTGGTGCTGCCAAGGCAGTCTCCTGAGCTTTTGGGCACAATCCTGGACGGGTCACCACTCCGAAACAGTATACCAGCATGCTAGCACTCATTTTGCCAACCTCGGAAGGATGACAGGCCGAGTTAACCCCACCTGGTATTAATTCAACAGATGAGCAGGATTTGAACTCAGGACCCGAGGATCCCAAGCCCACCACGGTAACCATTAAACCAACACCAGGCATTCCTTCCATTGAGCATATATATATATATATATATATATATATATATATATATATATATATATATATATATATATATATATATATATATATATATATATATATATATATATATATATATATATATATATATATATATATATATATATACATATATATATATATATACATATATATATATATATATATATATATATATATATATATATATATATATACATATATATATATATATATATATATATATATATATATATATATATATACATATATATATATATATATATATATATATATATATATATATATATATATATATATATATATATATATATATATATATATATATATATATATATATATATATATGGCATAGTGAGTATGCCCTGCAGCAAAATGGGGGCATCATTTCCTGAACTGTGCAAATTGAGAAAAAGACCAAAAAATTTCATCCCAGTTTTGTGGAATTTGGCATATACCCTGACATTAACGACATTTTGGCTATAAACCTGGTAGCCACCTTGGCTTCTGTACATTTTGGCAATGAAATAGTACTTCCAATCAATGCAGCATGTCTGAAAATATGAAAAAACAATTCATCTACAGTCTTCATGGAGCACTCACTGCTCCTCCCTCTGTGGTAGTGCTCCTGCCTCACACCGAGCTCGACTTCATGCTGTGGAATCCAAGGTTTTTAGGATCATTTGCATCTCCCGTGATGAAGCTGAGTCTTTGGGTCTCTCACTCTCTCACCGGAGGCAGGTCGGTGGTCTTTCTCTCTCCTACCATCTCCTCTCCAGCCTTGCTCCCCCTGCTTTCTATAATATCTGTCCCCCCCTTTATTTCCTTAGGGCACTCAAGGTCTATCAAAAAACCCCTTCTGGTGAAACTGCCAAAATCAAGAATCACTGCTCACCTTCACTCTTTCATTTCTCTTTTTTCCCACCTCTGTAACAAACTCCCAAACTCTCTTCAATCCCACTCTTCCCTCCAGATCTTCAAAACAGCTGTTCACCACCATCTCTTATCTTCCCCCATCCAAAACCATGATTTTTCTGCCCCCGTTAATCCACCCCAAACCCACCTCCTTCAAATTCCCTGCTTTCCTTCCTGAACATCCCTGTAGCGTCCATCTTGTTTACCCCGTGTGCCCCACCCCATCCCTCTCCCTTCCACAGATATCCTATTGTTTTTCTTCCCCACTATTTTGTTCTCCCCTCTCCCGCCCCTCATTTCCTGCGTTGTTATATGTTTCTGTATATTAGCTCTTACACGAGCCTCGACTTGGCATATAATATATATATATATATATATATATATATATATATATATATATATATATATATATATATATATATATATATATATATATATATATATATATGAGCCTGATGTTGGCGCAGTGGTTAGGGCAGCGGCTTGGGATCCAAAAGGTCCTGAGTTCAAGCCCCATTGGGCCACTGAATTAATACAACAGGGGGTTGACTCAGCCTGTCATCCTTCCGAGGTCGGCGAAATGCGTACCAGTATACTGGGCCGGTGTATACCCCGGTTAAAATAGGTGTACCATATCCCTGTGTGTCGTAAGAGGCGACCAGGGTTGTGTCAGGAAGGACATCCGGCGTAAAACATGTGCCAAATCACTATGCGGATGTTCCGCTGTGGCGACCCCTAACGGGAGCAGCCGAAAGAAGAAGAAGATATATATATATATATATATATATATATATATATATATATATATATATATATATATATATATATATATATGCAGCATTGCGTCAAACGATTGCAGCCTTGATAAGTTCTCTGCCTGCATTCACTTGGCCGCTTCCACAATCGGCTATGGAGCCAACATGGCGTACGACCGATGACAAAGTGCAAAGTGGACCATGCCATTATTCTCTCTCGTATCCTTTACAGCAGTGAGATTCTACCATTATGTAGATGTTGCATCTGCCGCCTGTCACAGGTTCACCTCTGACACTTGTGAAGCATCTTACGTACCAAATGGCAGGACCGATTTAACAACAACCAAGTTCTGGAACGTGCCAACATGCCTTGCATAGAGCTCGTGCTCCTGCAGAAGCAGCTCACTTGGATTGTCCATGTTGTCAGGATGGGGGATGACAGGATCCTAAAAGATGTCTTGTATGGTGAACTCTCTTGCAGCAAGAGGAATACCGGATGTCCGCAGCTTTGATGCAACCAAGAGGCACCTACGTGCCGCTGGCTCGACCACCAAACCTTGGAGGACATTGCCAAAAAGAGGCAACAATTACTCATTGCTGTGAAAAATGGCTGTGCAGTGGCAGAGTCCAACAGAGCTGCTGCTGCAGAGGCCAAACAAATTTGTCTGCATGAGCACACCCAGCATTTACCCACAGGCAGCTGCCAGCCCACCTCGTCACCGTTAAGCTGTCTGCACTGCGGTTACAATATTGTAGCCCGCATCGCCTAATCTTACATGAGAGGCCTTGAGTCCAGCAGCACCACTTGTAGTCTTTTCTCTTTTTCGGTGTTTTCACCCTTTCTGCTCCTTTTGCATCCTTCCCGTTTCTGCCCTTCTTCCACTGTGAAGACTCAAACTCGTCCACGAGTAAACCGCCGCTGCTGACTTGCATTATATTCTGCCCATTGTTTCCTAAAAGTTCAAGCTCATCTCGCTTTCCTTGCCTCGCTCACTTGAGTAAATTTGAATTCTCATCTGAGTAAATTTGCGTGCTCTCCTGTGTAAATTTTCTTGCTCTTCTGATGTCTATGTTTCACCGAATCGCATCGGAATACTTTCTTTCCTGCCGGCCCTCGATCAACCACCTTATTGCCTCTGGCATTGTGAGTTTGCCAAACACCAGGGAAACTTTTGAGCTTCTGTGAAATTAGCCATTTAAACCTCGAATTCCACATTGTATTGTGTGGCGACTTGCTCATAAAAAAACAAGTGTCAAGTTTACAAACAAGTTCGTTTTCTTGATGCGACATTAGCAAGGTTAGACATTAAAATTATATAAACAAGGAAATTTGGAACGATCAGTTAGTTGGAATGTGAAAGATTTAAATAGGTGTTAAAAGCGAAATCCTCGAGGTTAATGATGATTTTTGCCTTTTCTAATTGCTGGGGGTGAACCGAAAGGTGATGAAAGTCCACAACCACAACATTGCAGTCTGTAGTTGATATACTGTATCTGTGCGTGGTCAAAGAGGCAAACATTTTCAATTTTCATTCTTGACAATCGACCATGGGATCGTTAAGGTCAACCAACTCGTGCTGGTGGAAGGGACACCCAGTTTAAGGTCCATCTGAGGGACAGCACACGCACTGGATGGCTAGCCTTGCGTGCACGACACCAGGATGACAGTTTATAGCTGTGCTGAGATTCTAACCCAGGCGAGAGAGCTTACAGGTGAGCGTGTGTACCTCCCGGGCATTGGGCAATCCTGCGAGCCACTCCTCACAAGCTCCGAATCATAAGAGTTTGTGAGAAGAGGAATTATAAATTATAAAGAGGAAGACGTGACAATGAGCGTAGTGTTCAAGTAAAAGTGGAGAAAAAGTGATGTATTTACTGAGCACAATGTGTCCCTTTTTGATAAGGAAATAGTAATTTCTCCATTTTTTTCACCATTTTAAATTCTACAATATAATCCCCAACCTTGGAGACTTTTCACAAACACAGTTAACTCGTCTCTTCCTGCATCATCTCTCACCTGTTGTTGGTGTTGACTTTTTGAGATAAAAAATAAGGCAATTTCCTTGAAGCCATTGCAAATTTCCTGACATTTTTCATCCAATCAATCACGTGAGATTGTTTGGTTAGGAACTTTGGAGGATGATAATAATATTAATTATAATTATAATAATAACAATATTAATGCAGTTGGTTTTTGTTAAATATAGCCACTATGGGAGAATGACATTTTTAGTGTTTTTTTTTGTATTTCCAGTTTACTTTACCATCCATGGTTTGCTGGTTTATCCTCATTTTCAAGTTTAATTTTTTTCTTCGATCATTGGCATCTGCCTCATTTTACAGGTTTACTTTCCCATCCACCATTCTCATCTACCTCTTTCTAGGTTTACTATCCCATCCTTAATGGGCAGCTTTACCTTAATTTCCCAGGTTTACTCTCCCATCCATCATTGGCAAGTTCATCCTCATCTTCCAGGTATACTTTCTCATCCATCATTGGCAGGTTTACCCTCATTGGGATGCAGTGGCTGCATAAATACCTGGGAGGGCTATTTGTAATGATCTATAAATGAATTTATACTCAAATTACTCCACGTAATTAGAGATACTTACATATTTTATTTCATTCAATTTTTTTTAGATCCTCATGGAGGACCTCTAAGTCTTACTCACGTTGTTGTTCGTGTGGACTTTTTTGTTTCACAGCCGACAGTTTTCATCGAAACTTCCTGAAACTTGGCGTACATATGTAAAAATACCCTGTGCAGACAGTAACCTTCTCTGATTTTGAAAATTCCTCCAAGAAAAAAAGTTATGATGTCAAAATATCTCCGCTAATGGAAATCGCCTAAAAAATTATCTCCGAAACTAAGCAAGCTTTTTGAATTCTGTTTGTGGGAATCGAACAGGGCATTAGCAGAGATTAATTAGCACACATATGATACATCACTATGACATCATATCAATTTTTATGACGTCATTCCTATTTTTTGACATTTTTTGTTTCACAACCCAGAGTTTTCTTCGGATCTTCGTGAATCTTGCCATGTATATGCAGAAAGCCCACGCGCATGCAGTAACCATCTCCGATTTTGGAAATTCTTCCTAGAAAAAAAGTTGACGTCACAATATCGCCGCTAATGGAAATCGCCTCTACCATTATCTCTGAAACTAGGCAAGCTGTTTGAATTTTTTTTTCTGTAGACCTTGTCAAGGCTCGTTTAAGAGCTAACACACAACGCACATCAAGGGGGGGGGGGCATGAGACAATTCAAGGCCATCTCCACTCATGGCTCGCAGACTTCCTCTCCT